>NC_135784.1:240011302-240364427 GCF_051106095.1 Pogona vitticeps
ACTTCCTGGGTCTTGAGCAATCTTGAACAAGCCATGAAGCAGCTGACGCATGAGAAACAAAAGGCTGGCTCAACTCCCTGATGTGTAGTTTTTATCTAAAGGCTGGTGGGGAATGCGGCCCCTTCAGTGAGTTGCTTTTGATAAAGGAGCTGGACCAGATAGGGCTGCTTGAGGCCTTTATGCCATTTGGATGTGAAGATCCAAACCTCTGCCCAACTTTAAACCATTCTGTTTAGCCCAATCCATCTCAATTCAATTGAGCCCAGGTAGACACACCCCCAGTTTGGATCTGGTCCTGACTGGAGCAACAGGCAAACATTCCTGTTTGGCTTTCAGTTCTAGCACCACTCATAACTATTCAAAGTCCTGACTATATTGGCTTGCTTTCCTATGATCCTAGCACTCCTGCCACATACTGGATTCGTGGCAGATCCTACCATCTAGGCCACTGCAACCTTCCAACACTGAACCATGACTTCTGGCCCTCCCATCTTCCTGTTGCAATACCAGCCCTTACAATTCATAACAGTAGACTTTTGGTAAGTAAATGGGAAGATCTATACAGCTCTGCACCCATTAGCTCTGCAAAGGTTTCATTATCCTCTAACAAAATGGCTGCCTGTCTCAGATTGTATAGGCCTTTTTCTCCCAGAAGCCCAAGTCAGACCGATACATGGTCAGGGATCCTGGGAGCTGTAATCCAACAACCTGTAGGAAACCCAAATTGAACAACTACTACTCCAAGACCAATTTTTGGCACAGCTTTGCCACATTAAATTTGGGGAATATGGTAATAGGAAAGCACCACAGTATCTGCTGTTTTCCCGGGGCAAGTGGCAACTGGGTTTCAGCAATAGGGCAGGGCAAGGGACACTACTATCTTGTGACAGGGCATGGACTTTCCTACTCAGACTTATACACACCTCTGCCTCAATAAAGTGCAACCTAGACAAGGCTAACAAACGTCCTGACACATATAAAACAAAATAAAGTAACATGGGGAAAAAAGATTAGTGAGCCAAAGTTGAGAGGGCATATATTTGACTCAAGCTATACTATCTTCTTCATGCACACGCCATCCCCGGTTCCATGTAATAAATGAGTTGGCTTTAAAAGAGAGAAGGGAGTGATTTTTTTTTCCAAACTGCCATCCTCAGGAGGTAGCTTTGGAAGAATATGAACAGTACACTTCCTCTAATGCATCATTCCTCAGGAGACAGATCTGAATGTGCAGAAAGATGCTACAATACATAAAATAGTTTCTTTCCAAAGCAACATGTCTCATCCCATAGATTTATATCAGCAAGGGAACAAAAGAGAAATAATTTGCTTCCAGAGCTGATAAACAGCTACAGTGGACCCTCTACTTATGGAATTAATCCGTATTGGAATGGTGGCTTCAGGTCGAAAAGTCTGTAGGTCGAGTCTCCATTGACCTACAATGCATTGAAAACCGATTAATCCTGTAACCGGCTGTTTTTGTTCCATTTTTGTTCCATTTTGGTTTTTTTCTGGTCTGTAGGTCAATTCTCTGGCTGCAAGTTGAACCTAAATTTTGCGGCCAGAGAAGTCTGTAACTCAAAAAGTCTGTAAGTCGAGCCATCTGTAAGTCGAGGGTCCACTGTATGTCATTTTAAACATAAATTATTAACTTGGAAATGCATTGCTGAAATCAACCTGATATGGATCTAGTACAAGCCTACCACCAACTGAATCCTCTCCATTAGCACAAGAGGCTTTTTGATCTAGTAGCAGTTTTTCTCTTAGCTGAGCTACATCAACCTTCACTGATTACCTTGCAGACCCCTTGCCTCTTAAAAATCTGATCTAGGAGGCTTGGAAATCCATAGGAAAAGTGGAGGAACTGCTAATAGGAGGAATGGATATAATTTAAATTTGCCTCCCTTTCCTTCCACCAGTGGATGCATTTTTAGCAGAAGTCTGTTCACGAATGCTCCATGTAGGTCCACCCTTTGTGGATCCCAACTTAAACTCCCAATATATTACAAGTAAAACTGCAGAAGTCTAGTAATAATTACTTGAACAGAATAAATATGCAAGGATGTGTACAAGGAGAGAATTTAAAATAACAGACTTAAAAGGGGGGAAAGAACTTGGAGAAGGAAAAGAGCGGGACCAAAATACACACTGAAGAAACATTGCAACAGCAACACAACCTACCATGAGATCAAACTCCTGCACAGGAGTAGAAATTGGAATGCAGACTTGGAACATATGATGAAATATTTATGGTTTCTTTAATATCATACTTCAAAATTAATGTATAATGTATCCAAACAAGAATGGTTAATTTTTCATGGGTTGCATCTCACTGTGCACACATATGTATCTAAGTAACATTTGTAAAAAAGTACCATTTTAATTGAAGCAGCAGGATTTAAGAATAGTATTGTATTCTGAAATTTGACTTAAATCAGAATGGGATTGTGTCATGAACATAACAATCACTTCACATGTTGAGTCAATGATTTATATGGTTTAGCATCCTGTTTTCAACCATGCACAGGACATGGGAAATTACTTTTAAAATCAATCAGTTACAATTTTAAGCCACTGACCGTTTGATCAAGGAGACATCTTGCCCAAAAGTAGCATTATCATTATGGTTTTTAAAGTAACTTTCCTGTTAAAGTAACTTTTTATCTACTTCCCTGTTTCTCAAAAAAGAATGAAATATTTATCTTTAGTTCTTTTTTCAAAAATATCTGAATGCTGACAGCTTCAAATGTGTCTTTCAAAGCACACTCTCTTCCTGTCAATCTCATCCTGCTTCCACACCCACTACACAACAAAAGGCAACAGCAAAAACCTACATTTGAACCTCCATCACATCCTCGTAACTAAGAATAAAAAAATCAAAAATATATAAAGTTCCAATTTTAAAACAAAAAGAGTGAAGTCATTCTTTGTGTGTTACAGTTGTAAAGTAATATAGTTATGCCTCTGTTGTGGATATGAACTTCTTACAAGTACTTGTTATTTGTAATTAATTACTTTTCAGGTTATGGCTACAGATGTCTCCAGAATCCCACAAGCTGCACCTAAAGGAAACAGCCTCCCTCATTTTTTTTGCCTCTCAGCAATTCATTACCCAGGTCCTGTTGTCTTTCACATGGGAGTCCCACTTATCTGTCATAAATAAATCAAGTTGTATTTCAAAGGCATGTAAGACAGAAATCTTCAGCTCCTGATGACTTGCCTAAAGCAGTTGAGGTGGAGCATAATTTCTACAGAGACAAATTTGAAAGGCCAGGTCAGAGAGGCAGGAACACATCCTCCAAGGAGATCTAGCTACATTAGAAAGCACAGCAAGGGAACAGTACAGATTTTATATGGTTATCTATTTAAACAAATAGTGTAAGGATAAAATGCAAATGTTATGGTGAAGATTTGACACAATTATACTAAGTTCAGCAAAGGTGAGTCTTCATTCAGACTAGCCTATTGCAGCAGCAGAGTTAACAGCAGTTTAGAGACTAGCAAATTCTATTGCACATCAGCGTTCACAGATTATCTTTTCAAACAGCAGTAAATTCTGCTTTACATAGATTTCCTTGCCAAATTCCACATGGTTCATATCCTCACTAAAAATCTGTTTCCATTTTTCACCCAGGAGAAATTGATTAGGAGAGAGGATTCATAGATGAAGATAGCGAAAGATCTCCCTCCTTTCTTATGTTTTAAGTGTCAGACTTGTACTTTGACATATCTTTGCAGGGTGGCATATTAACCTCAAAGGTGATATGCCTTGAGACACATTCCTTCTGAAGCCAATTTCTCTCTCCAGCGATCCATTAAAAATATAAAGGAAGCAATCCCTCTCAAAGGTTTCAAAGAATTCTCTGGGAGAGAGCTGAGTAGTGAGAAAGTACATTTTTGAGACTTAATGGCTCTCCTTCCCTTTTGTTCCTTCAAACTGTGAGGAAATAATCCCTCTCACAAATTAAACCATATGTTGAGATACATCTGGGTCCAGGGAACATGTCCTCCAAGTTTTCTTTGCATCTTTTGGACCTGAATAGCAAAGTCTGCCACATGAAAGACAATATATACAATATTTACATATTTTCTGCTGGCTATTCTGATGACCCCCTAAGGAAAGCCCTAGAACATAACGGGGTGAACCATAGTTGATTTTTTCCAAATAAATATTGGATTACAGCCACAAGCATTGCTGAGGTGTGATCTCTGCTTTGTTATCTGCAGATAGGCACTTTTTCATGCAAAGGGAAGCAAATAGCACTGGTACACTGAGAGCTAATGCTTACGTGCCATATCTGGAAGAAACAGCAAGAAAAGGGCAATGCATATGCACATCCTTGGCTCTTTCCTTTCCCCCTTATTGGGATTAAGGCAACATGCTGAACTCCGTAGATTTTATTAGACTATTCAGCAACTAGAAATATACAGCTCTTTAGTCTCAGCCAGAATTCATAACATAAAAATCCTCTTTAAATTAATTGCACGCATGTAAAAAGGGAACACTGTTGACCTTCAAAATAACAGATTATATTTCTCCCCATCTGTAACATTTAATCCAAATTATATAAACTAAAAATGGTAGCTATTTTAAGACAGAGCAACAAAAAAAAGCTGCATCATATGCCTTTTTTAAAAAAGACTGCAAAGCCGTTTTGTGCAAGTTAACAAAAGCATATCAACAGACTCCCAGACCATTTCTTCCATGAAAGAAAGGCTTCTGCTATTCCCCTATCATTCTCCTTTCCCCTTGCAGCCCCTGATGCCCCTTACATTGCCCTTGATGGGCACAGCCCCTTATGCCCTCCTATACCCTAGAACAGATTTGTGTGGTCATCGGAGGCTACATTGTATCTTTCTTGAAATCTTCAGTCATCAGACAGGAACTAGTCAGATTTCACCAAACATTCTATTCTTCTCAAAGCTCAAAGTTTAGACAAAGTGATGCCTTCTAGATTTTTCAGCTGCAATTCCCAGATATGGTAACTAGAACAGCTGAGGGTCAGGTATGATAGACATTTCAGTCCAAAGTATCTGGAACGCAAAAAGTTGCCCACCCTTGCTTGCTGTAAAGTAAACTACTTTGTTGAGATGACAGGCTCCACCCGGCAAGTGAAAATGTTAGTCTAACAAAGAAAGGTCTGTCACAATTTACTTCCTATGGTTAGCTTTGCAGATGTGTTGAGCTACACTAAAGCAAATACTAATCCTTGTCAATGAGGTGCTGATCGTGCCACAGGCTATTCATAAGTTAAACTGGAAGTTATTCAGGAAAAAAAATATGTTATTCAAATACCACGTAATACCGGGGGGGGGGGATGTTCCTATCCTGAAAAATATTGATTGGACTTGAGTAAATGGCCAGAAGTAATGTATAATGATGAAAGGACAATATTTGAAACAATATTATGAAAGCCAAAATACCTGGCTTCTAGTATTGTAAGACTTTTTATTCTTTTTTAAAAAATCAGTATTAATGAAATTAAATCCTCCAAATAACTGAATTCCAAAAATCTGTTCAAAAAATATTAAGCACACCAGACATCTTCTATTCATTTTTAAAGAACAGGACAGAATATCTTGTATGTATACAGGCAACGTAAGTTATAGCATTTCAAACCACTTATAGCACTTAAAATCATTTTGTCCTTGGTGACAAAGAGATTTGGCAATTAGGATTTTGATATAACACTGTAAAATCTTCCAACAGAAAGGAATCTCCTTTGCTAAAAGTGAAATATTAAAACACAGGAGAGAAAAAGTGTTATCTATGCCATCTTGACATCAG
The DNA here is from genome assembly GCF_051106095.1 of Pogona vitticeps. Taxonomy (NCBI): domain Eukaryota; kingdom Metazoa; phylum Chordata; class Lepidosauria; order Squamata; family Agamidae; genus Pogona; species Pogona vitticeps. The sequence goes on from NC_135784.1 coordinate 240,017,091, forward strand.
GAGCTTATGAACACTCTATTCTTGGAAAAGCCCCTGAGAAAGAAGGCTAGTAACCAAGAGCATGTTTCATATTGACCCAAACCAAATGAGAAAAGCTAAGGGATCTAAGGAATTTAGATAACATGAACATGTGAAGCTGAAGAAACTATACAGCCTTACCTCTATATGACAACTGTCAGCATGGCTTGTCTTGTCTGCTAGTGGTGTAGGGGGCAGGGGTAGGTGTGATACTGAGGATCTATCTAACATCCTCATCCTAACTCAGTACAATATGTGATCAAGTATTTGAGCTTGAAATGCAATGGTTTGGTGGAAATCTTTATTTTATCCCTCATATATAAAATTTAATCTTTTCTGTAGTGTCTTCTTCATTGGATAGAAACGTCAAGGGGGAAAGCACAACTGAGAAGATGAGACTTACAACTTCATGGTTATAACTGGAAGCTCTCCTTGCCTTGTTCAAATAAACATGCTAAGAGGTTAATATAGATACACAGTATGAGAAAGCAAAGTGAAAACACCGCCATGGAAAAGTATAGAGGCTCTCCCCTTCTTCTGCAATTTCTTTGTACGACATATACAAGAAAGGTAATAAATTTGACAGCAATTGATGTGATAGCTCCCCACCCCCACTTGGAAAAGCCCCTGGGAAAGAAGACTAGTAACTGAGAGCATGTTCCTGGAAGATTTCGTTCCTTATCCTTAAGAGCTATGAGACAGCAATTGTGCTGATTTTCTAACAACCTGGGAGATTCTGCATGATCTTTTCCCCCTTCTGCTCCCTTATCTTAATCCAGAAAAGTTCCAAAGCAAAAATTGAGTTAAATATACAGGTAGCACAGTGCTGATGCATACTAAAACATTTAGGTCATGAAAAGATTTAAATTGACCATGTGCAAAAACTCTAAACATCATGTTTTTGTTGTCATTGCTTTCCTATTTAGTACCTTCCTGATCCATAAGAAGTAATTTTGCCCTTTCTGGAAAGGAAAAGTTCCACAATAACCCAAAAATTATCAGAACAACATACACATGTTGCTGTGAAACACTGAAAGCATTCATTTCATCTCTCTGTGTGTTTTTTTTTAAGGGAAATGCATGAAAATCGAAAAGTAGCAAAATTCTCCATTACACACAAATGAATTCTTTAGCCATAAAGGCAACTTTTACTTCAATGAAAGGGACTCAGAATAGTTTGACATGCTTAAAACCAGGGTGCAGGCTTGCAAGCACCATTGATAGGCACATATCCAGAAAAAGCTATTCAAGAAACAGCGGAAAGTCTTCAGATATGTGACTTATTTGACTATCCGAATCGAGGTCCCCAAGAAAATAGATGAAATACAATAGTGAGACACAACTAGAGTAGGAATTTATATAGGTGTTGTTTCACCAAATTCTCACTGATTCAATTGACCTAGTCTAGTTGCAACTTACTAGTGGATTTCAGCCAATCTCATCTTGGTGATATTTACAAAAAGCAGGCAAGCAACACTGAGAATTAGCAAGCAATCCTATGAATGCCAATTGAGACAAAAGAAACAATGGATTCAATAAGCCTTACTCCCAGTTGCGTGTTTTTAGTACTGCAATGTCACAGTGCAACCCAACACCTCCATTTCATGGTCTTTGTTGGAGAGGGTTAGGATGTGGTGGATGGCCACTTACTTAGAGAGTCATATCTTCCTAAATAAGTAGGCATCCTTCAGTCTCAAGAGACTGTGGTAACGTGCTCTGAAAAGAGGTCTTGGAACAGTGTCTAGTGTGGCCGAGAAGGCCAGTGTGGAAGGCCAATCCCTTCCACACTGAAGACAAATACAATCTGTCCCCTGTCCACCTCCCTGATTTTGCTGGTTTCAGGTCTGCCTCTTTGCCTCAGCCTGCTGGACAAGTGTCTCTTCAAAATGGGAGAGGCCATGATGCACTGCCTGCCTCCAGGCTGAATGCTCAGATGTCAAAGTTTCCCATCTGTTGAGGTCCATTCCTAAGGCCTTCAGATCCTGCTTGCAGATATCCTTGTACCGCAGCTGTGGTCTCCCTCTGGGGCGATTTCCCTGCACTAATTCTCTATACAGGAGATCTTTTGGAATCCGAACGTCAGCCATTCTCACAACATACCTGAGCCAACATAGACATCGCTATTTCAGTAATGTATACATGCTAACAATTCCAGCTCATTCCAGCACTACACTATTTGGAACTTTGTCCTGCCAGCTGATGCAAAAAATGCATTGAAGACAACGCATATGGAATGTGTTCAACTTCCTGTCCTGCCGTGCACAAAGGATCACTTGCAGTACAGGAGTGTACTCAGGACAGAAGCTCTATAGACCTGGATCTTGGTATATGCTGTCAGCTTTTTTGTTAAGTCATACTCTCTTTGTGAGTCTAGAGAACATGGTAGCTGATTTGCCAATGCATTTATCCAGCTCGACATCTAGAAAGAGAGTGTCAGAGATCATTGAGCCAAGGTACATGAAATAAGAAATAATATTTCCTAAATAGGAAATAAGGAAATAAAATATGTGCAAGTAAAAAAAGAATCCACGTGGCTCTGACTATGCATTTACTGTTAAAAAATATTACAAAAAACATAAAGCCAGAAGAAATGAGTTAATTGCCCCTTAAATGCACTTAGGAAGACATTTCAGTCTTTACTTGGGAAAAATTATGGAGAACAGCAGTTCTTAGATCTTGACATAGTACAATATTCTCAGCTGAATCATATTTCAGAAACTTTCAAAAACTTTCAATTTATATGGGTGCAGATTTCATAAGCAGAAGTTTTTATTAATTTGGACTTGAGACATGTAAAGCAGCTTCAGAAAAAATGAATAATTTAAAGAATGAAGGCTGGCTTTCAGAATATCCTGACATATGGAAATAAGCTGAAAACTTTGGAATAAAGAATAGTTTCGTTACCTAACTGCATGTGAGATTTCAAAGAAAATTCCAAAGACTGTCACTACTCAAATATTTTAAATTAGCATGGTTTACAATTGTTTGGACATTTTTCTTTTTTAACTAATGTGGGGAAAACTGGAGAAAAGCCAATTAAATGATCTTTACCATCTATGACAAATTTTATTAATTTGGAATTTAAATAAACACACTTCATGAAATTAATATACAGATATCAACTGAAAACCAGTTTAGATGAAAAGAGGATTAGCAGATGAGACCAAAATTTTCTGTCTCAGTGCATAATTAATTCATATTACTAGGAAAGTTTGCCTTGAAGATATATTCCTCTCTAATTTAGCTAGCCCCAGTTCTTATCTGAAATTTAACACTTTGATATAATTTCCCATGACTGCTACGACTCACAGCACATATATATGGGTGTACGTGCATATCTGTGCATGCAGGCACATTCAAAAGCAGCTGAGTGTGGGGAGTGCCTTTTGTTATAAATATTTTTTCATTAGATTCCTGATGGCATGTTTATACTAATGTTCAAAAGCTGATATTAAGGCACATACATCAACATATAACCTAAATGAAACAGATAAATCAGTAAGTTTAAATAGTCATCTCCTAACATCATGCCTAAAAACTGCTGTCAAGACTGCCCAGAGCTTTCTTATTAAGCAACTACGCACCTGAATGCTAATTCATCTACTGATTAAGCCATCATTTAATGACTTTTTCAACCAACTGATATACTAAGACTTCAACAGTTTCTTAGGACAGTGTTCTTTTTAATTTAATTGCACCCACTTTGAAGTAGGCATGCCTAAGATTGTATATGGAAGTAATCTGGGATAAATCAATGCCAAGAATTAATTTCATTAATTAACTACAAATGGATCCCCTAGTTACTTACCTGATAATAATCCTCACTGAATTCAGTGGAACTTACTTCAGAGCAGACATATAAACAGTGCTGTAAATCAGACCTTATACTTCTTTATGTTATCTCACTGGCATAATAGCTTTTGGGAAAACTAGGCAATTTTTTAAAAATCACTCACGCTGCAGCACCAATCACATTAAATTCCCATGGAAACAAAATCATCATCAAGAATCTACAACAAACATTTACCATATATGGACCAAGAACCACCGGATGTTTAAGCTGGATTTAGAAACGCAAAAACAAAAATATACATTTTGTATGGAGCATGGAAAAGAATTTTACAGATATACATTAGCTACTGGACTGCACCAAAGAATTTCAGAAGATCAGCCTGTGCTTTCTAGATTACAGTAAAACCTTTCACTATGTGGATCATGAAAAGCTATGGATTGTTCTAAATTTCATTGTCCTGATGCATAACCCATATTCTGGCTTATGTTAAAACAAAAAAATATAGAGAAACAAACTGGTTTGTGATTAGCGTTGGTCTCAGACAAGTGTGAATTGTATTTTATTTTATCTCCTTATATGTTTAATCTATATACAGAGTGCCTCACATAGAAAGCAGAATAAGATTCAAGTGAAGGAGGAATGGAAATTAGAGGTAGTACAGTAACATAAATAATGTAAGACATACACACAACATTATTGGCAGAAAACAGCAAGGATCCAAAATGATTACTGATGAAGACTAAAGTGCAAAAAGAGGATTAAAAAAGATGAAAATAAAGACTAAAGAAAAATTACATAACTTTAGTATAGATAATACAGAAATTGAAATTGTTAAAACATTTTCTACACCTTGGTTTGATCATTAACAAAAATGGAGAGTGAAACCAAAAAAATTGAAAGAAGATGAAGACTTGAAAAGGCAGCCATGGAGTTTGGCAGCAACTAGAAGATACTTAAGGATAGATCTGTGCTGGTAAAGGCCAAGGTCAAGATAAATCCAAGTATGGGAGGTAGGGCTTTGTTGCGGTGCTGCCAGTAGCTCCAGAGAAAAGCCCTCTCTGGAAAAAGTTGAACCGTCCGGTCCGGGATCCCCTTTTTGAAATGGGGATCGAAGGAGAGTCTAGGAGAATTCTCTCTGAAGCGGATGGTGAGCAGCAGAAGGAGAAGAATGGGAGGCAAACCCGGACTTCTTCTCTCTGAAGAAATCACCGAGCACAAATTGGATAGTATTGGCACTGAGCCATAAGTAACCCTTTACCGGGGGAGAAGAGAACAACCAATATAAGCTTAAAATATATAACAACTAAGTAAGCTGAAGCCTTTGATTTATGAAACAGCCCCATTAAGCTGAAAATAAGAATGAAAATATTTGGCTGAAAGAAGAAAAGCAGCGGCGAACCTATCTTATCAGTCTGCTTCAAAAGCGAAACTAACTCTCCTCCCCAAGTGAACTCTTAATAAAGCAGGCTGGTTTCAAAGCCGAGAGAGTGAGACGGAAAAATAAATCTTATGTTTCTGGAAAAGAATACCAGACGGTAATACCATCGGACAGGATTTAAGACACTTGTGTTTTGTGAATGCAGTTTAGCTTGGATGTATTTCTCTTTTCCCTTTCCTGGACTCTGTGAACTTTTAATAACAGAATCTGGTGGTTTTCTGGAGAAGAAAGAAGGAGCTGATGTGGTCGACTGGACTGAGGAGTATCAATGGGTTAATGGAAAGATCATAAGACGGGCTTCAAGGACAACTACTGGACAGTTTGAGACTCTGTGATTGTTGTTTTGTTTGTTGGACTGTGTGTGAGTCTGACAATAGTAGCTTGCTAAACTCTGGAGGAGAAGAAATAATTGTGCCATGGTTCTATTTGATTTTGAATTTGCTGGGTTAAAAGTTGATTTTTATATTATAATATTTGGATAAAGATTGGGGGGAGATTTATGATTAGGGGTTTGGATTGTTGATAAAATTGTGGAAACTGTTGAACCTAAGGGGTGATCATTGTGGTTAAGGGCATAGTATCATCTATACAAACCCCACTCATTGGAAAGCCTGAGATGGCCTCCAAAAATTTAAGACATCAAATGGAGACTTGGTCTGTTCAATCCCAAAGTTTTGGAATATTGGTACAAGAAATAGAAAAGGAATGGCAGATTACTATGCAAAAGACAATAATAACAGGATTTCAGCAACTGAATGAAGGTCTTAGCAAAATAGAAGATCTGATGAAAGAGGGGACATTAGATACCAAATAGCACTTAACTGAAGTTGTACAAACTTTAGAACCATCCTTATCGGGCATGACACCAGGTAACATAGATAGGATAGACAGTTATCCAGTGACCTATGCAGCTTCCAAAATTAAAAGGCATTATGTTAAAAATCCCAAGAAAGCAGAGATACTGAAACAAGAGAATCTTATTGTAAAAATATGGGAAGTGATAAAAATGGATATTCTGTCAGATGGGCTGAAAGACTGTTCAGTGCAAAAGGAAACTGAACGATGGGATGTATTGTATAAATGGCTGCAGCTACCAGATAGTGTTGGAGTAACATAGAATTAAACTAAAATTAAATGATAAGATGAAAGCAGGAGGGCAATCAAACTGTGAAAAAGCAAAAAGTTGATTTGTTATTGTAACCTGAATTGATCAGATGATTGTATACTCTGTGTTCTCCTATCCCCCTAACCCTTTTTCCCTCTTCCCTATTCCCCCTTACTTTTTGTATACCCTGCCCTGTCCTTAAATAAATACTTTTTAAAAAGAGATAAATCCAAGTATGGTATCCTCCATTGCTGTGCATAATTGCAATGGACAATGAAGAACACTCAGGGGGGAGGGGGGATGAATTTGAAATGTAGTGATGGAGAAGAGATGAGAATCCCAAAAGACAAACAAGTGAATTCTCGATGAAATCAAGCTTGAATTCTCATAAATACTAAAATAATTGAATTGAAATTATTCTACTTTTTATAATATGAGAAGATGTGATTCTGGAAAAGACAACAACATTACGATAAGTTGAAGATGATAGGAAAAGATGATGACTTTACATGACCTGAGTCAGTAAAGGAAGTGGTGACACTTAGTCTACCCTGACTTGAGCAGAGCTGCCAATTACAGGATCATATGGAGGTCTGTAGTTCATAGAGTCATCATACGTTGAAAGCATTTTCACAGCATACAACACACACACAATTTTTGAAAGCTATCAGAATGCTCAGTTTGATATTATTGATATCTAAAAACTAAATAACAGTGTCATAGGAAATTTCACATTCTTGTAAAACAATATACCATGAACATAATCAGAGCAATAGCAGTTTGTAGGTTCTGGCTTGTTACAGAGTTAATATTGGTGATGTGAGAATGTTCGCAGAGTGTTTTTAGATTTGGATTTAACATTACTTTAAATGACTATTCACATTCTGTATGCTTAATACATTACTGGCAATATTTGCTACACAAGATTCAGAGCCTTTTTACATAAAATCCTTTCGACAGAAACAAGCTTATATAAATACGTTATTTATTTGTGGCCGGAGGGCCCAAGAGACCTTAGTTATGCTACTGATTATGATGTGCTGTTTATGCAAATTCATTGCTTGCACCTTATCGCAGAGTGTTTCAGCAGAAGGGTTTAGGACTGGATTAAATCCTTTATCTGAAATGCTGGCACAACTGTTAATGCATCAGACGATAGCTCAGATGGAAAATATCTGCAGCACATTTTCTGCCTTCTTCTTACATCCACTTTAAAGATCATTCATCAGTTTCCAGTTATCTATACTGTCAGTTTCAAACAGTGGGAAATGCAGGAGAAAAGATAGTGAATGCTCTCCCATGCACTTTATCTCAGAGACTATACACTCAAGCCCAGTTTCCTTAGGCTGCAATCCTACATTCTCTTCAGGAAGCAAAGTCTTAAAAATTCAGTGAAACTTATGGCTGAAGAGCATGGAACCGTTCTGCCAATTTCACAAAAATTAGAGTGGTATTGTACCCCACTTTCACCTGTGAGTGGGCAAGTACCCCACTCTTACCTTTGAGCACATAGCTATGCTGGCAATTTCACACCAGTTAGGAATGCACATGTACTTCCTAAATGGTTAAAAAAAATAATCTTTCATCAAATTACTTGTCTTTTTTGTAATAGTGACTCCTAAATATTTCACCTTTTGTATCTCCTAAAAACTAGTTTTCATTATCTGTTCTTTTTAACATCATATTTGTTTTTGTGATAATATATTTTAAGACCTGCGACAGCGCCAAACTCTTCTTTAGATCCCAATAGTTCTTCCATACTATCCAGGGGATTTTCTAATATTAGTGCTAAGTCATCAGCATATGCTTGTAGCTTAAATTCTTCTCCCCTGATTCTAAGGAGAGACTTGGAGGATTGGAATAAGCTACAAATCTCAAAGATGGGACAAATCTCAACAACAAAGATGATTATTTTACCAAAATTGTTATTTTTGTTTCAAAGCTTACCAATTCTATTAAATTATAAATACTTCAAGGACCTAGACAGCCTCATTACAAAATTTGTATGGAAGGCCAAAAAAAACAAAAATAAAACTTAGAATATTGCAAGATTTAAAAGAGAGAGGAGGTCTAGGACTCCCAAATTGGCTATTATATTACAAGGCCTGTGATATGGTTTGGATAAAAGAATGGATAACATTAGAAAATCAAAGACCGTTGAAATTGGAAGGTCATGATTTAAAAATGGGCTCGCATGCATATGTATGGTACGGAAAATTCGAAGAACAGACATTTTTATCAGAACATATTGTGAGGAAAGTGTTATGTTTAGTATGGCAAAAATTTCAAGTGCAAACTTATAAGAAAATTCCAATATGGGCAACACCAATAGAGGCATTTACAATGAAAGTGTTAAACCAAGAGGGAGTTTTATTCACATATAAAGATTTTTTTAACTAAAGATCAAACAATGAAAGATAAACAAGACTTAGAGAAACTGGGTCTAGCAACAGATTGTTGGTCAATGCTGAAATTAGAATCAAGATATAAAAAGGACATAAAATGGGCAGCTTTGAGGGGAAAGTTCAGGTGGATGAACTATGGATTTACAAAAAAGAGAAAATAATAAAAAGTATACATATCTATTAGAGCAGGGGTCCCCAACCTTTTTAAATCCACAGACTGGCTGGGGACCGCGGGGCACCCCCTTGTGCTCACGCGCATGCACAAAGGAGTGCATGCTCTCTCGCACAGGTGCACACTCATGCGCATGCATGAAGGAGCAGGAGGGTGTTCATGTGGGCCTGCTCGTGCTTGTGAGCATGTGCAAACAGCAGCATGGCGCTCGTGCGGGCATGTGCACACTCGTGCATGCGCAAATGGCAGTGCTGTGCTTGTGCAAGTGCATGGGAACTCATGCACAAAAAGGGTGAGGGAGCGGTCACATGGGCTCTGGCATGCACATGCACAAAGGGGCTGTGCAGAGGGAGTGCGTGCGGGGGAGAGGTCTGTCTCCACGGCACAGTCCGGTTCAGGCCATGGACCGGCACCGGGACACGGACTGGAGTTGGGGACCTCTGTATTAGAGTATGATTTAGAAGATGAGAGGGTGGGCACAAAACAAATGGGCACAAAACTTTGGTTGTAATACTGATATTGATGACTGGACAAAAATGTGGAAAGATAACTATAAGCTGATTAAATGAGTTAATCTTAGAGAAAATATCCTTAAAGTGTTTCACAGATGGCATTTTACTCCGGTAAGATTGACAAAAATGTCAGAAGGGATCAGTAATATTTGCTGTAAGTGTAAAAAATATATACAGTATCCAAGGACGTATTATCATGTATGGTGGTCATGCGAAAAAGCAAACAAAAATTGGTTGCAGGTTTGAGAAATGTCACAATAAATTGTTCAGAAAAAATTAAGTTTTAAACCTGAAATGTTGTTATTGAATATAATGTCAGAGATTATTGATTAAAAAATAAAATATAGTCTACTGTTTATATACACAGCAGTCAGGTTACTCTGGGCCCAAAAATGGAAGAATGAAGAAATACCAATGATGGATGAGCTATTAAAGAAGGTACTGAATATTGCAGAACTAGGTATGCTTTCAGACACAGTATGGGATTTTATATATATAGAAAATTCATACGTACAAAACATACAACACAACAAAAACAAAAAGACCTGACAAAAATAACAAAAATCAGCAAAGCTAAACATTCATACTACATATAAAGATCTTAAATAGACATATGTACATGCACACACACACACACACAGGAGGTCGCCATGTTAATCTCTTATAGCAAAAATAACAAAAGGTCTTGTTGCATCTTAAAGTCAAGTACGGTAAGTATTATTGGGCAACATCTTTTAGTATTTCAAAAGCCATTCAAACTTAGAACACACAGTTTAGCTATGGACAGAACCAGCCAATATGTTACATTATTCCATTACAAGGATGGACAATTTCTGGACCTCCAGCTGTTTTCTGGGATTGCAGTTCCTATCTGTATTCACCAACACAGTAAGAGCTGATGAGAGCAGCAATCTAACAAGAACCGTAGGGCCATCGCTCACCCTGACACTATCTGAAAATGTAGTTACAAAAAGATAACTGAGAGTTTTATGGATATAATTTTTAACTATTATTTCAATTGAATTTAATTTATGAATTGCTAATCTTTAAGGATAGAATGTTAGGGATATAATTTTTTGAACTGTTAATAGGAAAGGTAGAATAGAAACCATAGTAAACTGATGCAGAGAGCCATCCTTCCTCCTGGCCAACACAAGCTGATTAGGCAGACTGAGGCAGCTTGTTAGAGTAGCCATATGGAGGACAGAAGACCCATAACTTTAAATAGTTCTATAGAAGAAGATCTATAGAAGAAGAACATCCCATTAAATTCAAGAAAGCAAAGAAACTTCTTAACCTGTCAGTAAAATGATGGTAATGTTGAAGCCACGTGGGCCTTCAGTTACATATTGTTGTTGTTGTTGTTGTTGTTGTTGTTGTTGTTGTTGTTGTTGTTGTTGTTGTTGTTGTTGTTGTTGTTGTTGTTGTTGTTGTTGTTGTTGTTGTTGTTGTTGTTGTTGTTTACAATATAGGCCTTTTTTATTGTGAGGGTCACCTTCCACTGTCTTTTAGAACTATTGGAGTAAAGCTAATCATTTTTTCCACACATCTTTCTTGGCCTATTACTAAATCTTCATAAAGTCAAATATGAAGTTCTGGATTATTTAAACATTTAGATAAAACAATATGGAAATGCAGAGCAACCTCTCAGCCCCTGGAAAGAAATCTTCTTTTCAGGCTCCTAAAGAGCTGAGATAGCCAAGTAATCAAAATAAGGGAGTTCTGCAAAGTAGTAACACCAGAGATTTTTAAAAAAACTTTCATTATTATTTCAAGACATTTTGACTTGCTTTATTGCTTTACAAATACTACAAGTTTGTTAAAAGTTAAATGCCAAGAGTAGCTTCAAAAGATTTAGTGATAAATATTAACACTCTTCACAATCTGTTCATCTAATATGTCAGTTTTCCTTGAAATGTTCTAATCATAATTATATGCCTTCAAGTCAATTCCAACTTATGGCAATCATTTTCATGGTTTTACAGTACCCAAAAATAGTTTACCAGTCCCTAACTCTAGGAGTACTTTGGGGCCGTGCAAGTTGTCCAAGACCAAATAGGCTGGCTTTTCTCCTGACAGGCACATTGGAGAATCAGTCTCCCCCTCTCTGCTTTGCAGCCAGGTAACTAGCTAGCCTATTAATTGAAGAAGTTATCATAATTACAGAGTAACAGTACATACTGGGTGATTAGATATATATCAAACCAAATGCAGGGAATGAAATAAACAGATATGTCAAATGGAAGGGTATACATCTCCATTTCCTGTTAAATATTGCCACTGACTACAGCTGTTTATATGCGTCATTCAAAAAATGTTGCTACAGTTCAGGGATGAGATCATGTGGCACTGAATTTGTTGGACTACAATTCATATTGATCTCCTACCTATTGATTATGCTGGCATTAACTGATGGCCCAACAACATCTGGAGAATCACATGCTGCCCATCTCTGCTCTTTTGGGCCAAGAGAGAATATCCTTTAAAGATCTATTCACTTTACAGCAGTGCTTAAAGTGCTCTACAATTTTAACACCTTAGTTGAGCTTTGCTATTTACAAAAACAAAATCTGCAAGGTGTTGGAAAATGTCCCAGATCCTCTTGATTGCGTTTGTGACTCTGTTACTTGCTATTAACCACTTGCCTCATGGGATTCTCATTCATGTTGGATCCCTTGCCATCATGAAAAGGAGGACAAAGATAAAACAGTCATAGAAGTCACTGTCCACTAACTGTGCAAAGAAGGCTCATCTGATTCATCATTCCAATTCTTAAGAATACTTTGCTTATCATATCGATTAGCCTTCAATGAGTGTATATAAATATTATGGACTGTTTTGTTTCGTGTTTCAAAAACTTCTTCCAGAATTAGGGAAGTCTTCAAGGCCATCAAGGTGGTAGTACCATAACTAGATATCAACACAGGCTGCAAATGATTGCCCTTCTGCAAAGGTTGGCAAATCACATACTGTACAAGCTTTCATCTAGCAAATGAAAGAAACTAATCATTTGGGCCAATCAATAGCTTCAGAATGAAGACCACCCTACTAGAACAAAGCCTCTATGTAAATGGCTTTTTCCCTGTTCTCAGATTAAAATTTTCCTATAGAGTTCGCTTAGCAGAGGAAAATGCATCAAATTGAAATTATCATGCCCTTACACATGAAGGTTCTATCCTACTTTGGTAACACTGTGAGTGGAATAAAAACCTGTTATAACACAGGACACATTGCCTGTCACTCAGAAAGAAGCATGAAACAAAAAGATTCCCCCATAGCTGAAGATGGACAGTTTAGTACAGATACAGAATTTCAATAAGTAACACAAGTTACCTGGAACTCAAATCCACCTTCTTTAGGTAAGAGGTTCAATCTGCTCAAGGAAATCCATTGCAGTAAGGGACCCCACCTCATTTTCCCGAACAAAGCATTTAACTTCTGAAAATATTTTCAATGAATATAAAGAAGAATCCCCTTAAAACATATATTATCCAAGGGAATAGCAGACATCTTAACTATATACTAAACAGTCAAACTTAACTCTTTAACTACAACAAAAAATTAATATTCTGTATTCATTGTATTCGGTGATGACTACTCAACTCTGACTTCTTTCAGGCATCTCTTAAACATACAACTTGATCCAGTTGTAATGCTTTCTGAGTTCTGATTATTTAAATAATTCATTTTGTTTTGGATAAATAATTTAGCTTTATGGATTCACATATGCTTTGGATCACCAACTGCTGCTTAGAAGCCCTGGAAAGCCCCTGCCCATCTGAACTGACTAGTCTAAGCTAAATGGCTCAGTATTTGTAGCTTCTTAACACCACAGTATATTTATGCATTTTTGTTTTTGTTTTTTGCTTTTAGTTCTAGTTTGTTTTGTTTTGTTTTAATTCAACCTTATTTACAATAACTCTAAGCTGAAGCCATCCCGTCTGGAACCATGGGCTCTCCAGTCAAGACAAAAACTTTGGGTAGTATGGACGGCAGATAAGTACTGTAAAATAAATGAAGAAATAAAGATATAAGGAAATAAAACAGAAAGTTACCAGGTAGTCTCCATATGTAAATTCTGGAATTAATTGCAAATGATTAACTAAGTAAAGAAAGTCTGGGAAACCAAACTGTGCAGCTTTACCCAGCAAGATAGAGAGAGAGAGAGAGAGAGAGAGAGAGAGAGAGAGAGATTAAAATAGCTAAATGGGCAAGAAGAGAGGGAGAGATGATAATATATTCAGTGTATTACACAAAACTATGCCATCAGTGTTATTCTCACATTGTTCAGAAACCTTTTGGAAGACAGAATCTCAATGCAGTGAGTGATGTTATCTCACATCACACATACTTTTCGATAGCTACATTTGTGCATTTTCATGTAACAATGCTAACAACACTGAAATGTTCCAGCTACTAAACAACAAAAAGAATTCTGTTTTTATTTACTGCAGGAGGAGAAGAAACAAAAACAGAATTATAGAGCTGATCCTCTAAAATTGGGTTTATTCATGGAATTGGCATAAATCTTATTAAGTCAGTTATGTGATGCCACCTTTCAAGAGAAAAGCTTTCTCAGGAACACTGGAAAGTGATTAATAAGACTGTATTCTCCAATTTCAATTAATAAGACTCCTAAAACAAACAAAAGCAGCAGAAAAGAAGTTGCTAACGTATTGGCCAACCAAATAGACTCAAAAGGTGTGTATATAGGCAAAAGATAGAATATTATTTCAGAGTAGAAATCATGATAGAAGCAATGTTCAGGTGCTGAAAATGATCATAATTCTGTTGAAAATACTCTGATGCTATTGTAGACTGTGCCAAATACTCAGTTAAATCTACTACAAAATATGTGAAAGCCTTGAGCCTGACACAAGATTTATTTTTGTCCTGGACACAGTCTTTGAGATAAATGCCTCCTAGGATCCTCTGCATCTTCTTGAGAGGGCAGCAATCTCCTGACATACAGCTAGCCATAATCAGATAGGCTGAGCACAGTCCTGGCTTTCATATAGCTGTCTATGAAATTGTAAGCAATCCTCTGAGATCAAATGCTGTTTCACCAATGCTCCGAAAATACTGCCATCCTGAGTAAATTGTTGAGTTGCTTGTCCAGTTGCCAGACTTTACCTAGTCCCAGAGAGGCATGAAAAAGAAAAAAAGCTATAATTTGTGATTGCAAAAAACAGTCCAGTCAGATTGGGCAACTGCTAACTGTTTTCATTATGGTAATGCAATTCATTTTAATCAGGGTTCAAAACATGCTTTAATCTGTTTTGCAATGTGGCGCATGTATTACATCATAAAACTCAATTGTACAGATGTATGAAGCTGCTTTGAAAGCAAAAACTTCCAGAAATGTTTTGGACCTCAGCAGAGGATTACATAATTCAAGAATTTAGGGCAGCATCTGTGACTAATGTAAACACATACCTCTTCTTTTTTTAAAAAAACCAAAAAATCAAAAATTTATATAAGGCCAGAAAGCATATCATCTTGCTTATGCTAAATAGAAAATAATGAAAAAACTAACACATGCATACGCAAGTAATTTACTCCTGTTCCATAACTGCAATACAAATTTATGTATTACCTGTAGTTTTGCTCTGACTCAGACAAATGGCCTAAAGCTACATCATACTAAAGCTACAGTCTTTGCTGATGGAAAACTCATGGGAGAGAATCTAGATCTGGTTCATCAATGTTTAGACTGAAAAAAATGAGGATGCTTTTTCAACTTACTGAACCACACAAATGGTATAAAGAAGATGCAAGCAAAGGATTTGCACCACAGTAAGCCATTTCAATACATCCACTTAATTCAATGAAATTTATAAATTACTGTATATACTCAAGTATAAGCGACCCAAATATAAGCCGAGGCACTCAATTTTGCCACAAAAACTGGGAACACTTATTGACTCAAGTATAAGCCAAGGGTGGAAAATGCAGCAACTACTGGTAAATTTCAAAAATAAAAATAGATACCAATAAAATTACATTAATTGAGGCATCAGTAGGTTAAATGCTTTTGAAAATACTGCCCTTCTGAGCTGTGAGACACACTTCACTGCCTGCAGAGGGAGGACTCATACAGGATGCTAAGCTTATCTGCTCTACTGCTGCGTAACAAGATGGAGGGAGACAGAGGATGAAGGAGGAAGGTGGATACATAGAATATGCAGAAGGAAGAGGATGGGAGTGTCCTGGAAGCGGAAATGCAGTGTACTTAACCCGGATCATTGAGCCACCCACAGAGGCTGCAGGCACCCGTAGATGATTGGGGGAGTCCGGAAAACACCCGCACTGCAGGGGAGAACATGTAATTTTGACACTGACTCGAGTATAAGCCAAGGAGGTGCTTTTTCAGCAAAAAAAAATTGTGCTGAAAAACTAGGCTTATACTCGAGTATATACAGTATAATAAAAATAATCATGTGCCATCAAGTCAATCTACTTACAATGGCCTTTTTCACGGTTTTGCAGAAGTGGTTTACCCTTCCCTTCTTCCGGAGGAATCCTAAGGTTGTGCACCTTACCCAAGGCCACACAGGTTGGCTCTGCTCATAGGAGGCACAGTGGGGAATCAAACTCCCAACATCTAGCTCCATAGTTAGATACCTAAACTACTGAACTATCCAGCCAACTGTTATTATTCTACAACAAATTACAAAATAAATAAAGTCTTACTCAAGAACTAACATAACAAAGGATTAATTTGACAATGTGCTATCATAAAACAAGAGTGTGTGCTGGACAAAAAGTGAAATATTTAATGTGCAAAAATTTAAACAATAAGTTGCATGGCAAACTACATTTTAAATTTGGGGTAGTTTGGAAAGCATTGTCCAATGTCTCGAAGTGAGTTTTCAGGCAAACTGGACCTAGAATCTACTTGGAACATTTCCACCCGGTAATCATGAAAGCACAAAAGAACTGTCTTTTATGGCAGCAATGAGGAGCAAGTTCCCTTTCATATGCTACTGAACAGCAATTTGTCAGCTTTATCCAACACAGACCAAAGGACTGGGGGTGAGGGATAATCCCACTTCTGCAGTCCTTCTTGTCATGGGTTATTAACGGTCGTTAACAGTGGTCTTACTGGTATGCGTGTTCTTAATCTTTCTGGGGATTTATGAAAGGGCAACATGATAAATAGGAGACAGATTGCATCTAAGGCCTCCAACCGCTGTTGAGTGAGGGTTTTCTATATGCATATCTATGGCCTTCCTGACCCCTCTCTCAAACCACCCATCTCCTCGGTCCAAAATGAGTACATTTTGGTCATGAAATGAGTGTCCTTTGTCCTTCAAATGAAGGAGCACCACCAATCGTGGTCCTGAACCATTGCCCCTCCTGCTGGGCCATTCTTCTATTGAGTGGCTGTTTGGTTTCTCCAATGTAGAGTTCCAAACACTCCTCTTTGCATTGGACTGCATATGCAATATTGCTCCTGTTTTGTTCTGGTCTTTTGGGTGGACGAGTCTCTGTCTTAGTGTGTTTGTGGGTATGAGGTGTTTACCAAAAATCCTTACAAGAAAGAAGTCTAGTTTCCATGACTCAACTTCCAGATAATCTTACCTGGACAACTGAGAATCTTCACAGATATATTGCTTCTGGAGATTTTATCCTGATTGTGATGGGCTCACTAGCATTTCTTGCACCTCAGTCGTGACTTTTTGGTATGGACAAGTACAGCACACCTTTGACCTCAGCCAATGAGCCCTAATGTGTGCTGGGAAAGAGTGGAGGTGGGCACTCAGAGGTCATACAAAAACCATATTTATCCTCGCCCAGTGCTGCTTGCTCTGAAATTTGTCTCTCAGTCCAAAAAACTGGGGAAATGCAGCACTTCCTTGAGACTCCAGCTGGCACTCTGAGAGCTGCTAACTTTAGTTTTGGGATGTCCATCTTGGTGGTTTTGTTGTTGCTGCTGCTGCTGTTATAGAACCAAATGAGGACTCAAGCACTGGTTTTATTCACAAATGGACAATTTTTTTTTTAAAGAAAATCATTTATTTGTTTCAAGCATTATTACCTGAAATGGCAAGGTAAATGGAAGATGATAGTTGCTTTGTTGCTGGAAAAAACCCACATTAGATAAACAATATTTTAATTTTCCAAGTTGCAAGGGAAGAGCTTTAAATGTGTACAGTTGCATATACTGGAACTGACTGTACAAGTGGAAGAACATAAAACATTTTTTAATTTAATTTAATTTAAAATACAGACATCAATGTCCAGTCATATAGTTAGATTTGATGTACAGTATCATTCTATCTTGTCACATATATATCAGCAGACAGAACAAACTGCGCATCTGCAATAATCTTTAGAAGGGATGTAAGAATGAAATGATAAAAACTAAGATTTTTATAGTTAATAATAATAATAATAATAATAATAATAATAATAATAATAATAATAATAATAATAATAATAATAATAATAATAATAATAATAATAATAATAATAACTTATTGTCATTGTAAGTATATACACAGTATACCCATACAACGAAATTCACAGACACCCAGAGACCAGACACATGCACACACATAAAATTCCCCAAACACTCCCCACCCACTAAAAGTCCCCCACTAAAAATACAAACATCTACACCGCAGGCCAAGTAACACAGTCCAACTAATTATTCACTACTGGTGGTCTTTAAGCTCATTATTAATTGCAATTATAGCTCTGGGATAAAAACTATTTAGAAAACGTGTGGTCCGAGTCTTAATTGTTCTATATCTTCTGCCAGACGGCAACAGTTCAAAAAAGTTATAAGCAGGATGGGAAGAGTCTCTCAGGATGCTGTGTGACTTCCTCAGACAGCGGGATGTGAAGATGTCATCCAGGGTTGGTAGCTGGAGCCCGATGATATTCTGGGCAATTTTAATGGTTCTCTGTAGAGCTTTTTTGTCCGCTACAGAGCTACTCCCAAACCATGCCAGAATGCCATAGGTTAGGACACTCTCAATGGTGCTACGATAGTATGACAGAAGTAAATGCTGAGATAAATTTAACTTGCTGAGCATTCTCAGGAAATACAGCCTCTTCTGTGCCTTCTTCATTAGCATGTTGGCATTTATAGTCCATGAGAGGTCCTCTGAGATGTAAGTACCCAGAAATTTAAAACTACCAACTCTCTCCACTTCCTCACCGTTTATGTACAGTGGTAAATGTACATTTCTCTTCCTTCTAAAATCAATTATGAGTTCTTTAGTTTTTTTGATGTTAAGTGTGAGATGATTTTCTTTACACCATAGTATCAATCTTTGTACTTCCTTTCTATAAGCAGACTCATTGTTCTTATTTATGAGCCCCACCACTGTCGTATCATCCGCAAATTTAATAATTGCATTGGTGTTATACAGTGGGGTGCAATCATGTGTGTACAGGGAATAGAGGAAGGGACTTAGGACACAGCCCTGGGGAGCTCCTGTACTTAGTACCAGGGTTGAAGAATTGTGAGATCCCATCCTTACTGACTGTGGCCTATCTGTCAGAAAATCCTTTATCCACATGCAGATCTCCTGAGGTAATCCCAGGTTGATCATTTTAAAAAACAACCTATCTGGTAGAATGGTATTAAAAGCAGAGCTATAATCCACAAACAACAGCCTCGCGTAAGTTCCCTGTTGTTCTAAGTGGCTCGATACAGTATGGAGTACAATGGACACAGCATCATCAGTAGATCTATTTCTCCTGTATGCAAATTGCCATGGGTCCAAAAAAGGTGGAAGACTAGCCTTAATGTAATCCAGCACCAATCTCTCAAAACATTTCATAATAACAGATGTTAAAGCTACTGGTCTATAATCATTGAGAGCTATATTTAACTGTACTCTTTGTACAACTTCATGTATTAAATTTTTGGATCAAGAAATTATTTCCTTGTACTCAATGAAATTTATAGGTGAGATTTAAGTAGAACATAGGAACAATCCAACTCTGTTGTCAAAACAGCTTCAATCAGCAAATTGCTCCCATTGGTGCTGCTTCTATGCTTTTACAGTATATTCTTGCAGTTGTACTGTTACTGCCAACTCCTCTGCATGTCAGAATCTGTTCTGAAAGGTTGGAGGACTCTCTAAGACAGAATTGTGGAGAGGGTGCAGGGAGCCACAGGAAGAAGCAGAGTAAGAAATGTCACTTGAACAGACTTCCATTCTTGCAACATTGTTCTTTGCACAGTATACAGTATATAAATCTTGGTTTATGTCTGCAGATTACATGCAAGTGACATCTACTGGCTTCACTCTTCAAGAAAAGACATTTTGCAGATGTAATTTGTTCATAGATTCCTAAGTACAGGGTGTACTATATCAAGCACTCAACCCCAATTGAGTGAGAAACACTAATCATATAGATTTATGTAGTAGTAATATTATTTTCTGGTAAATGTATTGCTCAAGAGACATAAATAATATATTTCATTTGATAAGGGCTGGAAAGGCTAGAACAATTTCTAAAGGTTGTGTGTGTTTGTGCATGCAAAAACTCTAATTACTCCACTTTATTAAGGCAGTATTATATTTTACAAGGTACAGTATATGTGAATATGTACTTGTCTATTCTAATGTATGACTATACTTGTCCGTACTACTTTGTATGTCACTATTTCTGCGTTGTAACGTGCTTTGGAATACTGTCTATTTCAGCTCACCCATCCCTTGACAGGGAAGGAGACAGTATAAATAAGCTGTCCAATTTACTCAAATCTATAGAAGCCTGATGGGAATGTCAAAACTAACAGTACATATCAACTGATGGCAAAATTAAAAATACATCAAATCCAAAACTCAGCTGATCCGATCAAAGAGGTATCTTTTGTTTTTATTTCTATTCATGGAGGGGGGCCCAAGAGAGTATCAATGTGTCAAGTCTTGTGTGTGTTGGGAATGGGATATAATGAATATTTATTTCTTGCAAACATGAAAATGAAGGCTACATTCATACACGCCCTGAGGCACAAACAAGTCCTCTGGGGAGAGCTGCTGAACTGTCACATGAGAACTCTTCCAAATTGTACATTTCATTCACACATCAAGAGAAGCTGAAGTGGTGTGTGCAAAAGAGGAGGGTTAAAAAAAACCCAACCCTTTATTTGCTATATGGATTTGCCCAACTTGTAAGCTTCTGGAAAAAAATTGAAATTACCTCAGTATCAGTCACTAACTTCTTAGGACTCGTGCTCACTGCTTTTTGTTTCTCAGGCTGCAGGTGGGGGATCACGAATGAATTATTCATATGAGAAACACTCCTGTACACAGAGGTGGTACAGCACAGAAACACAATTACAACCCTAAAAACTAAATTTTGGGCTGTGAATAAGTCCCATGGAAAATAGCTTCATTCCATTGATGGATTTAGTGAAATTGATAGCCAACTCCTTTTAAGAATTTATTTCTGGCTTTTATTTCTGACTTAGTGAAAGTAGCAAATGCTTTAAAAAGAGAGCTGATTTTCAAAGTATCTTCTTGGCATTTCATTTCATTCAGGCATAAAAGTGCTTCAAATTAATGTTGGAGGGCAAGTCATGGGACTGATACACATGTCCACATGTGATGGTCATGTCCTCTGCTAGAAGCATTTTGGGAACAAAGAAACTATAAACATGATCAAACAAAACAACACCAGTACCACAGTTTTTATATTTATAGGTATTTTTTTTAAAATGTTATTTTACAATTTTGGCAGCAGTAAAAACAATCCACAGAAAAGATAATAGACTTTTCTATCACAGCTTAGTTTCAAAGCCTTTGGGATCATTTCCTAAATTAGATGAAGACCGAATAGTCAAAGCTATGGTTTTCCCTCTAGTGACGTACGGAAGTGAGAGCTGGACCATAAAGAAAGCTGACCGCTGAAGAATTGATGCTTTTGAATTGTGGTGTTGGAGGAGGCTCTTGAGAGTCCCCTGGACTGCAAGGAGAACAAACCTATCCATTCTAAAGGAAATCAACCCTGAGTGCTCACTGGAAGGACAGATCCTGAAGCTGAGGCTCCAGTACTTTGGCCATCTAATGAGAAGAAAAGACTCCCTGGAAAAGACCCTGACGTTGGGAAAGTGTGATGGCAAGAGGAGAAGGGGACGACCGAGGATGAGATGGCTGGACAGTGTGATTGAAGCTACCACATGAATTTGACCCAACTCCGGGAGGCAGTGGAAGATAGGAGGGCCTGGCGTGCTCTGGTCCATGGGGTCACGAAGAGTTAGACACAACTAAACGACAACAAAGTATGTTTTCAGATCATTGATTTGAAAATGCTATTTTATCTATTTGCTTTCATATGTCTATAGTGAAAATGAGAAGAAACAGGAAGGCCAGCAGAAATTGCTTACTGACAAACAAATATTGACTTTCAATGGATTAGGCAATAAGTACATCTATTAAAAGCAAACTGACAATAATGAACTGAGAAAGCAGAAATAAATAGGAAGAGAAATTTGCTATACCTGACCAAGTTCAGATAAGCTTCTGAAACTCAGCCACATCCCTTGTCAAACTCTAAACCTGTGCCAGATAAAGATATGAACACATAAGATCATGGAAAGGGTGTGCTAAAGAGCACAGTGAGGCATAAGGACTTCAAACTATGTAAGAAGAGCACTACAGGAACAACAGTGCTGAAAGGGCAACAAAGGAAAATGTAGTGCAGGGTATTAAAGGATTTAATGACAGAAAGTGAGATGAGGCACTTACTGAGCTAAGCATCAGCAGTTCCTGACGTTAGGCTGAATTAAGCCAAGCAGGTCAATTACAGTTAGCCAAGGATATAAAATAAGAAAGAAAGCTCCCTCTCCATGTTATCTAGGAAGAACATTCTTTGGATAGATTGTCAGATGTATCTTTTAAGTTTGAAATATATATTTTATCTTTATTGCCTATCATGCCTGTACAAATCATATGCTTGAAAACCAGGATTATACATAATGTTCAGCTATGTGTCCACATTTAAGGAAACGTGGAGCAATAAACAAGTAAAAATGATCTAATCCACTGATTAAAATTCAAAATGACCTTGACAGATTAGAGCCCTGGGCCAAAACAAACAAAATGAATTTCAACAGGGAGAAAAGTAAGGTCCTACACGTAGGCAAAAAAACAAACAAAAAAAAACTGCACAGCTATAGGATGGAAGGTACCTGGCTAGACAACAGTACCTGCAAAAGGAATCTAGAAACCTTGGTAGACCACAAACTGAACATGAGTCAGCAGTGTGATGCAGCCGCCAAGAAAGCCAAAGCAATTCTTGGTTGCATCAATAGGAGTAGAGTGTCTAGATCAAGGGAAGTGATAATATCACTCTATTTTGCTTTGGTCAGACCTCACCTGGAGTATTGTGTCCAGTTCTGGACACCTCAATTCAAGAAGGATGTTGACAACCTGGAACATGTCCAAAGGAAAGTGACCAAAATGGTCAAAGGTCTGGAAGCCATGTCCTATGAGGAGCGGCTTAGGGAGCTGGGAATGTTTAGCCTTACAAAAAGGTTAAGAGGGAACATGATAGCCATGTTTAAATATTTGAAGGGATGTCATGTCGAGGAAGGGACAGGTTTCTTTTCCACGGCTCCAGACACTAGGACAAGGAGCAATGGTTTCAAACTACAGGAAAAGAGATTTCACCTGAATCTCAGGAAGAACTTCTTGATACTCAGAGCTGGTTGGCAGTGGAATAGAATGCCTTGGAGTCTCCTTCTTTGGAGGTTTTTAAGCAAAGGCTGGATGGCCATCTGTCGGGAGTGCTTTGATGGAGTTCCTGCATGGCAGGGGGTTGGACTCGATGGCCCCTGTGGTCTCTTCCAACTCTGTGATTCTATGATTCTGTGAAATCATAAAGGATTTCAAAGAGCTAAAGCTTTAAATGCTTTTTAAATTCATTGAAGACCATGTTTAAAAAATCACTTATTATATATGCTCTTGCATATAATTCTCAGACATATCCCAATCTGTCTCTAAGCAGATCCACATCTGTTTAGCTACAGTAAAATCTGCATGGTGCTCTTCAAACTTTTACAAGACTATGCTATTCTCAAAGACCTCATGTATTCTTTGGGAAAGAAACTATTTTAAAAAGACATCTAATGCAAGATGCAAATCCTAGCAAATAAGAAACTCCTGAAATACACATAAGACAAAGACTGCAAATTCATCAATTTACCAACCTGAACGGAATAATTAATTTGGTCAAAAGCTTATGTATGTACATGAAATAAACAACCTCATACATGCCTATTTAAAACTAAGTCCCACTGGACTGCATAATGTACAGTGCAATCCCATGCTTACCTACTCTAAAGTAGTTAAAGTAATGAGAATTACTCTCAGGTAAATGTGTGTAAGAATGTAGCCCTAGTCAGTTCTGATTTATAGTCCCCTTTCTAGTGTTTTCTAGGTATAGAATACTTAGGAGTTTACCAGTCCCTTCTCGTGGGACTGTGCAACTTGCCCAAGGCTACACAGGCTGGCTCTTCTCCCACGAGGCACAGTGAGGAATCAAACCCTAAACCTCTGCTTCTGTAGCTATACACCTAACTCAGTGAGCTATCACCAATTATGGATAAAATCAGACTGTAACAGAGAATAAGAAAATTCACTGTTCTTGAAGTCCCCCTTGGCCCTCTCTTTGTGGAAGTTTGCCATTTCTTCCCAAGGAGAACCTCTTTTTATGTATCAAATGGAGAAATATGTATTGTAGAAGAGCCGTTCTGCTCTCTGGAAGCAGAAGACTTGGTTTTAAAAAATACCTTAAGCCAGGGGTCTCAAACATGTGGCCGGGGGGGGCATTTGCAGCCCACCAGATGATAGTTTGTGGCCCCCGCCATGCCTCCCCCCCCCGAAGTGCCAAGTGTCCTCTGCTGTCAAGAGTCAAAAAAGCATTGCCTCGGTCACCGGCTCTCCCCCAAGACAGCGTCTCTTGCACCCTCCATCCGGAAATGCAGCCTGCCAGCCAGCCCACCTGTCTGCTGGCTGGCAGGCTGCAGTTCTGGATGGAGGGTGCAAGAGGCGCTGTCTTGGGGGAGAGCTGGTGAGCAAGGCGCGCTGCTGGCCCTTTTCCCAGAGTGCCCGAGCCACCGCCGCGCGATGCCTGAGAGCAGAGCTCGCTCCTGGCCGGTCCTCGAAGAACTCCTCCAAGCCACCAACAGCAGCTGCCACTGCCTCTTCCAGAGAAGCAGCTCTCTGGCTCTCTTTCTCTCTCAGCACCCCCAGCACCAGCCCGGCCAGCAGTCACCTCAGCGCCCAGCAGTGCCTCCTCCTCCTCCTTGCCCTGCTTCAGCCACCTTGGCTCTGGAGGCTGCCTGGGCTCACCTCACAAAGTTTGCTCCTCTGTCATGGTGGGGGTAGCTGCTGCTGCTGAGTGCACCTTTTTTTGAGGAGGGCCCTCAGAGGAAGGTTGCTGGACCTCTGTGTGTGGGGGGCTCACCCCATTCTGTTTAATTTCGCGGGCACCAATGGGGGCTTTTGTCCTTTGGCAAGGTGATTCTGTGAGGGTTTTTTTTAAATTTATGCCGTGCCCTCCTCCTCCTCTGTTAGGCAGTCGCTGGTGCTCCCTCCCTTCTCTGCTTCTTCATCCTGGTGGTAGTGGTGGTGGTAGTGAAGAAGGAGCCAGAGGGGGTCGTGGCTGGCAATGAGAGCTCACGCGCCCCTCCTCCTCCTCCTCGGAGCCCCAGCCAGGCTAAGGAAATTCCTGGGCGGCTTCCTTGAGCTCTTGCTTTGCTTGGCAGAAAATCTGATGTGGCCCAGCCTCACCCAGACTCTGCCTCCAGAGGCCCCCAGGTAAATTGAGTTTGAGACCCCTGCCTTAAGCACTAAATACTTCTTTCACCTGTCTTTACTGAGGAAATCTCTTGCTTGGGTTTTATCTAAAGAGTTAAGCATTGTTACATATTACATAGAGTATTCTCAGAGCTGCATGCCTGTTTTTTATAAACATCAGCAAGAGATATCCAGTAATAAGCTGCAACTAGAGTAGGCCCACTGAAGCAATCGGAATTTTTTAGTCAACAGCCACCTAGAGTGGTCAAAATGACTAGATAGGCGGGGTATAAATACAATAAATAAATAAATAAATATTTAAATTCCACTGATTCACTGGGCTTACTCTAGTTGCAACTTACTAATGGATTTCAGCCAATGGCGAGAATTCTGTTGAGCAATTAAGCCTGGTATTATGCAGGTAGCAGTGCTCTTCATGCCAAGGTGGAAGTGCTATTCATGAAGTATTTCCACAGATGCACTGTGCAATTGGTCGAAACAGGAACTGTGCAAAATGCCTAGGACATTTACAAGAGCGTTACAGTGCCCCTAGCCAAACAGGATTCCAACAGTTGTCTTATAACGTTGTGTCAGGTTTTCTGACAGATCTGATAAATAGGACAGGGGTAGCAACTGAAATTAAGTATAGGAACAAAGTATGGAACCTCACGTTTCTTGGAAAAAAGATTATATATATTTCTAGTGACCGGACCTACAACAAGGATCGGAGATGGTTCTCAGTGTACATAAGAACTGGCCACCAATAGCTGGCTGACATTGAAAAGAGTGCATGACCAGAATATACACAGAGAGAGATACAGTCCATACATTCTCAACAGAATCACTGAGAAATTACTTACTTAAGAGCAGTAAGAATTTCTGAGGAAAAAGATCTACAAATAAATGGCAAAAACAAATAAAACTGAGTATGACGATCAAATTAAAGAAGCTATGAACAGATGCATTCAGAGTCATACAGTATACAATAGGAAAGGAAGTTATTATTCTGGATGTTGCAATGAGCAAGAAGCAGCAATCTGTATCTTCTACAAAGTATTAAACTACAGTAGGATAGTTTGAACATGTGCTTGGATGATGTGTTGATTAAAACAAAACAAGCCAAAAAAAAAAAAAAATAGAAGAGCCTGTCTTTATAATAAAGACCGCTTTCTTTGTTTGGCACAGTAGGAGTTGCCAGCTCTTTCAAGGCTCATTTGCACATAACAATTCTAGGCAAAGATTCCTTATGTCATAATTGGTTCCCACGATTTTCTCACACCTATGTCAGCTGGACAAATGTTGCCTTTCTTTGAATTCTGTTCCTTCCCTGCCAAGGTCTGTCCCTCCCCCCCCCCAAAAAAAATAAGTATTTCTATGCATCTCTCTGTGTGTGTGTGTGTGTGCACTCACTGAACGTTTACACTCCTTCACAAAAAGTTAACTTGATCTAAATGCCATGCCAACTTTGTAATACAGCAAAGTTGTATTACAAAGTACCTACTCTATTGACGTCAGCCAGGGAGAAAAAGCTACAAATGTTTCCATTTGCTTCCTGGCATTAATATCCTGCAGAAATTCCGCACAGTCATGCAGAACTGAAATGAGGAAAGAACAGAGAGAAAACAAACATACTATGTATTAAAACAATCAAACATCAGAGCCAAACTAAACATTATAGTAAATGCATGACTGCTACCCAAACTGATTTGAGTTTCTAGTTTTCCCCTCAGATTCCTTATATCTGCAAGGACTGACTCTGTGATGCGACATCTTCTATCCCCTCCTTGACAGATTATCAGCTGAAGAGATCTACAAATGTTGGGACATGAAAATATGAGGTCAGCTGTACTGACCAGATGTTACAGAACAGAAAGGAAAACTAGAGGTGCAGCAGCTAGTTTGTAGTTTCTATTACCCATTTAATGCAACATTTGACTAAGCCATAGGATGAAACAGCAATGTCTACATTGGCTTGGGCATGTTGTGAGAATGGCTGGTGGTTGGATTTCAAAAGATCTCCTGTATGGAGAATTAGTGCAGGGAAATCACTCCAGAGGGAGACCACAGCTGCGATACAAGGATATCTGCAAGCGGGATCTGAAGCCCTTAGGAATGGACCTCACCAGATGGGAAACCTTGACATCTGACTGTTCAGCTCGGAGGCAGGCGGTGCATCACAGCCTCTCCCAGTTTGAAGCGACCCTTGTCCAGCAGGCCGAGGCAAAGAGGCAGTCCCAGAAGCAGCAAAATCAGGGAGCTGGACAGGGGACAGATTGTATTTGTCTTCAGTGTGGAAGGGATTGTCACTCTTGAATTGGCCTTTTC
This sequence comes from Pogona vitticeps, assembly GCF_051106095.1. Classification (NCBI taxonomy): domain Eukaryota; kingdom Metazoa; phylum Chordata; class Lepidosauria; order Squamata; family Agamidae; genus Pogona; species Pogona vitticeps. The sequence continues at coordinate 240,044,629 of NC_135784.1, forward strand.
AGCCACACTAGACGCTGTTCCAAGTCCTCAATACAGAGCATGTTACTCTCAAGACTGAAGGATGCCTAAGAAGAAGGATAAAATCCAACTGGATAAGAAGACCTCAATCACACAACAGGGCTTTCATCTCCTTTCTTCTCCTTTCCTGTCCAGCTCACAACCCCAGGATTTGTTTCAAAGAGTGACCAATCACCCAGAGCACATCTTGATACCAAAGGGGGCATGGAGTGAAAGGGAACTCCCTTTCCTCATTCAAATGGAAGCTATTTTGTCACAAGAACAATTTAATACGACACCACCCTTCACATAAAATTAACTAGTGCTCTTTTGAATAAGAAAGCTTTACGTTCTAATACTTACCATTCCTGTACTTCTGCCATTGAAAGCCTGGCCTTGATATTCAGTATGGTTTCTAATTTTTAAGGGTATGTCCTTTCTGTATTATAAGACAAAATTGAAATCAAATCTAACATTTATAAATAAATGTGCAGTATTAATAGTTATGTGTTGTCATATTGGTTCTGAATTAAAATAATTCTTATGAGTAGAAAGTACTCAGAAGTAGTTTAGCATCCCCTTCCTCCAAGGGTGTTTTGGAACTGCACAATTTGCCCAAGGTTACACAGGTCTTCTGGCAGGTTAAGTGGAGAACTCAACTCCCATCCAGGTTCTGCAGCCAGGTGCTCCAACTCACTGAACTATCCAACAAGTTTGCAGTACATTTATGGTGGTAAACAAATGCTCAGCTCTGAGATAGAAGACCTGAGAAAATGCATTATTTTCATTCACTCAAAATTCAATACTTAAGACAAAGAGGCAATTTCTGAATTGCTATATATAAATGTTGCCTGGGCTCTGAGATCATCCAAAACATGCCACAAAGACACAGAAACTAAAATATTGCTAACTTTAGGAAAACAACTGATTCTGCAGTTTTTATCTCATGATATTTCATGTACGCCCAGACACATAGCACTGGAAAGGTATTGTGTGTTTTTATTTTTTAGGTATACAATTATGAGAAGTGATTAACTAGTATGGATGCTGATCATGTGGGCTAAGGGATTCTGAGAGTTCCAGTCCAAAATATAAACTGACTTCTGGTGACATGTCACCTGGGGACCAAATAAAATCCGAGATCCTCTTCCTAGAAAGACGGAAAAGAGAAAGGATGGTAAGCTAAAGAACTCAGCCATCAGCATTATCACTAAATACAGACAAAAGAGCCAGTGAGCTGTAGGAGACCTCAGGCTTATTGACCTGGGAAGCTACTGCTACAGTTATCACCTACTAAGATTCTTGTAAGGAGAACAACAGTTCTGACTTCTGAGCCCATGCATACCTGTTCTGCTCTGCCTACAAACACCATATGCAATGTCAGAGACAGGGAAAAAATGCTCCATAATTGCTTAGAAGATTATGCTAACCTACATATGAACTAATCAGAAACTGCTTCATTTCTTGGCTACCAGTTTTTATTATCCAGCCATCCAGAACATCTTCCACTGCCTCATTTTGGTTCATTTCCAAAAATATATCCTCAAATCACTTGTTAAAAAGAAAAAAAATACTAATGCTGAGTTAATTGTGGTTGGTCATGCATTTTTATTTCAAATAATAGCACAGAACGCTGCAGCCAATCAAACTCATGAAAACTTGACCCAGTTCTTCAGAGAAAGCATTATTCGATTAGCAATTCTGTTATCTTCCAACCTTTGGCATATTAATTTAATATTCTGTGAACTAGCCTGCAATAACAATGTATCACAGAAGTCTTTATAATGAATTCTGTTATAAGATACATTTTCCATGAGACATTAACATTTCCATGACACATCTGCACACATTCTGTCTCCTTCCTTTTATCAGAAAATTGCTATCTCTAAAATAATAAAGAAATAAGAGGCTCTAAAGCCTTGCTTTGGATGTTTTGGGTCTTATAATTAAAGCAGCTACCCTGTTTTTTCCAAAAATAAGACTTAACCTGAAAATGAGCCCTAGTATGATTTTCAGGATGGTCGTAATATAAGCCCTACCCCCAAAATAAGCCCCAGTTAAGTGAAGCCCCACCCTCCACCACTGTGCAGCAACCAGAAGATGACATGACCGTATTTGAATAAATGTAGATTGTTGTACATGGAAAAAAATTAAACATCCCCTGAAAATAAGTCCTAATGCATTTTTGGAGCTAAAATGAATATAAGAGTAAAAACGGTATGCTCTTGCAATTGAAGTAAATGCCTGTAGCGAATAGCCCTGCTCTCCCCTGTCTGTCACTGCAGGACATTGAAGAAGGAGCCAATGAGTGGGCGGAAGGTGGAGCCAAGGGGAGAGGGAGCTGGATATAAAGGCTGGTGTATGGAGTCTGAGAGGAGATTCTGGGAGAGAGAGAGACTGTGTGTAACTTAAAAGTATCTGGAAAGTGAGTTAGAGATCTGTAAGAATCTAGATTGAAACATGGGGTTAAAAGAGTTTTAAAGTTACATCAGATTTGATTCAAATATAAGTGATTGGCAACCTGTGATTTATCCTTGAATATTCATTGTTTATTTACTTCCCTGATCAAATAAAATACTTAAGTTTTGAACAGGACACTTGTCTCCATACTATATTGATCTTAAAGCATTAATATCTGGTGGCAGTGAAGAAGAAGGAAGGGTGAGAACCTCGTGAAGGCCTGGGGGGATAGGGACTTCAGAAAAGATCACCACACCATTATTTATTCTTTTAATAATGTTATGTTTTTCCCCCTGTAGTACATTTTAGGTAGTACATAAGTACTTGATTTTTTTGCCCCAAAGATCTTAATTGGCTAGCCAAAATCACTATATCATACATACATATCTGGAGAAGAGTCTCACTCAAACACCATTATTTTCAAATACTGGAAAAATATGCATGCAGATGCTATAACTGGACATATTTGGAAGCAGAAAGGGCCATTATAAATGCTTTAGTAAACCTCAAATTATTTTGCCCTGTTTCAAAATCCAGGAAGCATAGACTCATCATTCTTAATTAATCCTCTGCATATTGATTGGTGTGGATTCTGAAATATAGGGTGTAGTTGCAATCACATCTCCTAGTGGGTTTTCCACAGGCAATTGGCTGGTCACAGAATATTGGACTGGACAGTCATTTGCTATGATGGCTTGTACAGTCTTAATCTTTACACTTGTAGTTTGCTTTGTTTTCCACTAGAACTCTGAGGTTAACCAACTGGAGCAGTGTTTATTTGTCATAAAACACTATGCAAAATATTCACTGAACCTATATGCATAAATATAAGTCTGCATCTGAGTGACTGTGAATCAAGGGTTCTAACAGGATAATTTGGACCTAAACATGCTATTGCTAGACCACTGGGAACTGAAGAACTTTGGTGATCTACAGTAAATATTTCAGAGATCCCAGGGATCTACATTCATTTATTCATTTACAATATTTTTACCCCTGCTTTCTCCTAAAAAGGACCCAAGGCAGCTGATATTATTACAAAAAATAACAGTACTAAAAGCTCAAATTGTATGAAGGTGGATCTCCACTGCTACTTCAGATCAAACACCTTTCACATAATTTTGATAGCTATTCCATGAATTAGGTATAAACATGGTTTGACTAAGTTGAAACTAAAGTAAGCCCACTAGAATCAATGAAACGTATGAAGAAGCTGACTACCCAAATCACCACTGATTCAATGGGCCTGCTCTAGTGTGCCTTATTATGCTAAACAACAGGATTTCAGACAGAAACAGTAATAATCAGAGATTTCCACTCCTATGAATAATAAAAGATGTGAAAGTGAATAGAAGAGTTCTAGGCTCAATATACATTTTTAGTCTTTCTTGGGGTATGTTGAGGCATAAAATAGCTTTGGACCATATTCCCCATCCCCAAGACCAATAAATCCATTACAAATCATCTGGCCATAGAATGGGGGATTCCTTAAGTGCTGAAAGCATAATTATCTTGCTTTGACTTTTGATTGGTTAGTGGGAGGAAATATTCACAAATGTGATTGGTCAGTCTTGAAGGTCTGCCTGAATTTCATCTCTGGAATACTTAGAGATTTCAGCTTCTAATGGCGATTTATCTATGACATGTCACTTGGCCTTCAGAACATCCCATTTTTCAGTCCCATTGCCTGGAGAGCAGGACAGGTGTTATATTCTTGATATTGGAACTTTCTGTCACAATACCAGGGAGGTTTCCAGCACAAGCCCTGCTCTCTGCATATAGGTTCCATGGGTTTTCAACAGCTCATCAACTGTCCTCTTCAGGAGGTTAAAGTGGCACCTTAGATATAAAAGGGATCCACTTAGTATATTATTCCTGCATACACTGCTTAATTATTTACTAACATTTCCGTGAATAGATGCAAATGCATGGTATTTCTGAATCTCAGTAAAGAGTATTGCAAGCCTCAAAAAATAAACAGCCTTTATGTACTGCTCCATTTTAATCAACTATATCTTAAGGTTTCATTCACAAAACAAATGTATGTTCAATTGAAAAACCACAGACCAGATTCTAATTTTCTAAAATATTCTACAGGAAGTATGCATTTCAGATGAGAGGAAACATTTACTGTAAACACAATGGTTCACAGAAATATTCAAATGGTCCTCACATTCAGATGTTGGTTAATTTTGCAACTGAGGACACATGAATGTATCAGGAACACTTGTCATACAGATATTTTTTTTTTAATTAAGAAAAGATTCTACATACTTTCAACTGTGCTAGCAAAATCTAACATTTATTTTCAGATGCTTCAAGTATTATCTAACATATTTCTCGTTTTGTTACATGCATGTTACCACCATCCACAACTTAAGCTTCTGATTCATAGCACTGTAGGTCATTTACCTGCTTGTTGATTCCAAATGCCAGCTCATAGATCCATGATGGCCATCCACCCAGTGCCATCCAGTCATGGTATGGAACCATATGCAGTCTATCTGCATTGCCCACTTACTCTTCTACCATTATCTTCAACATCATCTCCCACTATTTGCCTCTGCTAAACAGATTTCTGGGGGTAATCCCTTGACAGTTTCACTTCTGTAATGAACTAGATTTTCTGTCTGGCACAGATAAGGGCAGAAAAGCTTGTTAGCTTTTTGTTAAATTATTACTATGGGTATGAGAGGTGATACACATATACTGTATGTACTTTTGTAGAAAAGGAAATCATAATCCTGCGAGAGAGAGAGAGAAGAAATTTCAAGTCATGATTCCCTAGAGATTCAAAGGATTAAAGAGGCAGCAATATGCAAGGTCTGAGAAACTGTTAAGTGCTGTACAGATGGCACTCCTTGAAACAATCACACCTTGTGCACTAGCTCACCACCCCAGCTCCAGGAGACCACAGTACTTTGAGGAAGACTGAGTATAGGCTGTTCTGTTCAGGCCAAAACATTACTTGATTTCTTCTATGACCTCCTAGCCAGAGGGCGCAGAAATATCATCCTTGTCTCAGCACCTCCGGCAACCTCACAGAATCTAGAAGATTACAAAAAGAAAATGAAAAAAGGAGGGCAACTGTCTTTAAAACATACACACTCAGCCAAGTTCTACAGAAGGTAGGGCCAATATGTGTTCATATCTCATCGGCTAGTTACTGCTTTCTACTGAGACAACATATCTGTACAATTGCCAAGGCAAGGAAGTCTCCAGAGGAGAAAGCCCACTGACAACTGTCAAAGGTTCTGATTTCCGCCTAACATACCTCACTTGATTTTCCTGGAGGAGACATAGCCTGATCAATATACTTCCCATACAAGCCCCAAGTCCAATGTGAGAAGAGGTTAAGATTAATGCATTTGTACCTTCCTGGATTGCTGCCTGGTCATGGCAAACGGGCTTGAGTAATTCAGAGAAGCTATGGGCTATGCCGTGCAAGGACACCCAAGACGGACAAGTCATAGTGGAGAATTCCGACTAAACGCAATCCACCTGGAGTAGGAATTGGCAAGCCACTCCATTATGTTTGCCAAGAAAGCCCCATGAACACAAACAAAAGACTAAAAGATATGACGCTGGAAGATGGGCCCCTCAGGGCGGAAGGTGTCCAACATGATACTGAGGAAGAGCGGAGGAAAGGTACAAGTAGCTCCAGAGCTAATGAAGTGGTTAGGCCAAAGCCAAAAGGATGCTCAGCTGTGGACGTGCCTGGAAGTGAAAGGAAAGTCCAATGCTGCAAAGAAAAATACTGCATAGGAACCTGGAATGTAAGATCTATGAACCTTGGGAAGCTAGATATGGTCAAACAGGAGACGGCAAGAATAAACATTGACATCCTGGGCATCAGTGAACTAAAATGGATGGGAATGGGTGAATTCAATTCAGATGATTATCATATCTACTACTGTGGGCAAGAATCCCGTTGGAAGGAATGGAGTAGCCCTCATAGTCAACAAAAGAGAGTGGGAAAAGCTGTAATGGGATATAATCTCAAAAATGATAGAATGATTTCAATACGAATCCAAGGCAGACCTTTCAACATCACAATAATTCAAGTTTATGCACCAACTACCAATGCTGAGGAGACTGAAATTGAACAATTCTATGAAGACTTACAACACCTTCTAGAATGGACACCAAAGAAAGATGTTCTTCTCATTCTACGGGATTGGAATGCTAAAGTAGGGAGTCAAGAGATAAAAGGAACAACAGGTAAGTCTGGCCTTGGAGTTCAAAATGAAACAGGGCAAAGGCTAATAGAGTTTTGTCAAGAGAACAAGCTGGTCATCACAAACGCTCTTTTCCAACAACACGAGGCGACTCTACACATGGAAATCACCAGATAGGCAATATCGTAATCAGACTGACTATATTCTCTGTAGCGAAAGATGGAGAAGCTCTATACAGTCATCAAAAACAAGACCTGGAACTCATTGTGGCTCTGATCATCAGCTTCTTATAGCAAAATTCAAGCTTAAACTGAAGAGAGTAGGAAAAACCACTGGGCTTGTCAGGTATAATCTAAACCAAATCCCTTATGAATACAGTGGAAGTGAAGAACAGATTTAAGGAACTCGATTTGGTGGACAGAGTGCCTGAAGAACTTTGGATAGAGGCTCATAACACTGTACAGGAGGCAGCAACAAAAACCATCCCAAAGAAAAGGAAATGCAAGAAAGCAAAGTGGCTGTCCAACGAGGCCTTACGAATAGCAGAGAAGAGAAGGGAAACAAATGCAAGGGAGATCGGGGAAGTTACAGAAAATTGAACACAAACTTCCAAAGAATAGCAAGGAGAGACAAGAGGGCCTTCTTAAATTAACAATGCAAAGACATAGAGGAAAATAATAGAAAAGGAAAAACCAGAGATCTGTTCAGGAAAATTTGGGCAAAGATAGACATGATAAAGGACAAAAATGGGAGGGATTTAAAAGAAGCAGAAGACATCAAGAAGAGGTGGCAAGAATACACAGAGGAATTATACCAGAAACATTTGGATATCCCGGTGTGAGCAGAAGAACAAGAGTGAGCCGTCCTCACTGATGAAAACAGAGGAAGAAAGTGAAGGATGTGTAGTGGGGGAGCTGATCAAACTGGATGAAGATGAGGGTGGAACTAATAAAGCAGTAGAGGTGTTCCTAGCAGAGAGGTCTAGAGATTGGGTGGAGGAGTGGGAGATGGAGATGGGATGACAGCATAAAAAAGGAGAAGAAGGAGGGAGGAGGGGGAGTGCAGGGGGTGAACAAGGAGATACAGACGGTGGAGACCGGAGCTGAAAGGGAAAGGATAGCTAAACTTCTAAAGAGTTTCCCGAACCTCATGAAAGAGGATGGTTTGCTGCCTTTACCCAAGGAATTAAAGAAGAATGGAGCAGGTGAGAGAAAGAAGGGATGGAGTTGAGGAGCGGGTTCGATTACCCCACCTTTGGAGGACTGTGAGACCCGTTGTGGGGCCAGCCCCTTTCTACCCAGGCTGGAGGGCTCCATTGTGAAACATCCCTGTTGCGGGACAACTTGTGTGGTACTGAGTACCCCAGCAATGAATCAGAATGTAACCCCCCTCTTTGGGATGAAGAAACTGTAAGAGTTAGAGATGTTGGGACTGGAACTAAGCCTAAGAAATATAATTTGTTAACCGATGCAGAGTTGCTGGACCCGTTTGGTCCTGAGTTGTCTGATGTTAAAGTTAATAAAGCAAAACTGTTTGGAACCATGATGTCTACTCCGGCTGTCATTCCCGCCGAATCCTTGGGCCCGCCTATCTTAGACAAAGAACCCAATCACACCCGGACAACTCAGATAGTGTGGTTACTGACCTGGAGCCAGACATCCTGGAGAGTGAAGTCAAGTGGGCTTTAGAAAGCTTGTCTAACAACAAGGCCAGTGGCATTCCAGTTGAACTATTTAAAATCTTAAAAGATGACACTGTTAAGGTGCTACATTCAATATGCCAGCAAGTTTGGAAAACTCAGCAGTGGCCAGAGGACTGGAAAAGATCAGTCTACATCCCAATCCCAAAAAAGGGCAATGCTAATGCTCCAACTACCGTACAATTGCACTCATTTCACATGCTAGCAAGATTATGCTCAAAGTCCTGCAAGGTAGGCTTCAGCAGTATGTGGACTGAGAACTCCCAGAAGTACAAACTGGATTTCAAAGGGGCAGAGGAACTAGAGACCAAATTGCTAACATGTGCTGGATTATGGAGAAGACCAGAGAGTTCCAGAAAAACATGTACTTCTGCTTCATTGACTATGCAAAAGCTTTTGACTGTGTGGACCACAGCAAACTATGGCAAGTTCTTAAAGAAATGGGAGTGCCTGACCACCTTATCTATCTCCTGAGAAACCTATACGTGGGACAGGAAGCAATAGTTAGAACAAGTGATTGGTTCAAAATTGGGAAAGGAGTATGACAAGGCTGTATATTGTCCCCCTGCTTATTTAACTTATATGCAGAATACATCATGCGAAAGGCCGGACTGGAGGAATCCCAAGCCGGAATTAAAATTGCCGGAAGAAATACCAACAACCTCCAATATTATTTATTTATTTAATTTATATGCCGCCCACACTACCCAAAGGTCTCTGGGCGGCTTACAACATTTAAAATACAATACAAATTCATAAAAATTAAAATACAATTACTATATATATAAAAAATTGCCATTGGACCCACAGCTAATATTATTTCAATTAAAAGCCTTCCGGAAGAGGAAGGTTTTGACCTGGCGCCGAAATGTCATCCGTGTCAGCACCAGACGAATCTCACTTGGGAGGGCATTCCATAGTCTGGGGGCAGCTGCCAAAAAGGCTCTTTGTCTACAAGCCATCCCTCTTACCTCTTTAAGGGACGGCTCTTTCAAAAGGGCCCCCCGGTTAGATCTTAACTGCTGGGTAGGTTCATATGGAAGGAGGCGGTCCTTCAGGTATCCAGGGCCCAAGCCGTTTAGGGCTTTATATGCCGAAACAAGGACTCTGAATTGGGCCCGGGCAGCAACTGGTAGCCAATGTAACTTATACAGAATAAGCTTGATATGTTCCCTGGCGGCCGCACCAGCTGCACAGCTCGATTCTGGACCAGTTGCAGTCGCCGGACCGTCTTCAAAGGCAGCCCCACATAGAGTGCATTGCAGTAATCTATGCAGGATGTTACCAGTGCGTGTGTAACTGTCATGAGACTCCACTCATCCAGGTAGGGCCGTAGCTGGTATAATTTCCGCAGCTGAAGGAAGGCGCCCCTGGCCACCGAGTCCACCTGGGCTTCCAGTGTTAGACTGGGGTCCAGGAGCACCCCCATGCTGCGGACCCTGTCCCTCAGGGGGAGTGTAACCCCATTCAGGGCAGGGAAATGGCCCTCCATCCTGTCCGGTGAAGCACCCACTAACAGCACTTCCGTCTTGTCTGGATTGAGTTTCAATTTATTAACCCTCATCCAGTCCATTATCATGTCCAGGCACGAGTTCAGCATAGATACTGGCTCACCTGGATTGGTGGAAAATGAGAGGTAGAGCTGAGTGTCATCAGCATATTGCTGACTCCTCAGCCCAAACCTCCTGATGACCTCTCCCAGCGGTTTCATGTAGATGTTGAACAGCATAGGGGACAGTATTGAGCCCTGAGAAACCCCATGACATAACCGCCATGGGACAGAGCAACTGTCCCCCAGCACCACCCTCTGGACATGGTCAGCCAGGAAGGAGTGGAACCACCGTAAAGCGGTGCCCCCAACTCCCAACCCAGCCAGCCTATCCAGAAGGACACCATGGTCAATGGTGTCGAAAGCCGCTGAGAGGTCCAGGAGTATCAACAGGGTCACACTCCCTCTGTCTGTTTCCCGGCAAAGGTCATCGTACAGGTCGACCAAGGCAATCTCTGTGCCAAAACCCGGCTTGAAACCCGATTGAAATGGATCCAGAAAATCCAATATGCAGAAGATACCACTCTGATGGCAGAAAGTGAGGAGAAATTAAGGAACCTTTTAATGAGAGTGAAAGAGGAGAGTGCAAAAGATGGTCTGAAGCTCAACATCAAAAAAAACTAAGATCATGGCCACTGGTCCCATCTCCTCCTGGCAAATAGAAGGGGAAATTATGGAGGCAGTGACAGATTTTACTTTCTTGGGCTCTATGATCACTGCAGATGGTGAGAGCAGAGACGAAATTAAAAGATGCTTGCTTCTTGGGAGGAAAGCGATGACAAACATAGACAGAATCTTTAAAAGCAGAGACATCACCTTGCCAAAAAAATCTGAATAGTGAAAGCTATGGTTTTTCCTGTAGTGATGTACGGAAGTGAGATCTGGACCATAAAGAAAGTTGACCGCCGAAGAATTGATGCTTTTGAATTGTGGTGCTGGAGGAGACTCTTTAGAATCTCCTGGACTGCAAGAAGAACAAACCTATCCATTCTAAAGGAAATCAACCCTTAGTGCTCACTGGAAGGACAGATCCTGAAGGTGAGGCTCCAATACTTTGGCCATCTCATGAGAAGAGGACTCCTTGGAAAAGACCCTGATGTTAGGAAAGTGTGAAGGCAGGAGGAGAAGGGGATGACAGAGGATGAGATGGTTGGACAGTGTCACTGAAGCTACCAACATGAATTTGACCCAACTCCGGGAGGCAGTGGAAGACAGGAGGGCCTGGCGTGCTCTGGTACATGGGGTCACGAAGAGTCGGACACGACTTAGCGACTAAATAACAACAACCTTCCTGCAGCCAACTGGTACTGTGGTCAAATGAAACACCTGTTAGAGCTCAGGCCATCTAGTTACAATACATTCTGTTTTTTAGCTCTTTGCCTGTAATTACATTCACATGAAATGCCATGGCTGTGTTTCATCACAATACTGTATATAAATCTTTCTGCATAATAATGCCTTCTTATTTCCATTGGCAAGGTTCGACTACAGACTGTTTCTTGAAACATTTCATATTAAGATGAGGGTGTTATCTGCTCTGGATTTTATACTGTATCATAAATGTGGGAAAATGAAACAATAGTTCCAAGCAGCTACTAAATGTTCACAATTTAAAATGTACAATGTTTTACAGTTACAATTCCCTTCAGGTGTCTGTGACACTGGCTGGCCATGAAGTTAAACAAGTGTATGCAGTAGTTTTCATGTACTGTATGGCGGAATGTTTGTATATGACAGGTTCCTGATTCTAACACCAGCTTTATGGATCAAGAGCCAGCCAGGCATAGTATTGCTAGACTAATTTTATTGCAGATATCCCACATCAAACAAGGCCTAGAAGCACCTCTATTCACGTAAAATTCCCTTATGTCACTGGTGCAGTACAAAATATTTTAGATTAGAAAATCTGTCCTATTGTGTTTTATTAGGGCCACATCCCTGCAATCTCAAAGCAAGTATGCTTTGAGAATGAGCGTAATTAAGATTTTCAGTTGGCAAAGAATACTTATGCTACAAGCATTCTTTCTCAATGCCTTTCATACTCTTTCATGTTCACTTTTGGCATTACAGATCAGTCAATAAAGCCTTCATAATTTATGAATGCCAAATAAAATTTAATACATAGTATCCCCAAGCAGAATATGAATAATGGAACAAGCAGACAGCGTTTTTCATCTCTGAAATTCAATCTGGTAGCACTCTTGTCCTTACATCATATTAAGCCATCTTTTTTAAAAAATAAACTGTTATAGTTTCATTTAAAAGCATTTCCATTCTCCTTCTTATTAAATGTCTAACAACATAGATTCACTAAATTACTGAGGGAAAAAATTAGTTTTCTTTTAGCTCTGAAATCATATCTGGTTTTTTCCCTTGTGCATTTTCTTGTTTTTAGAAATAGCTGCTATAAAAAACGGATATTTTGAAAAACTGATTTTTACTGAGCGCTAACTTTTTTTCAACACAGGGAGTAGCTGAGAGGCTTCCAGTACTTTAAACTACCAAGAGAGAGTTTCGAGTATGTTGTCAGTCTGCATCAGATTCCCTACAGGTTCGTTTCAAACAAACAAATTCAAACTAAAGAACCTCAGTAGCTGCCGATTATTCTGCATTTCTGCTTCTAGAAATTATGTTTACCAACACTGTTCTCTCTAGATACTGCCAACAGGCTATTGAAAGCTTGCAAAAGCATAAAAATTCCCACATTTAAATTAAACTAAATTAAGGGCACAACTACACTATTAAATTAAATTGAGAACTTGTTTTTGTTTTCAGAAATTGGTTTAATGACAAATGTTTTTTGTGTTGGTGTGTGCATCCTCATAGAACAGATTTCAGTGTGGTTGTAAACTGTGTGGGATATTGACACTTCAATACTCCAGGTACTGGTTTTCTCTGTGTACCGGGAACAATTCTTCACCTCAGCCATACCTTGTGACTTTCTTGAGGCAGAGTCTGACAGCTGGTGCCAGACTCAGCAGCTTTTATTCAGCCTACAACAGCCTACAACATAGCCCACAAGTACTGTAGTAGCCATTTGCTCTGCTCTTTAAGAATCATAATGTCTGGTCTGAAGTGGAATAACGGTAGACTGAGGCAGCGTTAAAATAAAAGCAGAATGGAAAAATAAGAGTTCACACTGCAGGTTATCCTGCAGTTCAAACCCCACTGTATTTGGCACCCAAAACCCAGCGAACCCCACAGACACCTCACACAGATTCACTTTACTCCAACACAGGCAGTCACATACACCAAACAAAAATAGCAAGACCAAAATTGATTTAACTCTAAAATGATAATTTAGTTTAATTTCACTGCACTATATTATGCTTGCTTTTATGTCACTGTTATTGCTGTGAATCACCCAGAGTGGCCATTAGTCAGATGGGCGATATAGAAAATAAATAAATAAATTTAAAATAAAAATAAAAACCACCCATCTAAATGTTTTAATAAATCTGTTTTCTAGCCAAAAAATGTGCACTTGTGCAGTCGGAGAATTTTATTTTGATTTCAAGTGTGCTAAACCTGATGCAAAAACAAATACAGTGGGGGCTTGACTTAAGAACGGCTTGAGTTAAAAACATTTTGACTTAAGAACCACTCTCATAGGAAAATATTGACTTGACTTAAGTACTTAGATTTGAGTTAAGAACTGAAAAAAACCAACGTGGGAGGCAGGGAAAGTGCAAAATGTGAACTTTCAGTTAACTGTTGGCCAGTGAAAAGGGTGCCTGTCTGCTTCCTCACTCCTCCCAGCGTTTAGAGAGTGGATTGGGAGACAGTCTTCGGACTGCCTGGTACTGTCCTGCCTGGACTGTCTTTTCCCTGCCTTCCCTGAACCTTTCTTGACCTAAGAAAAAAAGAAACAAAATATCTCCCTCTAGTGGTCAAAGGCGGAATAGCAGCTTCCCATTAGTTTCTATGGACGGAAAAGAGCAGATACAGATCAAATGGTTTTCAATGCATTCCTATGGGAAATGCAGATTTGACTTGAGAACATTTTGACTTGAGAACCGCCTTCCAATACGGATTAAGTTCTCAAGTCAAGACCCCACTGTATTACAATGTGTATTTGAGCCCTGAGCCTCTACACATGCTTAAACAAAACTGTTCTGCAGAAGCAGATTTTAAGTCACTTCAGCAACTTTAAAGAACATTCACATTCTGAATTCAAAGAATTAAAAGCAGCTCATTTCCAAAATGTCACAGATTGCATGTATCTGAAATTTAAGTCTCTAGAATCTAGCAATATGAATCTATCCTACACTGAATGAAACCACCAGTCCACCTAGCTTGCAATAGTAAACTTGGTGAGTGACAACAGCTTTGAGCTCTTTTCCAGCCCTGCTATCTGCAATACTTTATATAGAGATGCTAGTTATTGAACTTGGGCTTTTCTAAATATGCTCTGGTGGAGAGTGATGTTTCTCTGCAACTGTGAAACCCATGAGTTTTGTCAGCCCATGCTGAGCTTCAGACATATTTTCAGGGGCTATGCTACTCATACAAGGCAGTGGGTTTGAATTTTTACAGCCAGTCACAGCTTTTCAAGCAGCTGAGTGCCAAACTGGCTGCTTTTATCACATGTATCAAGAGTACATGAGCTGTTCAGTTTAGAGTCAGCATAGTTTGATCATGAACTTCAGTAGTTCATGCCAGTACAATCTTCATTCTTGTGTTTAAAAGGTGTAAGACAGCACCCCAAAAATCTATAGACTTATTCCAACAGACTACACGTGTAACTCTGTCTGGGTGCTACTGCTATCAATTTTCCCACCTCCACTATTTCTGCAGCAATTCCACTGTTGTTTATAGAGTTGCAGGGAGCACAGTTGCTATACAAGGTATGCCAAATCCTCCCCACCCCCACACAAATCACATTGCTTGGTAGGTTGTAAGGAGCATAACTATGATGGAAAGGGCAAAGTGGAGATCCTCCCCAGGTGAGCTCCTACCCAACACAATCACAGTACTGTATACTTAGACTCCAGTAAAGCATTTGATAAGGTAGACCACAACCTACTTCTGCGTAAGATAGAACAAAGTGGGATAGACAGCGCAACTATCAGATGGATTTGCAGCTGGCTGACAAACTGCACTCAACATGTGGTCCTCAATGGAACCACATTTACATGGAGGGAAGTGTGCATTGGGGTCTCTCAAGGTTCTGTCTTGGGCCCAGTGCTCTTCAATATCTTCATAAATGACCTGGATGAGGGGACTGAAGGAGCACTCATCAAATTTGCTGACGACACAAAGCCAGGAGAATTGCTAATACTTTGGAAATAGACTCAACATTCAAAAGGATCTATACTTGAACATTGGGCCCTATCCAATAAGATACAGTTCAATGATGGGAAAAGTAAGGTCTTGCACTTAGGCAGGAGAAACCAGATGCAGAGGTACAGGACAGGTGAGACCTGGGTCCCCAGTAGTACCTGTGAGAGGGATTTAAGTGTCCTGCTGGACCACTGCCTAAGGATGAGTCAACAGAGTGCTGCAGCTGCCAAGAAAGCCAACACAGTCCTAGGCTTCATCAACAAGGGGATACCATCAAGATGATACTATACCGCACTGGTGAGGCCACATTTGGAGTGGTGTGTCCAGTTCTGGTCACCACAATACAAAAAAAAAGATACTGAGGCCCTGGAAGGGATGCAGAGAAGAGCGACAAAGATGATAAGAGGACTGAAGGCTAAATCCTATGAAGAATGACTAAAAGAACTAGGTATGTTTAGCTTAACAAAGACAAGACTGAGGGGAGACATCATAGCAGCCTTCCAAAATCTGAAAGGTTGTCACAGGGAAGAGGGCATCGATTTATTCTGTATTGTGCCTGAGGGCAGGACAAGAACCAATGGGTGGAAACTCATCAGAGGAAGATCCAACCTGGAAATAAAGAGGAATTTCCTGACTGTGAGAACCATTAAACAGTGGAACAGCTTGCCTCCTGATGTTGTAGGTGCCCCATCGCTGGAGGTTTTCAAGAAAAGATTGGACAGACATCTGTCCAGGATGGCATGAGGTCTCCTGCCTTGGGCTATATCTTGCTAGAGCTATATCTAGCAATCAGTGCTCCTTGCCCTGTTCCCAACCCCACGTCACATTTTTCTACAAAGTGTCTTTTTTGGATTTGCAGCCCAACTGAGGAATACCCTCAGGAGACATGCTCCTCCAGAGACTGCTCCATTGTCGCAGATGTTTTTATTTTCCCAGGCTTGTAACTCTTAGCCCTCTTTTGTTTTTTTACTGGTTTTTGTTCTCTCCTGTCTATCTTTCTGATCTCCTCTGAGGCTTCTTTAAATGTTGCATTTTATTTTCTTTACCTTTGTTGTATTTTAATAGTATATTGATTTAAGTAATTATTTTAACAACAAGGCTCAGACAACTTTTTGCTATGTGTTATTATATAATAGTGCAAATAAATACATAATGCTGTATAGCAAATTACTCTCAAGCTAATAAATGGAAATAGCAGAGATTTTTTTTTCCAAAAAGACTAGGTGAACATAATATGATATTTATGTTGCTTGCCTCTGATCATTTGTTTTGGTATCAGATGAAAAAGAGAAAAAGCATTCAGACATATAAAAGTCTGATTTGAATATGTTTGGGATAAACATATGTTGATCTGTTTTCTGATCTAGATGTCTTTCACATATCCATAAATGATTTGATACAAAATCTTCAGTGATGGAAATGTTAATCCTCTTGTACAAGCAATCTCCTTTTATGTAGAGGATGGCACTAAGCAACATTCCATCCACACAATAACATTTAGAGCAGTGATCCCCAACCTTGGGCTTCCAGATGGTTTTGGACTTCAACTCCCAGAAATTCTGGCCAGCAGAGGTGGTGATGAAGGCTTCTGGGAATTGTAGTCCAAGAACATCTGGAGGCCCAAGGTTGGGGACCACTGATTTAGAGGACCTGTTGCAATGCAAAGCTATTTCATGTATTTATCCATAACAGAAGAGGCAGTAAAGTCTGAACATCAGGTTTTCTGCCAGGCTTGATAGAAAGTGTTGTTCCTTAAACATGAATATGGGGGTGTTGCTATTTATTTTAATGACTGTTTAAAATCAAGAAGGTCAATCCTTCAAGAAGTATTGTTGTATTCTATAAAGTTTTTATGTCACCAGGAAACATGCAGGTATACGTCTGATCTCCATGGAATTGAAGCTCTTAGCACTCTGACAAGAGCACTAGAAGTAGCAAAAGAGAGCTATGCCTGGAAAGAATCCACAATCCCATTAGCTGAAGGAAATCATGGTTATTCTGCTTTGTGTACTGAAGTTTGCTATCAAATTATGTTCTAAAATGTTCATGGGCCTGAAAATTGGACATTAGCAAGTACAATATTAACTTTAAAGAAAACACTGAAGCACTGTTTAATACCATTGATTTTTCACTATCTTCAAGATCTGTTGAGGTAGCCTTATAACCCATGCGTGGTCTTTCTGTGAACAGAAGAGCTTTTCATCCGTGTTAGGAGTGCTTTTGAATTAGGCCTTCATTCTGAAATTGCCCAGATTCTATTGGGAGAGCACTCTACTGGATACTATCCTGCATTTGTACCCCTTCCATGTGTTCCCACTGCTTCTTCTATATATATATTAGGGCTCCTAATATAAACAACTAAAAAAATGAAGCTATTCCGTTTTCCCTCCAAAATGGATTTGCTTCAGAAATATATATATATACTTGAAGCACTCCTTCCACAGCACCATTTGCTTTACACCACTGTAACTAGACAAGAGGATTTTAACCAATGAGTTTCATAATTATTAGCTTGGATCCAACTAAGTCTATGCTGTTTTCCGACAGAGGGCTCCTAATATAAACAACTAAAAAAATGAAGCTATTCCGTTTTCCCTCCAAAATGGATTTGCTTCAGAAATATATATATATACTTGAAGCACTCCTTCCACAGCACCATTTGCTTTACACCACTGTAACTAGACAAGAGGATTTTAACCAATGAGTTTCATAATTATTAGCTTGGATCCAACTAAGTCTATGCTGTTTTCCGACAGAGGGCTCCTAATATAAACAACAAAAAAAATGAAGCTATTCCGTTTTCCCTCCAAAATGGATTTGCTTGCAAATCCATTTTGGAGGGAAAACGGAATAGCTTCATTTTTTTAGTTGTTTATATTAGGAGCCCTCTGTCGGAAAACAGCATAGACTTAGTTGGATCCAAGCTAATAATTATGAAACTCATTGGTTAAAATCCTCTTGTCTAGTTACAGTGGTGTAAAGCAAATGGTGCTGTGGAAGGAGTGCTTCAAGTAAAGATATCCCTGAAGACATTACCTGTTGCATACTGAGTTATGCGATTCAGTGTGCAACAGATAATGTCTACAGGGGGGTACCTTTACTTGAGGCAGTTCACTTCCAAAAGTTACAATCTGCTTTGCATCAGCATAGGCAAGAGGATTTTTACCAATGAGTTTCATAATTATTGGCTCAGATCCAACTAAGGGTGCAACCACATTGCCAGAAAATTTGGAAATGCTTCAGGATTGGAATGGGTTGGCCCACACTTTTTTCCATTGAGCACATGATTCAGCAACGTGAATCAGCCCAGAGCTTCCCTCCCTCACAATCCATAGTTTGCCTCTGCCCCTGGAATCTCTTTTTTTAGCTATAGGATGCATCTACATTGGTTTGGGCAGTGTAATTTCTTGAATCATGCACAAAACTGCGATCCTTCACTCTGCACTGTTCCCCTCCTGGCAGAATAAGTAATTTCTTTTTCTTCCGATTAAAAACAGCTTTCTTCCTTTCTTAAAAACAGCACTGTTGTACTAGAACATCTAGGCAGCAAAAATAGAAGAGAAAATGAGACTGAGACAGAGAAAGAGAAAGAGACAGGGAGGCAGAGAAGAGGAAACATATTACTTATTTATAGCTTATTAAGTAGTTCTTCTGCAGCTGCACCTCCTGCAGGTCTATGAGAGAGTTGCATTAAGGAGCTGCAAACAAGGCTGTTTAGTCAGTTTCCTGTTCTCCCTCTGCAGCTAGTTAATTCAAAAAGATCAAGGGAAATCCAAATTCCTCAGTGCAACTTCACAATGACTGAACTCACATTTCTCTCACTTATGAAATCATCCCTTAAGTCTGTGTTGTTCCCAGACAGAGGGTTCCTAATATTGTCAACTAAAAACCAGGCAATTGTTCTGTTTTTCCTTTAAAATGTATTTGCTTCAGCAAGGAAAAATTTGGAAGAAGTAACGGGAAAACAAAAAAAAGGTTACAAACGCAGGATGTTATCCAGTAGAGTGCTCTCCCAATAGAATTTCATACATGAGGTTGGGCAATTTCAGAATGAAGGCCTCATTCAAAATTACTCCTAATGTGGGTGAAGAGTTCTTCTGCTTACAAGAGGATTACTTCTCCAATTTCTGCTGACTCCCTGAATGTACAAGCACAGGCATACATGGAACATCCAAGCTCTGCATTCAGCACTATTCCAGAGCATCAGCATTTCCATAGCTGCAGAAGCAGCTTTTCAGGAGGAATCAGGAATGGCTAGGCTGTGGATTTTTGTTCAGTGTTCTGAAGGATCATGTATTTAGAATCTGAACCAAATTTTTTTGTTGTACAACACCGCTCTTTAATTCAAATAAGTCCACAGTTCTGTATCCTGTAGAAATCTTTAAATAAAAGTAATATTTTGAACATTTAAAGCATTAGATTTTATTCTTGCCCTGCACACAATGCACACAGCAATAGAGGTATTTTTGAATATCTGCATTCCAACATTTAAAAAAAGATACAAAATATAGGTTTTAGTATACTCCATGTTTTCTTCATCATTTTAGTTTTAAACTAATGTTCATTCCACATGCCTCAGTTCTGAAACTGAGTTATTTAGGGCAGAACTGTCATTGTTTTTACCACTCATGCAATGGTCCATTGCACATAAGTTGTTCTTTTTCCAGCATTTACATAAGAAGTATTCACCATCCTTTTGCACACACAAAAGCATAACATCTTTCACAACATCTCTGTCTTGCGCAACTTATCCTGAACATTGTGCAGGACAATACATTTGCAGGGAGTTAAGCTCCCCATTTCCTAACAAGATTCTACTCCTACTGTATGAATGAAATAGGATTTTACTGTTCAGAAATGTGTAATTGCATGTGTTTTCTATAAAATAATACACATTGAACTGTAGAAGTAAGGTATGAAGTTATACAATCAAGATACCACATAAAACTATCATTATAAATTGTCCATTCCACTCCTCAGTTTTAAAGATACATACTCTGATCATTCTGGAAGGTTATTAGAAAGCAATCTGCCAATGGCACAGGTCAGGAGATGAAATATCAAAATGCAACAGGAAGTAAAAGTGCACAAAAGTAGAAATGAAACCACGTGGACCACAAAAATAGATTGTGACTTTCCATGTCTTGTTAGCTACATGAGGAAAGTGTGCTATCCTACCATAAACTATGATTTGTTCACACAAATCAGACCCATTTGTGATAGGCATTGTGCAGTCTCAAAAAGGAATGGGGGAAGCACTTGCAAAGCAGTCACAAGAAGTATTTTTAAAAATTACATGTTCGGGAACCTAGCAAGTTTCCCATGGAGATTATTTCAAGAAGACATATATAGAATTGTGCCATTAGTGCAGACTGTAGCTGAAAGCACTTGTCTGAATTGCCTTGAATCCTCATTGCCTATGACCACACCGTTCGCCTTTGCCGTCTCCTTGGGACCCAAACTGACCTGGATTACGCAGGTCGAGGAGCCGCTATGTGATGAGAATCCTGTCATGGAAACAAACAGCTGAACTCTTTCACCTTCTCTCCCCTGTGGGTCAGATGATCCCATCAGGCCTGCGTATCTTATGACCCAATCTCTTAGCAAATGCTAAGTGTTTTCCCTTGGGCTACTCCTGCCATGACACAACTGTGTGTTGAAACAGAACTTTAATTTCCTGTAAAAATCTATCAACACATTTTCAAAAGACACAAGCCAGAAAACAAAACAGTTAAAGGCCTAGAAATTCTCAAGGTTCTTACCAAAAAAACAAACAAACCCTCTTTGTCTCCCATCTACAGTAAGGACACTGTGATAAAATACTGTAATAATTGTTGCTATCAAGTGATACATATTTCAATAAAACCTCATATTTATATGTATCCAACCAATCAAATGGAACTGCTGGCAACAATTTCTCGTTGTCTGCATAAGCCAGGCCTGGCCTGCTCATCAAAACATAACATATTGCAACACTTTGTATTACAATGGAAACAGTCCATAATGTTCCCATCCATTGGATGGTGTTTCAGAAGCTGACATTCCAACATTTACAGAGTGTTAAATGTTTTTCAGTGGTCAAGCCAGACCTCAGGGGAAGAAATGGGAAATATAATTTGTACCAATTAACTGTAATATATCAAAGTAAAGCCTCAGTTCACACCTCTGTCAATTCATATGAAGCATATATTGGATAGATTAAATTAATTTTACATTTATTAATGAATAATATCAAAATTTTAACAGATCTGTGGCTGATTACTGCATAACCAGAGAGCAAAATCACTAGTTTATCACCTATTCAATTTTAGAGCTTTTACAACTCCCTATAAACTGCTTGTGTACCTGAAATATAAGTACATGTAGGCAGAATAATTTAAGTAACATGCACATCCTGCTTACTTAAGCAAAAGAATATTATATTTTTTCCACAATTAAGTGTCAGCCCATACTTTCAACATAGCAGACATGTTTATATGTACCACATATCTTCTCATGAAAACTGTTAGGTATCAAAGGAAGGGGTGCATCCACAAACCCCATAGCATGTGAATGTACCCAGGGAGTTAATAATCAATAAAATGGATCCACTGCATATTTAGAGATGAATTTCACATTTTTACAGCAGTAACCATAAAAAAGAGCTTTGTCTGTAAAAAAAAAAAAAAAAGTTTGCATGGCTGCTATCATCTAAGTTGCCAAGCTTAAGTCTAGATCCAGGAATACATCTGAATGGCAAATCAATACCTTTAAGGAGAATGGAATTCCATCCAAATGTGTTAAGTTCTTTAATTCAATGGAGGGTTGGGGGCAAGCAGACACCTGTTTGAGACCCTAGGGAGCTCTGATTAATAGACTGGTGAATCATTGGTCTGATTCAATACAAAGCATTTCTTACCTCCTCAGTGGCACCTAAATGATAAAAGCTAGACTTCCAAAACAATTCCTATGATGCGATGCTGGAGTAACAGAACTACATCTCAGGGGGGAGTCTGGGCACCTTTGTCTCTGCAGTACGGTTAACTAGACTGAATTGCTTATTGTTTTGTCCAAGCACCTGTGATTCTTCTGTCACTCCTAATGAGCTAAGGCAATGGGAAAGTTTTGTGTTCATAAAATTGATTAAAATTGAATATCCTTCAACCATGCAATTTTGACTTCACATTTCACTTAACTATTCTGTTCCTCACTCTCTGGGGATATTATTATGCTCAGCTGGACAGACCTTTAAAAAAAAAACTTAAGAGCTGATTACTTTTACTCTTTCCACATTTGTTCCCAAGATACAGATAGGATTTGAAAATTAATTCAAAGACTCTTAATGAAGCAATTACACTTTCCAGTTAAAACAGAAAAGTCTCTTCACAGTCTTCTTTAACTGAGACCAACTGAACTTTGGCTAGAGACTGAGTTTGGATCCACCTTTATGTGATGCTGTAGATCTAGAAATCATGATATCTAAAGGAACACAGAATATCCTTGCCTTATTACAATGGGCTACATTTTCACAACTTCAGCAGACCTAGAAACAGATTTTATGCTTTCTTTTTCTATTAAATCGGGAATCTTAAGATTCTACAAAGTACTTATAGGCTGCATTAAAAACCTCTTAAGCTTTAAATTGCCTCTGGATTACCTATAAAGTGATCCTGATATAAACTGAATTGATAGCATCCCCTAGTATTCAAAGCTAATATCCAATTACACAAGGTAAGGGTCTTGTTCATTTCTCCTTCAAACACAGATGACGACTTAGGATGCAGTCACACTGGCAATAAGAACCGCATTTAAGCGTAATTTAAATCAATTTAGATTGTATTGTTTACACAATGCAAGGATGAAATCAATGTATATGGGCTACAAAACAAGTTTTTTTTTCAACTGGCCAGCAGGGACTTCTTAAAATACAGTATTTCACTTTTAATATTACAGTAATTCGGTTCAACACCATTTTGTGCAAATGAGCTGATTTCAGCATTTTGACACTAAAACCAATTTGAATCACTAGAAATATATTTATTTCCATTCAGTGCATGTGAACATGGCCACCAGTTTAAATTCCACATGTCTTGAAGCTGGTTCTTAAGAAGTCTAAACAGAAACTGATTCAGATCGCCAGTGTGACCACAGCCTGAGGCTCTCATTCCAGCGAAGAAGCTCCTCTTCCCACACATGCTGTAATTTTTTCCCCAGTGATGGTCATGTGAAAAATTGGTTACTATAAAAACAATAAATAAAATGGGGAGGATTCTCAAATGTAGGGGGGAAATGAATGGGGGAGCACTTGATTTGCACAGCTTAAAAATTTTTCATAGCAGGTCTGGACACAGTTTCTTCTATACACTGCAATTTCCAAATAGATTAGGCATGTCAAGGCTAACAGATTTATTTCAATATGATCATTTGTGGATTACAACTCACTTGATCAGACACACAAAGCAGAATGTTTAGACCACAGACTTATATATACAGTCTATGCGGTTGTGGGTGAGTTTTTAGAGTCAAATAGGATACAGAAGATGACAAAGTACACAACCTAAACCTTGAGTATAAAGTAGTTTAAAAGTTTAGAATCAAGAAAAATGTGAGTTAGCAATCTTTCAATATGTGCAATTTCATTTACTTACTTACTTACTTACTTACTTACTTACTTACTTACTTACTTACTTACTTACTTACTTACTTACTTACTTACTTACTTACTTACTTACTTACTTACTTACTTACTTACTTACTTACTTACTATCCTGCCCGTCTAGTTCGCTCAGAGTAGTGACCAGGCACTACTCTGAGCAGCTAACAGCAGTTTAACACACACACACACACACACACACACACACACACACACACACACACACACACACACACACACACACACACACACAGAGGGTTAAAAAAACCTACCCACCCCAGCCTACAAGGACATAAATGATGGGATCCAAACTATTACAGTCATAGCCCAAAATATAAAGTAAACCTAGAGGCAATGGCGAATCAAGATCAATATGCTCTTCCAGAGCTAAACTGTCACAACCTCTCTCCACTTGTTTTGTTGTGGTTCTGACATCACTTGCAGGATAAATATAAATTCACTAAATCTCTTGCCTGCTGTGCTGTCTGCATAATCCTTTAACCTTTTCCTTCCCACATCAGTCATAGCCATGGTCCCACTGGCCACTCTTGACTTCTCTAATTTGGTCACACACACCCCAGCCATTTTAGCCCTTTTCCTCAAATATACACTGCTATCAAGCTTTGTTTACAGGATTTTTAAAAGAAGATTTTTGAAGAAGATTTTCTTATCAATTAATAATTTTCCTGTAAAATATGCTCCTGCTCAATTCAAATGTTTTTTTTAATGACAACCATCAGTGCTCAAGGAGGAGGGGGGACAGAAAAGAAACAAATTATTCTAGTAAAAAAATAGTTAATTAAAATAGGCACTTGAGCTTAGAATAAAAACAATCATGAAATATCACTGTCTACTCCTTAACCACTGAAATGAGGGTTCAGAGAAAACTTCAAAATGTAGGTTCAATTTTGGAGGTAAATAATCTGCTTTTAAAAAATATTAATACACCCTTGAAAGGTACACCAACATCAGAAATACAGAGTTTGATACCACCAAAACTCATCACATATCTCAGTTTGTTTTGCAGAAGGAGGAAGAACAAAATAATTCAGGTACTTATAATTCAAATACTGCTTTTCTTAAAACTATGTGCTTTACATTTGTGACATAGGAAGCAGATCTGGATGAGATACTTAGAGGGTGATGTTTGGAACTTGACAAATGTCAAAATGGTTTATCTATGTACATATGAAGAATTGCTAGTAGAAGTTGTTAAGCCACTGAAATGTAGTACCTGTCAGATTACACACAATGAACAAGACTGAACCATCAGTTAGTGCCTATCTCTAAACAAGACCTTAAGCTATCTTCACTGGAAATTGTGTAAGCACACAGGATTATTCTGTGATCTATGGTCCAAATATTCAGGGTTCTCATTCTTAAATCTAAGATTTGAGACTATTTCAGAATGCACTAACTATGGCTCATGAAACTCAGCTTTCTCTAATACTGGCTAACAAAGAATTAATTATGCAGCATATAATATAAACCTAATTCTGTAAAATGTATGCAGATCACAGAATTAATTCTGTAGATTACCGAATTTGAATTACACTGAATTACACTGGCATATCAAGCATGCAGAACTCACTTAGTCCTGTTTATAATTAATAACACTGGACTACTAAACTTTCCCAAGATCTGCGACAACATTGAACAACAAGCACCAAATGCTTTACACATACAGAGATACTGAAGTGCATACATAGTAACAAGCTGTCTTTGAAACAGTTGTATGACAAACTTTCTGCAACTGCTTGTAATCAGAAGAGTCACCTAAATGGAATTAAGTAACTCTAGACTTCATTGTTACTGGAATTTGAGCAGAGAGGGAAAAAAACATTTGGTTTCAGGACATCAGCCCTTCAAGGTACATGGAGACTCCTGTTTAATCTTCTTAGTACAGTAATGACTCCTGTTGCAGAGTTTATAAGCACATGTTCAAGGTCATCCTTATTTTTCACTCAACTATACAGAAAGATGTTCTTCTCTATCAAGGGAAGTATAGTGTAGTGCATTTCTGCAAGAAAATATGGTTCATGCTTCCAAAGGAGCTGCCAAATAGTATGTCAGATTCAGAGGCCTTTTGTTTGACCTACTCAATTCTGTAGCTGATTATGGAAAATAGATGAATATAAATGACTGAGACCTTTAATTTGGTAACAGTATGCTCTATTTCAGAAAGTATGATGAGACGGTATTTATTTAGTATACCTATACTTCCCTTTTAAACAATATCGAAATTTTTCACCAATGTTTACATTGCAGAAAGTCTTAGAAACATTTTTCTAGTTGTTTTCATTTTTAGTAGGGATCTGTTTAGTCCTACATTGCCATGGCATGTTGGTTGGTTGCAGCAAAAACAACAAAGAGCCTTGTGGCACTTCAAATATAGCCATGTTTTACTCGGCACAAGCTTTCATAGTCTGCAGCCTACTTCACCTGCATTTGATCAAGTGGTCTGCAGTCCAGAAAATAATATAAAATAAAACTTGTTAGTTTTCAAGCTGCCGCAAGACTTCTACATATACATTTTCTACCCTAGAACAAGAATGCCATTTACATCCATATTTCCTAGTGTCTACTAAAATTCTAACAGTCTTCCCTTCATCAATAGGATAAAAAACCCATTCTTAACAAGCACTTGGTCTTCCAGATCACATCCAAGAGCATAGCACATCCAAATCAGTAGCAATGACTGATCTTCCTGCAGTTCTTTCCAAAAGCACCTGACTTCATAGCATACATAGGAGGGCACCTGAAGGAACTGCCTAACTGTATTGCCAAGATATGGGCTTGTGCAGCAGGGCAAAGAGCAACCAATCCTTGGAGGGGCTATGAGACAACGTTTCTGGACTAAATACAGTTACTTTCAACTAGCTAATTATAGTATACACACTATAATTCAGAACAGCCAAACAGAAGAAGCATCATCTTGTAGCAATTGACACATTACAGTCAGAAGCTACCAGTGCATACATATGCATGCAAATACACATTTATCTTAGGTATTTTCAGAAACAGATCTGTTATCAGAGACTTTCCTCAGAGAGATGTCCCTTTTCCATGTTAAATCTGCACCCCTCCCAGAATACTGACATCACTTAACAAAAGCAAAGCAGGCTTTGTTATCTGTCTTCCAAAGGGTCAGACATGATATAACTTTATGTGACAATCACGTAGATTGTTCCAGGTCATAAATGTAAAGAAGCAATAATCCCTATTACATATTGCCCAATGTCTTGTTCCTTACATAAGCCAAATCATAACTTTCAGTCCATTCCTCCCCTGTAAGCAAACTGTCTCTGTCATGATTCTCAGGGTCATACATGCACACTGGCTTGATGCATGCAAACCATAAGATTCGTGTCAGTGATGCTTTGCTTACCAGGGAGGAACAGACCAACATGTCCAATATGGCTTACATTAAGCAACAAGATTTCACCCATCATGATCAGAGTCACAAGTTTACTGTATTGGCAAGCTAACTTTTTTTTGAAGGTGCTAATATAATTTTTTTAATACTTGACAAAGGAGGTTTAGCACTGATAGACACTGTGTGAAAATAAATATATTTATTTATCTATCACCTCAATCAAAATCAAAATCAAATCATATAAATGTCAGAATCCCACCATTTGTCTGCCAATGTGACTGAAAAAAGGACCTAAAATCCTCTGTTCCTTTTCTATTCTGTCGTCATTTCTCACCACCCTTTCACCTCTGAATTTGATCAGGCAGGTCAGTCATCAGTTACAAAAAGTCTACATGGTAGCCCATTACAGTGGTGCCTCGCTTAACGATTTTAATTGGTTCCAATAAATCATCGCTATGGGAAAACATCGCTAAGCGAAACGCGGTTTTCCATTGAAATGCATTGAAAACCGGATAATCCGTTCCAATCGGAACGGATTGCCGTCCTTAAGCGAAAATCGCCATAGGAAACATCACTAAGCAAAACACGGTTCCCCAATTGAAATGCATTGAAATCTATTCAATGCATCTCAATGGGGGGAAAAATTACAACAAATTTAAAAAGAGTCGGAACAAAATCAAATTAGTTTAACGAAGGGTTTATTAAGTGCACTCATGATTTCAAGCATTCTAAACATTTTTAACATATAAAAAACAGCCAACATGAGGCTGTCAAAACCATCGTTAAGCGAAACAGGGGGACCCAAACTATCATCGCTATGCGAAGCATGGTCCCAAACATCACTATGTGAAAATCACCCATAGGGAACATCGTTAAACGGAGTGCAAGATCGCTCTGAAAAAGTCATCGCTAAGCGAATTCATCATTGAACAAAGCGCTCGTTAAGCGAGGCACCACTGTATAAGGATAAGTTGTATTTATTTATGTACTTTATTTGACTCGTCCCCTTTTTCTGCTGTGCTCTTTCAATTTTCCCCAGTGTTGCTGCAAAGTGTTAGGGTCCAGTGGAAGCTTTAACAAATAAATCAAAACTAGGCAACACATGCCTCAGAAATATAGATTAATTAAGAGTTGCCCACAGGGCCTGACCCTTTCTCACTGTCACTTGCTCCAATCACCTACTTTTTAGTCATCAGATCCCATGGATGAAAAGGCAACATATTGAATTTTGACCTTTGGGCTAAAACATAGCCCTAAGCCACACTGCAACCTTTATGTGACAGCACTATTTAATCTGCCAGTCAGAATCTGTAATTGCGTGATTCATTGGAGACATTCTTCAGCCCACTCAATAACTCCACAAAGGGAGTCTTCATCACCAGTACTGAGTACTACTTTCCTTCTGAGTGAGTTTTTAAAGGACATTAACATTCCTAAGCTAATGTTAGTTTCAAAGGAAGAGAACTGTAAAATTCACACAAGGAAAAGTAGCATGCTGCTGTTTTTCAAAAGAAAACAAAGAAAAAAACAAGCAAGAGAGAAATCCCACCTAAACAAGAATGTCTGTTTTGGTGTATTTAATAACCTTTCCTTTTGATTTAATATGCCATTTAAGTATCTTTGGTAATTCTGCAACAAGGGGAAGAGCTTTTCGGTGAAGCGTTCATCCAAATAAAAAGAGTCCTTGGATTTGTTTGCTTTGGAAAGACTGTTGGTACAATAATGAACTACAGTCAGCAGAACAAGGATGCTCTGAAAAGGGAATCCCTTGTGGTGCTTCTGGGTAGAATCCGTAAATCACAAATTTAAAAGGAATGTATTATTTGAAACTATTGGCAACTGTCCACAGGCTAATGCAGATACTTTTAAAGGCATTTAAAAGCACTCTGGGTATGTTAATGTATTTTGAACGGAAGAACATTGTGTAATCTAATATCAGATTTTCTGCTCTTGCCTTTTTGCTTTATTCTCTCCCTCCTTTCTTTTCAAGCTCCATGTGTGTAACTGTGTAATTGATTTCTATATATAGCAATATACAAATCTTAGCACTACATGAATACAGATAATCTAACCTACAATCTGCATTGGACAGAAGTCTGGTCAGTTCCTCTGCACTTTCCAGGAATCGCAAAACACACGCGCGCGCGCACACGGGATTCTCTATGTATGTGAATCAACATGATGTGTTGCACAACATGCAGTGCCAAACATATACAGCTAGAAATCCAGTCTCAAATCTCATATTCATACGATTTCATTTTTACATCATGCTTTATTAAATGGAATTTGAAAGACAACCATGCTCAGTAACTCAACCATAAGATCATTACTATTATATTCTATTATAAAATGGATGTGTAGATCTATACCCATTATCTTAAATAATGTCTCTCCTTTTGTTTGGTATTGCACAAAATCTGAGGCACATTACATAGTCATTGACTCTCTTAGCAGTCTGGCAGTGAGCACAGGCTACACCATGAGACTACATAATACTATCAGCAGAGAACAAGTCCAGATGGAACAGAAGTTATGGGACCTCCTTAGGTACCCAACTTTTTTCTTCTTCTATTACCATAACAAAATGCCAGACATTATCCTAAACTGACTCCATTTAGCTCAGCAGCCTTATACCGGGAATATAAACAGTCTTGAATGTCTAAATAATCCTCTGGCTTTTGTTTTTATCTGTAGCTATGACACACAAAACTTTGTGGAACTAATCTTCCATCCATGACCACCTAACACCTAAGTACTATGTGGCCTGAAGCAAGGGATGCAATGGTGCCTTTCACTTTTCCATGTGCAGAGCTGATGGACTGCCATTTAAATCTCATTTCAGTAAAAATAAAAAAGAGACTTGTGTCACTTTAAAGACCAACACATTTCATTTGGCATTCACTTTTATGGAGTAGTCATGATTTCAACAGATTAAGTGGGTTGTAATCTACCACAATTAATGTCCAGTAAAATACACTAGCTTTGAAGGTACTCCAATATTCTTTACTGATTTCCTACAAGTGACTAACATAGTTAGGTAAAGATTCCCCTTGACCTTTATTCCAGCCGTGTCCGACTCTAGGGCGTGATGCTCATCCCCGTTTCCAAGCCATAGATTTGTCTGAAGACAGTTTCCGTGGTCACGTGGCCAACACAACTAGGACTAACATAGTTATCCCTTCATATGTCAGCACTGGCAACATAGCTGCATCTTGCACTGCACCTGAGTACAGCAGGCTAGCTTCACAGCATGGAACAGACTACAGAGTAGACACAGGTCTGTCTGCCAATATTTTACCAATGATCCCCACCCCACAGCACCTGTTGCTTGAGATGGCTGCTGCTTAATGGCCAGGCTAGTCCTGCCCAACAATGTCAATGTTCTCTCTCTCTCTCTCTTGGATCAAGTCCTATGTTTTGGTAGGAGATTCTCTGATCAATACCACAGTCTACATCTTCCTTCTGATCAATGCACTGAAATGTCTGTTGTTCAATGCCCTTTAAAAAAAAAAGCAAAACTCTGTATTCTGCCTTAAATACGTGAAGCCGCAGTCTAAAACTGCACAGATTTTTACTCCTGTCTCATAAGAAGTTCTGTTTGAGTCAGATATTTGTATACTACAAAAAGTTAGGGAAGTAAAATAAATTGCTTCCTTTATTTAATATATCAAGTTTTCAGAGACATGGGAATAACTATATCTTACAAGTATTCTTCCCTAAATGAAGGTGAGACAATCTGGTATAGTTTCAATTAGCTAACTTAACTAGGTACTCTTAAACATTATTATATAGCATACAGATATCTCCCTTTTTAAATGGGCAGTACATCATCAAGTCTACCTCTTTTTCCCCTCACGGTTCATTTTGAGAGGTACTGAATCGACAGTACTATAACACACATACATCAATGAATAATTTCCTGGACAGGTAAAGAAACTCCTTTAAATACACTTTGTTTAAAAAAACCAGAGAACAAGAGAGAGAGAGAATGAGAAAAAGAATATGTGTGTGAGAGAGTATGAGTGAGGGAAGGAGGGGCTATATATTCAGTCAAACAGTTTGATGTAGTGCATTCAGGTTCACTGAAACATTTTCCCCCTTGGGGAAATAGATAGTAGCTTTCATAGTCAATAGAGTTTAACCATTCTTATACTTCATGAAGCCTTCTACAAATGCCTTAAAAACAAAGCCATTGGGGTACATTAGCCACAAACCACAATGGAACAAAATTGCAGTCAGTTAGAAATGAAGAGGTCTGAAGAGGTTAACAGTTTCTTAATTTTACAGTTTATTTCCACATGACTGAGAATGAGAAACATTTAAAATAATATATTCTACCAATCACTCTCAACAGAGGATGTTTTTCACAAACATTTCTATATCTAACCTTTATCTGTTTGTTATCAAAACAAATAAACTACAGTTTTGATGGGATTAATAAGCAAAAATTAATTATAGCTGGCTGGTCTGTTTTCTAAAATGCTACCTTGCATTAAAGAAAGCCTACAGAAAAAAATTGATTTGTTTAAAATTTGGTGCTGGAGCTTTGCAGATCCCCTGGATTGCCAAAAAGACGAACAAGTGAATCCTAAACCGAATCAAGCATGAACTATCTCTGGAGGCAAAAATGATGAAACAGAGGCTGTCCTGCTTTGGGTACATCATGGGAAGACAGGATTTTCTGGAAACGATAATGATGCTGGGCAAGGTGGAAGGCAGCATGAAAAGAGGAAGGCCAAATACGAGTTGGATTGACTCCCTAAAGGAATCCACAGGCATGAGTTGACACATTTTGGAGATCTCTCATTCATGACTTGACAGCATGTAAGAATCACCATTTGTTGTTGTTGTTTAGTCGTCAAGTCGTGTCCGACTCTTCGTGACCCCATGGACGACAGCATGCCAGGCCCTCCTGTCTTCCAGTGCCTCCCAGTGTTTGGTCAAATTCATGCTGGTAGCTTTGATGACACTGTCCAACCATCTTGTCCACACAAGGGATCACCATTACCTTACTTCTAATATGATGTTATTAGTGGTGGTGGTGGGGGATTATATGTTAAAAGAGGTAATTCCTTTACCAGTGAATGGTAGATTTTGTTTATTAAATAAGTCATATTTTGTTCTTTTCAGTATGTCAAGGTCTGAATAATATGCAACATTTACTTCAATACAACTTATTAATTTATTAGATCTGTTAAGAGGCAGATTATTAATCAATGATAAATTATTTCACTGTTCAGTAGCCCTGATTCTGTTTAAACCACATAAACAGGATAATTTTTTCCTCATTACTGCACTCATCTGAAGCTGCAGTGACGTTGCCAGAGGTTGTTATAAGTACTAATTTGATTAGCTGGACTATATATTGGTCCTAGACAGCCAAATAAATAAATAAATACTGTAAATAAATAAATGGCAGTTGGAAAAGATGTGGCATAAACTGCCAACCATCTTGATATAACAATGCAAAATATCAATGCAAGTAGCTTGCAACGGGTAAGAAGAATAACTCTACTAACGATAAATAATGATGCCAAGAACCTTGTCTTTCTAAAAGCTCATGTTCAACAGCCACCAACCAGTTCCTCACAGCAAAATAAGGTAAAGTCCTATTAAAAGCCCCCAAATAAGCACTTCAACTTCCTCTGTCAACCTCTGCTGAATTCCACCTCTCTTCTCATACAGCATTGTGGAGAATTAATCAAAAAGGAACAGCAAAGAGTACAACATTGTCCAAAATATGCATTGCAGCCTGTTTTCAACAAGCAAGAACAAGCACTCCATATGTTGGTTATATTGTACCAGAACACTTCAATCTTTCCTTGTAGTGTTTACTTTTTCTTTCCTCTTAAAGTGCTCCAACACTTAATCTGTATAGCAAGGGAGCATTCAAGCCTATATGCGCCGACTAACCCTGTCCCATCTAACAGTTCAATTTAATGTGACAGCTTTTTGGGGAAAAAAAATCTTATACTATAAAAGAATGATGAGTTCATACACAAGGAAAGTTGTGCCTCCTATCCCTCGTGTAGTCACAGGCACCATCCAATGGGGACTGTGACATCTGCCCAGTCGCCTGCCATATAGCACTCCAAATTACAAAAGCACCTGCAAGATAGGAAAGAATCACACCTTCCTAGCATCACGCAGTGTGAACTGTGAAAAGAAGCCTCTACAAATCTTTCTTAAGAGATAAAAGACACCCGAATCTCACCACACGACTGAGTATCTGCACAGCAGCTCTCCATTTGGAATGTTAAACACACAGACACAGAGAGAGATACACACACCCCACTTAAATATCTACAAAGAGAGGCCTTTCTGCCAGGTGAACTTTCCAGGTTTTCGACATGCCCCGGGAGGCACACACTCTTGCAGCCCTCCATCAGCTCCTTCTCGTTCCCCACCCCGCCCCCTTGTAGTAACCCGATTTGCCCGGGATCAATCCTTTGCCCGTAAACAACTTCTCGTTATGGGAGCGCTCCCTGAGCAAAAATGCATGCATGCCTCTGTACGTGCGTGTGTGTGTGTGTGTGTGTGGAAAAAGGAAGACACGGGCATGTAAGGACGGGAACAGGGTGGCATAATAGAGCGTGGAGGGTGGGAAGGGGGGTATCAATATAGCCATAGGTAGGGCGTCCCTGGGCAAAGAGGAGGGGGAGCCAGGCAACATTGCTGGTGCCAAGTCGGGGGGGGGGGGAAGCAGGTATGGCAGGAAGGGGGCAAACGTCAGGAAGGTTCCCCGACGAGCCCGTGGCTTCGCTGGGCCGGCGACAAGCACCTGGATGTGGCAGGAGATCTCGGAGTCGTCCAGCAGTCGGATGGTGCATTTCATCTCCTGGCTCAGGGACCTGATGCTCGAGCTCCGGAACCGGATCATTTTCATGGTCCTCCTGCCTCCTCGCCTCACGCACTCGCAGGGAGCGAACATGCACCGCAGTCCCGAACGGGGCGGGGCGGGGGGGCCGACGACCAGCCCGGCTGCCTCGGCCCCTCCTCGCCAGGAGGGAAGAAAAGGGGGAGGGAGAGTGAGGGAGGGCAGGAGTGACCGAGCGCCTGCCTTGCCAGGCGGCCGGCGACTCAGCCCCGAGGCGGCGGCGGCGGCGGCTCCCGCTGCTGTTGCTGGGCGAACATCACGCTGGAGAGAAGGGGGTGGGGGAGGCGCTGGCGGCGGCGGCCGCTGTTATCCTCGCTGCCCGAGCCCCTTCTGTTGCCTCCGTTGCCAAAGGCGGCGGCGGCGGCTCCACGTCCCTGCCGAAAGGGGGCCCGTCGGCAAAGCTCGAGTCTGAGGCGCGCGGCCGCGGCGCGCGCCGAACACCAAAGAGGAGCGCCGCGCGCCTCGCCTCGCCTTTGGCGCGCAAACGCTGGCGCGTTCAGAAGGGACCGCTTCCCCCCGCTTGCAGCGGTTACTCGTGCTGCTGCTGCTGCATCAGGCTTCCCTCTTTCTCCCGCCTCAGCATCCTACGCTGGCTCCCTCCATCCCGTTTTCTCGCTTCTGCCCCCTTATGCCTTCCCCTTTTTTCTTCCTTGCTCCCCTCCCCTTCTGATATTAGCATCCTTTTGCATCATCAGTTTCCCTCAGCATTCCCCTCCCGAGTTCTTTCCATTCTCCCTCG
Organism: Pogona vitticeps; assembly: GCF_051106095.1. Classification (NCBI taxonomy): domain Eukaryota; kingdom Metazoa; phylum Chordata; class Lepidosauria; order Squamata; family Agamidae; genus Pogona; species Pogona vitticeps. The sequence continues at coordinate 240,079,419 of NC_135784.1, forward strand.
CTTTTTCCCTTCCTCATTTCGCCTTCTCCTCCTCGCCTTCAAAAAAGTGCCTTTTTTTCCAGTTTGTAGGACATTAGTAATTTACTGCTATGAACAATATGAGCACTTATGAAGACGTACTTAAAATGGGCTATGTCTGAAATTCTATCCAATTCTGCCCAGATTAGAGATAACAGGAAAAAAAGTAAGACAGCAACATAGAGAAAAAAATAGGAGAAAACGGACTTAGGAAGGGCTGATAGATCAACCACTACCGCCTACACTCATATCCTAGAAGAAACGTGTTAGTATCCACTCATCTCTGATGTTTCCTCCATCATCTTCTGTTAGTTTCCTTTCAATTCCTCCCACTATTGCCAAATTTATTTTTATTTATTTTCTTCAGACTCCCACTACTGTTCATCATTATGGTCTGCCTGGCAGAAATGAGGCAGTTGTTTTTTTAGGCAACAGATTTGGGGCATCATAAAAGGGGAGCAAATTAGTAGTTACAGTATTTGATTTGTGTTTGCTGGCTTTTTATTACTAGAGGTTGGAAGAGGTTCTTGGGGGACTTCTGCCTCCTGCCAACATAAATTAGCTCTGCATAACATGTGCCTTCACTTGAGTGGATGAGGGATGCTATTTGCTCTCTGGGAGCAAAATGTTTTGAGATGGCCCTGTTCCACTCTGATTCTTTTTTTCTACTGCCTACTTGGTATTACTGCCCATTCCCCTTGGCTACTTCCAAATTAAACTTTTTGTTGCCTAATGCACTGGTTCTTAACCTTTGTTACTCAGATGTTTTTGGACTGCAACTCCCAGAAGCCTTCACCATCAGCTGTGCTGGCTGGGGTTTCTGGGAGTTGCAGTTCAAAAACACCTGAGTAACAAAGGTTAAGAACCACTGGCCTAATGCTGTGGTTTGCTCTTGTCTCACACAAGAGCTAGCAGTACTGTCGCCAACACAGGCCCGACCCAAATGCCAAGCTCTGAGCAACCCTTCTTCGGAGTCCAGAATTGTGGATGTCCAATATCCAGGGCGATGAAAGACATTTTGGCCCTAGCTGGCACTGGACAGCTGCCTATTGCTGCGGCAATATATGTGCATATATGTGTACTGTATTTAAATAATGACACCAGGTTTGTATGTTGTATAGCTGCGAGCACGTGACTGGTAAGTGTAGGTTGTATAGGCTTGAGTGCTAAGATGATTGGCAGATGAGTGATAGAATGCTGAATGCAAGGATGAATGCTGATTGGTTGGTCTGGTTGGAATGTGATAAAACTGACAGCAGAGGGAATGATCAGGAAAAATCAGGAAAAAGGAATTGTGTTGTATGCAGTCTGGAATTAGTCTTAAAATTGGAATATTGGAAGGTAGTTTATGAGGAAGTATATGTTAACAGGGCCTTCTCCTTAGAGTTTGGAATTCCCTCCCATAGGAGGCCAGGCTGACCCCATCTTTGCTGTCCTTCAGCAAGCAGGAGTTTTTTAAATAGATTCTTGTACATTACCACTTTGAATGTGTTTTAGTGTTAGTTTTTTATATGGTATTTGTTGTATCCTTTTTAGTATTTGCATACTCACTATTGTTAGCTTTAATATTGTCTTTTAATGATATAAGCCACTCCAGGTCCCTTTAAGAAGAAACACGGGATAAAAATACTTGAAAGAAAGAAAGAAAGAAAGAAAGAAAGAAAGAAAGAAAGAAAGAAAGAAAGAAAGAAAGAAAGAAAGAAAGAAAGAAAGAAAGAAAGAAAGAAAGAAAGAAAGAAAGAAACTGTATTCTCAAAGGCTTTCATGCCGGGATCTGAAAAATACAGCCTGCAAAAGGTCAACAAACTCTACCCAGCCACAAGGACCAGGGATCATTGCATAAAAAAGACCAGCTAACAACACCCATCAATCACAGTGATACAGTAGATAATATCTCCCCTTTATCACAACAAAAAACGCACTGATCACCCTATATCCTGAAAAGGACAAAAGCTCTTCCCACAGCTATAAATACTCAACCATCCAACAAACAGCAACAGAGCATGGACAGAGTTCCTACTCCAGTCCTCTGAAGATGTCAGCCACAGAGACTGGTGGAATGTCAGAAAGAATAACCTTCAGAACATGGCCAAAGAGCCTGAAAAACCCACAACAACCATCAAAGAAAGAAACTGCATCTACCTTTAGGAGCCTGCCTGGCTTTTAAAATCATCTGGGGAGGTCTTCTGTCAGTCCAACCACCTTCACAGATGCATTTGGTGAGGACAGGAGAGAGGGCCTTCTCTGTTGCTGCTCTCACACTCCCTCCCACAGGAGACGCAGCTGAACCTTTACTGTCCTTCCACAAGAAAAGACATTTCTCTTCAAGCAGAATTTTTCTCAGTACAGTAACTGACTGCCTAAGGGAAGGTTTTTCAAAGCAGGCTGCTGTGCTTTTCTGTTCTTTTTTCTTTTTAATAGGTTTTTATTCACTAGTTGTAAGTGTGTTTTTAATCTGATATTTCTTTAATTAAAAAAAATTACTAATTTATTGTTGTTCGGCTTTTAATATTGTTTGTTTTAATATTGTAAACTACCTTGGATCTTCCTGAGGAGAAGAGTGGGGTGAAAATCTTAAATAAATAAATGTATACCCAAGAAATTCATTTTTCTTTTCTTTAATTCACCTGCATTTCCCAAACAGATCCCTTTTGTTTGTTCCTGAGCAAAACTTCTCATTATTTATTTTTAAGTGTAGTAAGGAAAGATATTTAGGAGTCTATTAATAGTTAATGTAACACCTACATCCACTCGGGCTATACAAAACCAGAAGAAGGCAGAATTTATACCAAAGAGACGTCTTCACTCAGCAACCAAATATAATATAAATACCTGCTGGGGCAAGGAGGTACTGGCTGGGTGATACAGTAAAACTGGCACTCCAAATACTTTGGAGAGGTTTGAGGGAGGTAGTCCTTGGACTAATGCCTAACCTAATAATACTAAGGAAGAGGTGTTTATGTTTAGGGTAAAAATGTCAGAGAAGTTTCTGCAATTATCTGGGGAGTATGTAACTATTTAATGCAGTAGTAGTAAGAAGAAATGCCTCATCAGGTACTTTGGAGCTGGGCGTTTCTTTGCCAAGGCATTGCTGTGGCAGAAAAGTGGCCAGCACAGCTGTATAGAGCCTACATGAGAAAGCAAGATTCTCTGGAAAATACAATAATGCTGGGAAAGGTTTAAAAAAAGAGGAAGACCCAATATGAAATGGATTGACTCCTTAAAGGAGGCCACAGGCTTGAGTTTACAAGAGCTGAGAAGGGCTGTTGAGGACAGAACATTTTGGAGATCACTCATTCATAGGGGGCGCCATAAGTCAGGTGATGGCATGTAACGGCGACGTCTATTCTGGCAAGCTGAGCTGGCAATTTCCCTCTTTGCTGCAGCCAGAGATGGGCCAGTGAGACTCCCCAAAGTGCTGATGGGAAGGCCCACAGTATCAGGGCATGACTTGCTACTCTTTGCACGCCTTCATCAGTCTGCCTAATGGGAGGGACACCTCTGACAATCACCTTCCTCATTGAGTTGAGGGATGGTCCAGACATCAGTGTCTTCCATTTGCAATCCACTACTATTTCTCCACCACTTCTTCAACACTTCTTCTACTACAACAAATCTATTAAGGAAAGATGGAAGAGCTGCACAAAGCTTTTAATTGTTAGTTCTAGGAGTTGTAGGAACACTGATTCTTTCAATGTCTCCTCCACAGATGCTACTCATCTTTCCATCCCCTTGTATTTGTTTTCTCTTCTACACGCCATTTCTCTACCTAACATTCCTTTGTCAGCCTGTCATTTGCAAGAACCTTCACTCTCTTCCTTTACCTTTTCCCCTTTCTTTTCCTTCCTCACTAGGTAAGGGGGGACTGGTCCTTTGTGAATTGCAACATCTTCTTAACCATTGTTTTAAGAGGACCCAATTTATGGACCAATATCTGGCTTAAATGGGTGAGGCCAGTGAGTGGAGCTTGTGGATTTGATTAAACCTCCTTTAAAGTCCATCTTTCTTGCTATAATTTGAGCATTAGTTATTTCACCTTTACACATTTTCTTATTCTTTCTGACACCTTGTTAAATTCACAGGGTTTTAATTTTCAATGTATTGTATGTTTTCCACTCTTAATGTGATTGTTTTAGCACTTTCTTTTACTGTTATTATTCTATTGTTAAGTGGCTTGGGAACTGGGAATTTATGGATAGTACTGAAATATTTTAAATAATGTGCACTTAAAATTTTCTGTCACTGTTTTCCCTTGGCATCCTAATTATTTTCTTCATCACCTCCTCTTTTCTTGCCCACTCCTAGCCATCGCCTTATGTTTATCCCATTGCTCCATGCACTCGAGTAACATCTGGACAGAAATCATGCAGAGTAGCTTTGGCAGCTGTCAGGGGCAGGCGTTTCCCAGTTCCTAAAAATGTCCTATTCTGCCAAGTGGAGGATGTAAATCTTGATAATAGTAGTTCCTTGGAGCTTTTCTTGGCACCCAAATCATGCCTGAGAGAACAGGGTCACAGAAGTATTCCTTTTGTGAATACCCAGCTATTACTTTTCCAACCTATAAGAGAAAGAGAGCAAATAATGTAAAAAAAAAAGAAAAAAAAAGAATAGAACTTAGTTGAGTACATTTCTCCGATATGTTAACATGCAAAAAACACTATCATAAATAACAATGAATAAGGGAAAAGTATTACTAAAGTTAATGAATCAAGGCCTAAACATAGCATGATGAATAGAAAACAAGAGCGGAGAAGAGTAGAAAAGATAATTATCTCTTCCTATGTAAATGTTTTACATGGTGCTGGTTATGATATATGTATATTACTACAGTCATATGCAAGAGTTAATTGCATTAAGTAAAAAAGAGGGAGCAATTTAGTGGTTTAAGGCTTTTCCTCTAAATAATCAGACTCAATGGATTGTGTGCAAGGCTGAGAAAATTGTCCCTGAGGGCCAGATATGGGCCAGCATCCTTAAATTTTCTGCTTTTCCACTACTTTCTAAATAGAGAGAAGAATGTGAGATCTGTCAGGTGACTCCTTTCCCATGAAAGGAGCAGTTTCATGGTCTTGTCTCCATTAATATTGTATTGCACATTCACTATTTAATGCATATATCACCATAATTTGTAAGATGTACGTATAGGGATAAGCTATTGCCCTGACAGAGCTTCAATTGGACATTCTTGCTCTTTCATTTTGCTTATAGCCTTATACTGTATGAGATTCTTTTTCTGTCCACATGGCCATGCAACTTTCTTCCCTCTCTTTCAGACAAAAACATATCCTGAGTTTGCTTATATTTTTATTGTATGTATGTGTGTTTACTGTTTACTTATGTTTTAGTCGGAGCAAGAATATATTTGCAATGACTCAGTGCATTATCGGACTCATACTTTCGGATGCCAAAATCACAAAATTGTTGGTAATTTCACCAGTAGATATGTTGTTCTGATAATTCAAATGCTATCATAGTTATAATGCTATTGTGTCACATTATTGCATAATATAATATATCTTGACTTAATATATCTTGACTTCAGCAAAGCCTTAGACAAAGTGCCCCATGATATTCTGATTAGCAAGCTAATTAGGTTTGAGCTGGGTAGAAAAAAACATATGGATACATAGTTAATTACAGTAATAATACTCAAAGAGTGTTTATTAGTGGCTCCTTCTCTAAATGGGCAGAGGTAAAAAGTGGAATATCACAAAGCTCAGTCTTGAGCCCAGTACTCTTCAACATTTTTGTTTATGACTTGGATCACAGGGTGCAGGGAATGTGGATCAGATTTGTGGATGACACAAAATTGGGTGGAATAACTAATACAGAAACAAAATTCAAAAAAGATCATGGTAGGCTCAAGTACTGGGTTGAAAATAACAGAATGAAATTTAACAGGGATAAGTGCAAAGTTCTACATTTGGTAGAGGTAAACCAAATGTGCAGTTACAAGATGGGTTATACTTGGCTCAGTAATATTATGAGTAAGAAGGATCTTGGAATTGTTGTAGATCACAAGCTGAATATGAGCCAACAGTGTAATGTGGCTGCAAAAAAAGCAAATGTTATTTTTGTCTGCATTAACAGAAATATAGTCTCCAAACCCTATGAAGTACTAGTTTCCCTCTATTCGGCACTAGTTAGGCCTCATCTTGAGGACTGTGTCTAGTTCTGGATACCACACTTCAAGAAGCATGTCGACAAACTGCAAAAAGTTTGGGGGGGGGCAACAAGGATGATCAGGGGACTGGAAACCAAGCTCTTTGAGGAAAGAATGAAAGAACTGGGCATGTCTAGACTTGAGAAAATAAGACTTAGGGGAAATGAGATAGCACTTTTTCAAATACGTGAAAGACTGTCATACAGAGGAGGGCCAGGATCTGTTCTCATCATCCCAGAGTGCAGGACACGTAATAAGGGGCTCAAGTTACAGGAAGCTAGATTTTGGTCAAATATCAGAAAAAATTCCTATTAAAGCACTAAAACAATGGACCTAGTTTCCTTGGGAGGTGGTGAGTGCTCCAGTGCTGGAGGCATTCAAAAGAAAATTAGACAACCATCTGTCAGATGTACAGTACTTCAATTTGGATTCCTGCATTGAGCAGGCACTTGGACTTGATGGCTTTATACATACCTTCCAACTCCATAACCTATGACTATTATTAAGCTTGTCTGAGGAGATCATTCTACAAATGAAGAACTACCATCAATAAGTTTGTTGGGAGATGGTCCTGATAATCATTGAAGGGCTTTACTTCTTGGGTGCCTATCTTTTAGTGTACCTTCTTGGCAATATTATACACTTTTGCAATAATGTGACACAGTAGCATTATAACTATGATAGCATTTGAATTATCAGAACAACATATCTACTGGTGAAATTACCAACAATTTTGTGATTTTGGCATTCCCCCTGTATAACAGGGAAGCTACCTGATCAATAAATGAGGTAAGATTAGTTTGGCAGGATTTGTTAGTAACAAATCTCTGTTGGGTTGTAGTTACTACTACGTTTTCAATGTGTTTTCAGAGTGACCGCTTATAATCTGCTAGAGAACTTTCACTAGGACTGAAGTCAAGCTAACTGGTCAGTAGTTCCCATGTTCCTTCTTTTTGACAATAGGGACAATGCTGACCCTCCTTCAGTCATCCAGCACTTCCATGATTTCAAGAAAATAATAGATGGTGGATCTGACAGTTCTTCAGCCAGTTCCTTTAATACTCTTGGATGCAGTCTTGAAGGATGCTGGAAAAGTCCACTAATATTTAACTGTGACGATCACCCACATCACGCATTCTATTCATATTCGTGAGCTGATTTGCATGAACCTATGAGAGGAGTGGAGAGGTGGAGTCAGCAGCTACATGAGGTTTGGCAGGAGGAGGAGGAGTCAGATGAGGACTGGTTAGTCAGAGAGAGAGGTAACATATACTGAGAGATAAGAGCTGGTTAGGAAAATAAGTAGAGAAGGTGGTAATGATATAGCAAGAGAAAAGAAGTATGTACTGAGAGAACTGTTGATGATTTGCTTGTGTATAATGTTTATCTGAGAAACTTCTGTTATTCAATCTGCTTCACTTCAATGAATAAGTTCTGTTTATATTCACAAGTCAAGTGTTCGGACAAACATCATTTATATTGTGGATTGAGGTAATCCACTGGTGGCAGCGAGAGGAAAATGTGACGTGAGCCTTTGTGAGGGAGAGACAAGCAGGGGCCACAAGGGTGAACGCCACAATAACTATTTCCAGAAAACAAATATAGTGTTAGAGGCCTCCCTCATCGAACTCCAATTACCTATCCCTGGTCACTTGCTCCCTGAGGTCTGACTTTTTATTCCTGTGCTGTGCTTTTTTAAAAGTTATCAGAAAGACCTTCCCATACTCACAGCTCTACTTATTGCTCTTTACATGTAACAGGACACTCCCATCCCTCTTAAACTGAGCACACAATTCTTCTAAATCATGTGCCATCAAGTCAATTCTGACTTAGATTTATTTTATTTTATTTTATTTTTTTATTATTATTGGTAGACAATACTCTGAAGTGGTTTACCATTCCCTCCTTCTGGGGGGAATCCTACAACTATGCAGCTTGCACAAGACCACATAGGCTGGCTCTTCTCCCTGAATGCACAGTGGGGAATTTAATTTCCAACCTCTGGCTCTGCAGCCAGATACCTAACTCACTCAGCTATCCAGCCAGCTATCAGATGGGCTTAGCTGGCACCTTTAATGTCTTTTTAGCAACAGATGAGATGTTTTCATTTGCATAGATTTTTTCATCAACAATCAAGTTAACATCATTTTTTAAAAAATCATTGTCTGTTGAGGATGATTACTGCCTATTTTTTATTTATTTCAGCTATGCATGCAACTAATTTATTTTAACTTATAATGGCATAATTTATATTAGATTTGGATCCTTCGGTTAATTCTGGATTTTCATTTATTTTTAATTTTTATACCACATAAATAACATATTTTTAAGCAATTCAACAACTATTTGTTAGAGTAGAATACATTGGACAAGATTCTATGGTGGTGGTCGTCTGACTGAAATGTTTCAGTGGAAAGAACCAAGAGAAAGACAAATTCTTGTTGCCTCCAGTCTCTGTGCAACTTCACAACCTGCTCTGGGATGGGGCTGCAAAACACTCTGAAGCATGATTTGGGGGACTACATAAGACAGTACATAATGGGAAGAAAGTCCTGTTACACTACAGAGAGCTGTAAGCATATTGGATTTTGCATAATTCTCCATTTAAGAAAAAACAGCAAAACAGCTGTACAGGAGCAGAAAAAGATAAAGCCAAAGGAGTTACATACCAGTAGTTCTCAGTAAGTATCATTGCTGGGACACAGAAGCAATTGAAGTAGAATACAGATTTATCGCAACAATTTACTTATTTATTTATTCAGTTTAGTTTATACCCTGTCTTTGTTTCTGAATTGGGACCCAAAGTCACTTACAGTATAATTTTTAACAAAGTACATTGAAAAATCTAATGACTGAACTTCTGTTGCTTTAACAGCTATCAACTGTGACAGTTTTTCAGAAATTAAATGATTTTTTTTCATCCCCACTACCACCAAAATTTGGAAGTGTCTGTTGGGATCTTTTAGTCATGGGGAAGGCATTGGTGGCTGTGGGGTGTGGGGAAGTCTTGAATTTCCAAAAACCACCACTGCCCAGATCATTTTAATGGAATGGGGTTTGCACCTCTTTAAGATGTCTAAGGATGGCAGACATTCTGCATACGATTTCCATCAAAATTATGCAATGATGGGAAAGTAGCGCTAGATATTTGTATATTACTAAAAGTAAAAGGGTCATGATGAAGCATGGCTGGAAACAATTGGTTGAATTAGAATTAATGTGATGTTCTGGGAGTGTATAGAACAAAATGAATGCAAACAAAACTTTAATATCTAGTAGTTCCACATTTCACATGTCATATTTAAATATTTATCTTGTCAATGTTTTCTTTATGAATTGAATATGGAATTAAATATGCATATTTCATCACATTTATTCTATAGTAAACTACCTACTCTTGTAATGCAGCAATAAAGCCCTTATTGAGAATGAGCTCATGCACCCTTAGTATGTGCTTCTTGGGAGGAAAAAAGGAGATGCATTCAGAACAGCCTGACCAAAACTGATGATGCATCTAACCAAAGTTAGCCATCCATTCCTTTAGTGCAATATTTTGGCATGTGGATGTAATATATTTCATTTTTCCAACTGTTTATATGCATTTGAGAAGAGTCTACACTGTGTTACATTTCTCTTACTTAATGAGCTGTTTGTTGTGAATTACTTTAAAATGGCACCAACCAAGCACAGTAGACAGGAGACTAAAGGGAAATTAACTTTCATGGTGTAGAAATGTGAGGCTGTTGTCACGGCCTAAATACATTTTCTTCTGTATCCAGATAATCTAATTCAGCAAGAGAGCAGAACATGAGCTGTATGATTCAGTTGCCAATAATATGTTGATAAAGAAAATGTGTAGAAGATAAATATCAGAATAAAGGCATCTGTGTATGTTTATCAGGGATTGGGACTTGAGTCACAGGACTTGCTGTCAAGTCAGACTTAAATCACACCGGTGACTCGACTCAAACTCTTTTTTTTTTTTAATGACTTGGACTCAACTCACAAATTGGAACCCACCCACTCTCCCTTTTTTTCCTGGGGGGAAAAGCTTGTTTTAATATGGATTTGGAGCTAGCTTGTTGCTTAGGACTTGGTACCAAAGACCTGGACTCAGACTTAGTACTTGGTACAAAAGACTTGAACTCAGGACTCAGATCCAAAGATTTGCCCAAGGAAGCAACAGGACAGATTTTCCAAAAAATCTACTTCTGCTGATAACCTCATCTGGCATGGTGATTTTCACTAATTAAAAACTTGCGCCATGCATCCCATGGCTACTGCAACTGAACTATGAAAGAGATTACAAAAGAGTGGGGAAAGCTGCAGGACAGAAGTAGGAAGCTTTTTATTGCCCTTCTGCAAGCAAAATTCACATAACATAAACAACACTTATCTCTTAAGGGATTTCAACTTCTGATTATGAGCTAACTGTATTGTATAGTTTGACTCTGATACATGTGGAAATTAGAGAGTCAGGGGGGCATACAAAAGTGATGACCATTATACCTATGCAGTGTGATGAATAGAAATGTCATGATAACAGGAAAAGACGGTAAGTCAATGCAAGGTTTTAGGAAAATGTTTGCATGTGTGTATTTGGGGGGGGGGAATACTACCATTCCAATTGTCTTAATTTCTACACATAATCATTTAAAAACAACACTTTAGGCGTTTACTTTATTAAAGTTGTCTTAACCTACCAAAATATATAATTGCATACCAGACACAAATTATTTTTTAAAAGTGATTCTTATTCCAATTAATATTGGAATTTACATAAGATTAAATCTTGACTTTTAAAACAGAAGTTGAAAAGATAAAATGAATTTGTTATTGAGCCTTAATGGAGATGAAGTTGAAAATTTAAAAAAAACAGAAACAAAAATCATAAAGTTATTTTGGTGTAAACTCTACAAGTTGTGCATTCCATAATTTCTTCTGTTTTTCATATTAAAGTTTAATTAACAGCAGCGGCACTAAGTTGGTGTTAAGCAGCTGACATGCTCATTAAACACTGCCCGAGAGAAAAGTTCTTCCTTCTTCAAAGTATTGCATCTGTTTCCCACAAGACTGAGGAATATATTTCCAGAACATTCTGATGTGGACGAAAGATATGAAGACAGAGATCTATATATGGAGAAATTTACATAGCTACAGAGAAATTCTCTGAATGTTTTATCAGTAATAAGTCTCACTGAAGCTGACTCCTATGTATAGGATACCAGTTGGAAACAAATACTAATTATACATGCCCACCAGCTTTGTGGAGGGAAAGTACCCCACACAGGGAAAGCAGATATATTTGTCCATACTGGAAGAGATATAGGACAGTTTTCAAGTCCCCATTGGTGTTCAAGATGGTTTTGGGGGAACCCAACAAATCACTGAAGTTTATCCTAGCATGGGTGGATGGGTAGTTAAAATGGTGAGATTCAAACAAAAATATCTGGTACTGGTTGCTATAACAAGAGAAGAAAGTACTAAAGGAAAAGGAGATTGAAAACTGAAGTCCTAGTGAAAGCCAACTCCAGTTGCTGAGCCCTGGGGAAGGCTCAGCTTGCTTTTGCAGGACTGTACTTATTCCCCATCCTCTGAAGTGGGCTGTTATGCATGCATTCAGGCATGCCAAAGGAGGGATTGCACCTCACTTACTCAGAGTGCCTTCACTTTCAGATGACTATGATAAGTCTTCATTGGATGTGTGATTCAATGTGTGTGTGAAAGTAGGACGGATGACTAACTTACTTGTGCAAGTTTTGAATGAATAGGTCAAAGTAGTCCTAGAGACCAACTTCATGCCATTTTCTACTTCCTTCGACTTCTTTAATGTCAGCTCCCCACCACCACCACACTATTTTTTTCTTGCTGTGAGTATATTCCAGAGTAGGTCGGTGCCAAACATGCAGTGATCTGATTTGGACAAGGCAGTGAGTGGGCACATTTGGGCGAGCCAAACTACTGGTTGAAGACATTGAGGAGAAACATCCCCAACACATATTTTCCATGGGTAGCATAATGCCCCATTCCAAGTCTTAGCCTTTTATTTTTCACATTTTCTGTTTTTCCCCTCCCAATCCTGAAACATACAATACATACAAATAAACCCAAGAACAAATTGGTTCAGGCAATCTCCAAAACAGCTCAGGATATGGCAAATATTTGGGCATAAATTGTATCAGATGGTGTTCACATAGCCCTAATAATAGCACTTCCTCCGTAAATAATCAGCACTGACTTCACTTATCCTCATTTGGATTGCCCCATAGCAGAAATCAGTAATGGACTGGATGATAGTAACTAATAAAGTGAAGTCCAGTACAAATATGCACAGGAATGACAGAAGACCTTTTTTGCACTGTGGCTCCTGTCCTTTGGAACTTTTATACTTCAGCCCAGTTATCTCAAACCTGGAGCCTTCCATTTACCGGTATGTCTTTCTCTCCCACCATCTCAAGTCACCGGTGCATCAGATTAAAACCTGTGTTGGTCAAATTTTTAGATATGAATTATTTTCAGTTTTTACAATGGTATTTGTAAACTGAATAAGTGGTCTCTGGTTGCAATAAACAAATGACTAATGGAATAATTCTGGTGAAGTTAATTGTGTGTTTTTTTTCTATGTTCATATTGCCTCTTAATTCTGACACATTAAATCTGGATGGATGGAAACTGCCATGAGCAACAAATCTTTACACCTTAGTAAGATCTTATTCATAGTACAGCTCCTGAGATTTAACTCATACAATTCAAATAAGCTCCAAAATCGCTAGAAACTCACTCAATAATGACCAGCAAGTTGGTCTCAGGAGCAGCTGAGATGAAAAGAAATGCATAGGTTCCCTTTCACGCTATGCCACAGACATTTTTATGGTTTTTACTTCTTGAAGCACTACAAGGCAAAGCATATTGATAAAGCAGTGACTGTGGAGGGACGACAGGAGGAGATATCTAAAAAAATAGCTGTAATGCACGGCTATAAAAAGCACAGACCCTCTTTCTTTCTTCAGTTACTCTAAAGATGTTTCAGAATAATGAGCCAAGGTAGTCTTACTGTGCATTTATTAGTTAGCATGCAATCTATTTGTTTTCCACCATTTTGAGCTCAAAATAAATGTCATGAAATAACTAAACATACTCTTTTGTGGGACATCTGCTCAGCTAGTGAAAAATGAGACATTTAGCACGATGGATAATATTTCTGGCTGGAAACAGGTCTGCAGCAAATTCCAAGATTTGCCTACATTGGACAATGCTTGTCCTCATGCAGGAAAACTGAAGATCACAAATAACTGAAAGCTGACATGATTTCTTTTTTTCTTTCTTACATGGTTCTTGTGGAGCAAATGGAATTTGTTCATGGCAAGGTCTGGTCTAAGGGTTCATGGTATCTTTATGCAAAAAGACACCAGTCACTATGCATCTCATTAGATGCTGAACAACATAGGATATTACTGGATGTGAGCACACCACATCAAGTGAGCAGAGGGCCACCTGAGCCCTAACCATTCAGAGTGAGTTCAAAGATTAGATCCTTTTAAATTATCCTTGCTTTTGATGCATGCCTTGTTAACTTTGGGATAATTTTTCAGATCTAAATTATTTTGTTTTTGTTTGTTTTTTCCTATTTGGAGAACCCTTTTAGCTGAAAGATTATTTAGAACTATAGTAAACAAATTATCAATGAGATAATCCTGTAGGTCCAGACATGGTGTACCCCTTCGAACCAAAGGTCACCTAAGACCCAACCTAACCCTATCGTACATCAACCACACACCATCTTCTGGCTGGTCAGCAGTTAGAACATGGTGTGTGTTTGTTGTAGGATAGGGTTTACATCAGACTTACTAGCACTAGTATCACCAGTCAGTGCCACTTGCATTATCTGGAGGACTGTGTACACACAAAAAAGAGAGGATGCTCATGCACAGTTCTCAGACAACATCTACAGACTGCAGAGATGTTGTGCAGATGGCATGTTGTTCTCCTCTTCTTCCACCTCCTATGGATTCATCAGCAGGCAGGAACACTACCTGAGGCATCCAAGAAGATAACTATTCCTGGGTGCCATACACAAACGCAATCATCTCCCTCTAGGATCCCAACAAGAATCACAATACAGAATAGGCATTAAGTCCAAGCACATAACCAATCATGGTGCTGCTGCTGTTTCATTAATTAACCCTACCTGTTTTCACAGAGAAGGCAGGAAAAAGATAGGCCTAATCTCTATGTGTTACATTCACATGTTTGTAGCAGTATGTTTATTGCAGTATAGAAGTTGGAAAGTCAAGCATCCAGCTCAATCTCATCACAACAGGGGGAAAGAAAAATCTACATTTGGGGTGTGTGGGTGTGGGTAGGGAATTGCTAGTAACAGTGGTCAGACCAAAGTCTTCTTCAAAATGTTTGCTTTATAAGATTTTTTTTTCACATGCCTTTTCCAAGTCAGCAGCCACTAGGGCTGCCGTGTCAGCCTCAGACTGCCACCGCAATGGAAACATGGGAGCATGGGTGGCGTTATCTTTGTTTTAATACAAATCCTGATTTTTTGCATTAAAGTGTATGTTGTTTATTTCTCTAGCATCCCTAAAACTGGATATCCTCTTTCAACATATAAATATGATCCAAAACTGAGTCTGGCTGTATTAAAATGTACAGAGATGAGACAAGCTGCATGGACATTTGTCTTTTCTTGAGCTTAGTTTATCCCAGCCCTCAAAATTTTGTGAAAGAGGTAAAAGAGTGGAGGAGCCCTTATAGAGCCCAGGGAGGTTGTGTTTGTTATTGGAAGCTGTGGGAGATAATGAGGAGTAGAGTGATGTGGTGTAAAGGAGACAAAAACAGTTGGAAGAGTTCAGGGAAAGGTTAACAGAGATACAATTGCACAGAAACTGAATGTTCAAGAATCAACCAGCTTAGCATTTCGATGCTGTGTTCAAGTCTTTGAAATAAAGTTTAACTTTTGTGTTTTAAACACTACTGGAGTCTCTTTGGTTGGGGGAGCTACTGGATTCCAGACATGCGTCAAAAAAGCATAAAACCTAAACAGCCCTATGCTCTGGTGTCCTTCAGGAGCCCTGGGGTGGAGTTCCAGTGTAGAAAATTAAATCAGAGCATAGGAGCCTCATGTAGATAAGATGTGGCTGCAAAACTGATGCATGGTAACACAAAATTCCACTTCAATCTATATTCTGCATAAATGTTTCCATATTTTATCAGAAACCAGTTTTTAAACATTGAAAGGGAAATGTTTTGTCATCACAGCAACAAAACTAAATTTCTCTAGATAACTGCCTCCATATCATCCAAACAGATTAAAAGATACAATGTGCTTATTTTTAATTTACATTTAAGCTCCTTTCCTGCCAGTCTGAACATGATGGACAAGGGTGTGCAGATGGGGATAGGATGTCTCCTGTCATTAGGACAATATGCAGGTTTTCCTAGATGAATGTAAGATGGCAGAAAGGGAAATGAGAGGAAACACAGTGACAAAGTTAAACATCAAATATTAGTTTCAAAGATATTGTTCAAAATTATATTTACACTTCAAAAGTTTCAGAAATCTTTGTGCCTTACTCAAGTTTTTGTTGCTGTTTAGTCATTAAGTCGTGTCCAACTCTTCATGACCCCATGGATCAGAGCACGCTAGGCCCTCCTGTCTTCCACTGCCTCCCAGAGTTTGGTCAAATTCATGTTGGTAGCTTCGACGACATTGTCCAACCATCTCGTCCTCTGTCATCTCCTTCTCCTCTTTCCTTCACACTTTCCCAACATCAGGGTCTTTCCCAGGGAGTCTTCTCTTCTCATGAGATGGGTAAAGTATTGGAGCCTCAGCTTCCATATCAAGTTAGATACCTGGATATGGAAACAGAAGTTGGGAGTTTGATTCTGCACTGTTTTTCCTGGGAAAATTGTTAGCCTTTGTAGTCTTGACCAAGCTGCACAGCCCCCGAGTGCCCTGTAAAAAGGAAATGGTAAACCACTTCTGAGTGCTCTATATCTAGGAAACCCTGAAAAGCCGTAAGTCAGAATTGACTAGATTGCACATAATTAAATTTAAATGGGCATATCCTTACTTTGATGGTTGTTGTGGGTTTTTTGGGCTCTTTGGACATGTTCTGAAGGTTGCTCTTCCTAACGTTTCGCCAGTCTCTGTGGCCGGCATCTTCGGAGGACAGGAGTCAGAACTCTGTCTGTGCTCTGGTGCAGTTTGTTGGATAGTTGTTATAGCTGCCTGGCAGCAAAGAGAGGCCCAGAGAAGAGAGCAGAGGAGATGTATGGAGAACCCTGGGAGATCCCGTGGGGCCACTCCCTTCCCACCGAGATTGAGGCAACACCTGGGCAAGAAGGTTTGGGAGCCGAAGGTAGGCTGCGTTTACCACCCCCAGCAATAATGTTAATGGACCATGCACCTGATGTATTGGGCCACATACCTAAGTGAGCCAGGGAGTTACGAATTCTTCACCCCTATCATTCAAAGGGGATTTGTCACATTTTGAGAAAGTTAAAACTTATGACTTATTGTTGAAACCAGAACCAGAAGGCATGCATATAAATAAAGCAGTTGCTCCCTCCTAGAAGGAAAGGCAGAGTCCTAAGTCAAGGATAGCAACTGGGACTGTGAGCCAGGGCAACAAAAGTTTAGAGAGGTCCTGGAAGAGGGTAAGCGTGCCTGTCTGCATGTGCTTTTGGAAGGCACAAAGCTAAATTCCCCAAGCACATACTTTATACCGCCTTCCACCGCTTCTCAGAAGGGAAAGCAAAACCAGCGGTGGGCTCAGTGAAAAACCAACTCAGACCCAGCCTTTCCACCCAATTGCTGCATTCTTCCAGCACATACTGTACTAATCTCCTGATTCGATCTTAATTGCTGGTTGTGTCTTGGGGAAGGTCACACAGTATCACACACACTTAATTAAAAAGTGCACCAAATCCCAGGTCGACAGCTCTCTTGACTCAAACTTAAGCCCTGGTTAAATAACACCTATTCACACACCCCCCCCCGCCCTAGTGAGTAATTCGGCTTGGCTTCCGACTCCTGAAGAGCCCACAGTTCGATGGACTTTAGCCGTATTGCCTGCCTCCCCGTTTTCCCGGGTCCGAAAGGGAAGGAAAAGCTGGGCTAGAGAGGGGCCGGCCTGGGCGAGAGAAAGCAAAGCAAAGGGAGGGTTGAGGCGGGGAATGCGAAGGAAGGAAGGAAAGGCGGCCTGAGGAGAGCAGGTGCGCAGCCAGGCAAAGGGCGAGCAATCGCCGGCCGACTTCCTCGGGATGGTGCTGCTGCTGGTGGTCATGGGAGTGAGCGGCTCCGGGAAGTAAGTATCGCTCCCTGAGGGGGCTCCGGTGAGGGGGCCGGGCGGCGGGGGTAGCGCACGTGAACTGCTGAGGCACGTGAAGAATCCGCGCAGGCGAGCTCCTTCACGGCTCTTTCTTCTGCCGCCCCCGAGGAGGGATTCCTTGTCTGTCTCTTCGCTTCCCTGGAGAAGGGGCGCGTTCCCTAGAAAGGAGGGGCGGCATTCAGACGACGCAACGTGCTCTGCCGCCACCACCTCCTCCTCCCCCCTCCGTCTCCTCTTCATCCGGGTCCTCTGGGGATTCCTCGCTTGGCCTGTCGAGGCGACTGGCTCGAGCTGTTTTTTTTTTCACCGATGAGGGTTTTTTTTTTAAGGGCAGCTTTTCTACACATTGAGGGACTCCAGAGCTGGAACTCCGATGTTTTCCCCACCATTGGGGGGGGGGGGAAGTGTGTAGAAAAAATCGGACACTTGTCACGCGCAGCTGGGTTCACACGTTTTGGGGGGATCTGCACAGGGCAGCGCAAGGGAAACCCCGCGGCAGAAACATGGGTGCGGCTTTCGGGCACACTGACATAAGGTTCGACCCCCCCCCCCCGCCGCCTGTGTTCATGCCTGGAAGGAAATTGTCACTAGCGAAATAACTTAAGAATCACGTGACGATTCCGTGTTTGCAAGTGGATCAAAATACCTCCTTCCCTCCTTTTTTCTTTTTTTTTTTTTGTAATCGATGAGAGAAAATATTCCATTTAAAACCTATTTGAATAGACTGACCAATTAAATAATTGGAAACCAGTTTTGTATAGATTTTAATTAGAATGTTAGATCAGGGATTCTAACCCTTGAAGGTGTTCCTAAGAGCCATATTTATTTACAGTATTTATTTATTTATTTATTTATTGAGCTCATATGCCGCCCATTTAGACATAGTTACTCTGGGCGGCTGGCAAACACATAATAAATTAACAATTAAAAACAATATAAAGTTACGGTTTCTTACATTAACACAAAACAATAGATAAAGGGAATTACTGAACTTTATAGACTTCCAAGGAAATAACAGAAACCTGTGTTTGTCACAGCTGGCATTTATCCCCAAAAGGGTCAATTTCAAAATGAAACCAGTCATTGACAATCATCCAAATTCATCTTGAGTATCATGGTATAAATCTTTTCACTGTTGCAAGGGTGCCAGGCAACATATGCTTTTCTAAGTCTGCAAGCTTTATTTATCTACATTGCTTCTGTGTTACATAAAAACAAAATACTTCAGAGTACTGTATCGTAGAAATACAGAATGCTTACAGCTATGAAGAAAACTGTAGGCACAGATGCTTAAAAATACATTCTTACAACTTACGATACTACAGGTGTGGTTGCTATCCAGAATTCTTACAATTATGAAAACTTGCAAATGAAAGTACATTAAAAAACAAAAGTTTTCAGCAGATGTCTTCTAATTATGTTTCAAAATTACAGGAGTTTATATTGTAAAAATGCAAAGGTTTACAGTGCAAAAAGGCACATTTAAAAAATAGAATACTGTACTGTATTTCTCCAAAATATCAAAATTCTTAAAAGTAAGAATACCAGAATATCAAAGTTATTAAAAGAAAATAACGTTCTTAACCTCTAAACTTATTAAGAATACACACAAATGTTTAAATGCTCACCCAGCCAAACCAGATTGAATTTATGAATGAAAATCCATGTGTTGCTGGCTTTTGGTAATAAAGCTGCTATATTGCTACATTTTTTTTTAATATCTGGTGTGCAAAGTGTTGTGTAGTTACAATGATGTGATGAATTCCTGAATGCTCATGTATGTGTCATTCCCTGTGTTTATAATTCTTTCAATTGTTTACACTTCTCCCCAGTCTGTAAATAATATCTTCGAGGGCTAGGCGGTCCAAAAGCTTGCAGATCCAAGAACAGTTTGCCAGTAGGAAATTATATTGTTCCTGTACCTTTTGTAACATCATTGTTATGATGAAAATTTTTGCAGGGTCTGAAGAAACAAAGGCCAATAACATAAATAATCTGTATCCACTCTACTTATTTTAACATAGCTTCCTTAATTATTTTAACAATCTATACAAACAACGTTTCAAACCTTGACAATATCTCTCTCCCTCTGAAAAACAATGTTCACACAGTGCTAGAAGGGCTTCCATATGGGATTATTTGCCGGAAAAGTAGATCCGTCTCCATTCTACTTCACCAATTATATACAATACCAGTTTGAAATCGTAGTTCCAGAGCCTTAAAATGTTTGTGCTTTACACAAAACCTTGGGTTTGGATGAAATGAATAGTGGGGAAATAAATCTTAGGCTCTTCCTCCATTTTTTCTCACTCATGTCTCCCTCCATGTTGATTATAACATTCTTAGTAATCATATCACTTGTTTTTATATGCCATCAAGTCACCTCCAATTAATGGTGACCCTATGACTGAGCAGTCTCCAAACTGTCTTGTCTTCAACAGTCCTGCTTAGCTTTGCAAACTCAAGCCTGTGGTTCCTTTAGGGAGTCAATCCATCTTGTATTTGGGCTTCCTCTTTTCCTGCTGCCTTCCACCTTTCCCAGCATTGTTATCCTTTCCAGTAAATCTTTCCTTCCCATGATGTGGCCAAAGTATGAGAATAGTCTTAATATCCACAAAGTAGCAAGAATTATACAGGGGTGCCTCAACTTACGAACTTAATCCATTCCGGAAGATGGTCATAACTCGAAATGGTCATAAATCGAAGTACCATTTCCCATTGAAATACATTGAAATGCAATTAATCTGTTCCTGCTGAAGAAAAAAAATCATCAAACAACAACAAAACACACACTGCAAGACCGATCGGAAACACGATTAATCCATTCTGGCTGAAGGGGGAAAAGAAAAGCAATCCAAGCATGCAAAACCCATCAGAAATGGGGGGAAAAGCAAAGCAGAAAGCAAGCCAAGTGTGCAAGACCCATTGGAAATGCAGAAAAAGCAAAGCAGAAAGCAAGCCAAACGTGCAAGTCCCATTGGAAATGGGGGGAAAACACAAAAAACAGACAAATTCCCCCAGGACCCATCAGAAATGGGGGGAAACTCCAAAAAGCAAGCAAACCCCCCAAGACCCATCGGAAATGGGGGGGGAAACAAACTCCCCAAGACCCATCACAGCACAGAAACATAATGCCCCCAAGCCCAAAACCACACTGCAAAACCCACCCAGAACAGTTTTTTAAAAGCAGAAAGCAGCACCTTACCTTACCAGGCAGTCCGAAGCCTCCTCCGATTGCACTCACTCTAATCGCTGGGGCAAAAGAGCTACAAAGAAGCAGCCTCTTTACCTACCAACGCTTAGCAATTTGAATTCCCCGCCTTTTTTCTCTGCCTTTTTCTGTTCGTAACTGCAAGCTCCGGCCGCAAGTCAAAGCAAAACTTTGCAGCCGGAGCTGGTCGTAACTTGAAATGGTTGTAAGTCAGGACATTTTTAAGTTGAGGCATCACTGTATAAGATTCTTCCCTTGCCGTTAAACAACCTACTTGGTTACTGTTCGTCAAAGTGAACAGAGTGCCAATTCAGAAATGGTGCACAAGAATTTATATCAAACTATGGCTGTTTGAAGACTGTCATACAGTGTTGTGTCCCGTCTCCCAGAGGCCAGCCAACAAAAATTAAACCTAGAACTGAATTCAGCCACAGATAATAGCTGTGCCACTGCAGTAGATGTAGATACAGACATACAGTGGGGTCTTGACTTAAGAACGGCTTGAGTTAAGAACATTTTGACTTAAGAACCACTCTCATAGGAAAATATTGACTTGACTTAAGTACTTAGATTTGAATTAAGAACTGAAAAAAAAACACGTGGGAGGCAGGGAAAGTGCAAAATGTGAACTTTCAGTTAACTGTTGGCCAGTGAAAAGGGTGCCTGTCTGCTTCCTCACTCCTCCCAGCGTTTAGAGAGTGGATTGGGAGACAGTCTTCAGACTGCCTGGTACTGTACTGCCTGGACTGTATTTTCCCTGCCTTCCCTGAACCTTTCTTGACCTAAGAAAAAAAGAAACAAAATATCCCCCTCTAGTGGTCGAAGGCGGAATAGCAGCTTACCATTAGTTTCTATGGACGGAAAAGAGCAGATACGGATCAAATGGTTTTCAATGTATTCCTATGGGAAATGCAGATTTGACTTGAGAACTTTTTGACTTGAGAAACGCCTTCCAATACGGATTAAGTTCTCAAGTCAAGACCCCACTGTAATAGCAAGGAACAAGCACAGGAAATAATGACTAGGGCAGCAGCTTCCCTAGAACAGAAAACTTCTGTATGTGCTCATGCCATGTTCCCATTTTCTTGTTTCTGTATTTCTTATCTGTCTTAAATGATGCTTTTTAAAAAAAGAAAAGAAAAAGATACACAAAAGTCAACATAGATAGTTATGTTGGTCCATGAAAACAAATCAAAACCAAAATCCACAGTTGGATAATGTCTTTCCTAGGGCACACTACAGTCTCACAAATTCAGATTGAAAAACTTGAAAGTCTGCATCCTTGTGTGAAATTTTAATTGCTG
Source organism: Pogona vitticeps (assembly GCF_051106095.1). Lineage (NCBI taxonomy): Eukaryota > Metazoa > Chordata > Lepidosauria > Squamata > Agamidae > Pogona > Pogona vitticeps. The sequence continues at coordinate 240,101,457 of NC_135784.1, forward strand.
TTACTACTGGAACTTCCCATCTTTGGGATTTGGTTTTCCTTTACACAAGGTGACAAAAGAAATAAAAATGTCTAAGAGAAAATTAAAATTATACAATTCACATAGAACAGAAGCAATAAAACAAACTTCAGAAGCTTATTGGAAAATAAAAATATTTGTTCCCCAAACATTTTGGTGCCCTGCCAAAATGTAGAAGTACTTCACATGACAGTGTGTTCCATTGTCCTGGCAACATTACAGCAAAAAGGCCTGGTCCTGTGCTTCAAAAGAAGGGGGACATTTGTGAACAGGGCTTCTGATCGCAAAGACGGGGCAAACCCACCTAAGTGGCAATGATTAGAAAGCTTGCTGGGAACTGCTATTGTATTGTTTCCACAATAATAAGCACTACAAGTGTGTTTTAATGCTGATTATTATGGGAACAGCACTATAGCAGCAGTTTCCAGCAAACTGCTATTTTCATAAATTTGCCTCATATTTTTGATCATCTGGATGGTTTTCTCGGTGAAGGTGCAGCCATATTAATAACCAATGCAGGTAATGCTCCAGGACTGGGATGGTGTGATTTGTATCATTTCCATTGAGTATGTGACTCTACAAGTCAATGTGAACCGACCTGGAAACCACCACCCCGTTCTTTTCCCCTCCAGCCCTTGGGTTTCTACTTTTTATTAGAACTGAATGCATTCGTATCAGTTGATGACTTGAGCTGATGCAATGTTTTATCAGAAGCTGGCTCTCCCAGCTTCTTAGTTTAAGGTGGGGAGAAACAAAATATAGGAGCATTTGTGGGAGTGTCAGTTGTCCTCAACCAAGCACAAAATTGACTTGTTGGCACATTGTTGTTATACAAGAGGCCTCCAGATTTGTATGTGTAGAAGATCAACTACAACAGATCCATTGCTTCATTTTTTCTGTATGAAAACTTCATATTTTTTTAATATGAAGCTTCTGTCTGAAGAAATCAGATAAACCTTTTCTTTGTTCAATGTAGAGATGGGAAGGCCTGGGGAAATAGGGGGGACTGATTTCCCCCCCCCCCGTTTTTTTTCCAAAGCCTTCTTTTTTTCCAGAAAAATTGGTAAAAATGGAGTGTGGAATATGCTATTTTACAATGATAAGTAATGTGTGTATGACATTGTATTCAAAATATATAACATGAAGACCTTAATGAAAGACCTCTGATACTTTATGTACTTAAGTTCTGAACTTCAGTGCCATGCCTCAATCATGGAATTGCTCTTGAATGGAACACCATGTTGTGGCAAAGATCACAGCACTGCTGGTGACAACAATGTTACAGGTGAAACCAAAACTAGGTCCCCAATGCTGGCCCAAGAGCACCTGATAGTTCCAAGCTTTTCTCACACCCAGGGAGCTCAAAAATAACCCCCACCAGAGGCAGCAAACAGTGGGAGAACCATGTTATTTAACCAAATGCACTCATGTGCCTTCCATTCACGCCTTTATAAATATCACCTGCATTTTTAGACACTGGAATGTTTTAATGAGTTAATGAATGGATGAAGTTAATAGATGTATAAGTGGAAGCTGGGTGTTCCTGCAGGTTTGCTTAGCACACATGACAAAACACATGATTGATGTTAATATTTGGTAACATCACAACCCAAATCAGCAAATAGATCTTTAGAAGAGGCTGAAAAACATTTTATTTGTAGAGTAGTCATTACTAAGTGGGGTGTGCAGATGCTACCAAATGAATTCATGCACCTGCATATTTTTTGACATGTGCAATTAAAGTAGCTTTCCTTTACCTCCCAGTATGGTTAGGGATGTTCTGATGTGAAAAGTTAATTCCATGCTACATGAACAAACCCTTGTGGGTGCGTTCTAAACACCCACACAGGTATGTCAAAACGTATCCCATACTGTGTTACGAAATATTAGTTCAGAGGAGACAGTACTGTATATCTTTTTCGATCGGCTTCCTTGCTGTAATTGTACTCTTCAAATTGCACATTAACATCAGTGTTATATAGGGATTATTCACTGAATGTAAATAATTCCCTATATAGCACTGACCAGCAAGCAGCCACTCCTAGAAAATAAAACTATTCACTAAATGTGAGCAATTGTTGTTTCCTCTGGGATTGCTTCAAAGCAGGGCTGGTTAGTCAAGTACTTCTTAAAGGACTGAAAAAAGAGCAGGGATGCAGGAAGCGGGGGGGGGGGAATGTATATATTTGTGAGAAACCAGGACTTGCATCATACACATTTAGTACTGGAAGTTGACAGAATGTTGTAGCAATTTCCTGTAGTACCCTGATTGTGAAGATCTGAAGGGAATGCTTTCTTGAAAGACACGGAAATAATTTGAAGGAGGGATGCACCCGTCCTGGGCAACTGTTCTTGGTGTTCAGAACCGGGACCAGCTGTAACGGAATGAGGCAGTCTCCTCAGGAACCAGATTCTAGGAAGTAGCCATGGCAGCCTCCCTGCTGCACCTGCTAGACTTCACAGCTGTTCACGTCTGCCACACAGTTTTGTCTCAGACTCCCAGAAGTATCTGGAAGCCTCTTACAGGTTGGAGGAGCCCCCCATGGCCAATGTTACACCGAACTGCTGTCAGTCAGCTTCTGTACATAGAATCAGAAAAGAGAGCCATCTTGTCCTTCCCTTCAGGAAGCAAAATGTTTCAGATCAGTCCTGTTCAAAACCACCAGTTGTCAGAAAAGATGGCCATTCACATACGTAAGCCTAGAACAAGATTTCACCGTTCGAAAGTAAGATTGGTAGCACATGTGTATATCTAGCTCAGCATATTAGACAGAGGAATCCCAGCAAACATGGCAAATGTTCTCTCTTTTTGTCTAGATTTCTCCCCCACTGTGGCAAAAAGGGGGGATTCTATATATTGCTGATTTAGCATAATATAGTAAACCTTCACTATATTTCCATATTGTTCAGGCTCACATGAATTGTCAGAGGCTGACAGAAATTTAACCCTTCTGCTGGCTGTACAGTTCACAGTAAAGGAGGTAATTGACAATGCTGTCTATGGCAATTTTGTCATAGGACAAACAGTACCGGCTTGTGATGAATCTACATTTTGCACACAGGAGAGATGCATGTTAACAAAACTTCCATGGCTATCCCTACCCAACTACACAGCAATGTTTTTGGGTTGTATTAAATAAAACAGAGCACTCCTAACAGCCTCTCCTCTACAGAGTCAGGTGCACCTAAGCCTGTTAACCACAAACATGATTAGTGATGCCTTTTTCTTTGTGGAATTGTGATGTGAAGGATCATTCATTAGGGTCTTTAGACAATGCTCCTATTTGGATACTTTAAAACTCTTCATTTTTGAACTGGAAATATTTTCAGCACTTTAACTGCACCTGTGTTTCTGTTACCATTACACTGTCATGTCTCCTCATTGCCAGCTTTTCAGCTCTGCATAAGAGCACAGCCAACCATGTACATCATTTTGTTTTGGCGGTTGCAGACAAGGTAACAGAATACAGTATGGAAGTTACTTTAGTATATTTGTTCTACGACCTTTTTAACCTCGAGGTTTTGCTTCTGTCATTTTTTAAATCCCAAGATAATTTATATATGTTATTTTACAGATCTACTGTGGGCTCACAACTAGCAGATAAGGTATGCCATATTTATTCTTTGTATTGCTTTTCTCTAGTGTAATTTCTACAAGTATGTGTTGAGGCTATGTACCTCAATAGCTGCAGGCTACAGCTCAGTGGAATCACTGGTACGATTGTTCTACTTGCTTTTGTGTGAGATTTTAGGGGTGTGTCAGTGCCAAACCATTCACCCACACTGGCCCAGTCTTTGGATTATTTACTACTGTTGTGCAGGAGCAGCAGCTGAAGCTAACTTTCCATTGTATGGTTGGTTTTCCCTCCCAAATTTGAATATTATAGTTTATTTCACCTGAGTCAAAAAATGGTAAATAAAATGAAGTGCTGATGTTTTTAAAAATAGAACAAAAATATCCATCAAATGCCATTTCTTCCACCTAGTTGCAGAACTTGATTTACAGGAACTGTATAAATTGTGAATATTTTTTATGCTGGGATCCCATAGTTCAGTGGTTTAGATATCTGGCTGTGGAGCCAGAGGTTTGGAGTTCGATTCCCCACTGTGCCTCCTTGACAGGGGCTGGACTCGATGATCCATAGGGTGCATTCCAATTCTGCAGCTGTATGATGATGATGTGTATTTGCTGTAATCATTTAATGTTTATTACAACTTTAAATAACCTGTCATTATTATTCCTATTTAGCTAGGATGGAAATTCTATGATGGTGACGACTATCATCCAAAGGAGAATAGAAAGAAAATGGCAGAAGGAATACCTCTGAATGACCAGGTATTAAATACACTCCAGAAACCAGGGAACTCTTTGAATTACTAAGTAATTGAAAATAACCATGTGTTGTTATTATTTTGACTTACTGTGTATACTCCTTCATAGTGCTTGGAGCACTCTCTGGGTGGTTTACAACATAATTATGCAAACAACTTTCCCCCCCCCCCCCAGCAAATTGGGAATTCATTTTACTGACCTCAGCAGGTTTGTTTAACTGTTTGTTTTGTTCATTTGTTTGATTGATTTTTATACCATCCATCAAGGCCACTCTGGGCTGTTTACAAATACAATCATTATAAAACAACAATACAAGAGTAACCAATTAACAACTTAAAACAAAGTGCCAGAGTAACAAAAATAAAATAATTAAAATAATAAAGGCATGGTGAAGGGTTGAATATATAGGTACTAAAACACCACTGTATTAAGATGTTCTAGAGTCCGGGAAGGCTTGTCTAAACAGCCATGTTTTTAGTAATCTTTTGAAACTTCCCAGTGAAGGGGGTCCAAGCGAATTTTGGGTGGGAAACTATTCCAAAGTTGCGGAGTGAATGCCGAGAAAGCCCAAATTCTGCTTGTTATTTTCTGGGCCTCTCTTGGGGTCAGAACTCTCAACCACCTGGCCTGAGAAGATCTTACAGGATGGGCAGATCTAGTCAGAAAGAGGTGTTTTGCCATTTAGGGCCTTATACAAGGTTAATACCATCATCTTGAAGTTGGCACAGTAGCAGACATGTATCCAGTGCAGGGCGGCCAGACTGAGGGAAATGTGTTGATGTCTCCTTTACCCACTCAGTAATCTGGCCACCAAGCTCTGAACCTGCTAAAGTCTCCGTAACAGTGCCATGGGCAGCCCCATGTAGAGAGCATTGCAGTAGTCTAATCTCAAGACTACCAGTTCATGAACCAGTGTGATGAGGGACCAAATGTCAAGATGATAATAACTGGGTCCTGATGGCAATTTTTAGAGTAAGGTAAAAGTTCCTCTTGACATTTAGTCCAGTTGTGTCCAACTCGGCTCGGTGCTCATTTCCATTTCCAAGCCATAGAGCCAGCGTTTGTCCAAAGACAGTTTCCATGGCCACGTGGCCAGCGCGACTAGACACGGAATGCCATTACTTTCCCACCGAGGTGGTACCTTCTTATCTACTTGCATTTATTTATTTGTTTGTTTGTTTGTTTGTTTGTTTGTTTGTTTGTTTGTTTGTTTGCTGCCCACTTTACCCAAAGGTCTCTGGGCGGCTTACAACACTTAAAATTCAATTAAAATACAATAAAAGATAAAATGATTAAAATAAAATTAAAATTGCCATCAGGGCTCACATGTTTTCAAACTGCTAGGTTGGCAGGAGCTGGAACAAGTGACAGGAGCTCACTCCTTTGCATGGATTTAATCTTACAACTGCCGGTCTTCTGACCTTGCAGCACAGAGGCTTCTGCGGTTTAACCCACAGCACCACCACGTCCCTATTTAGAGTACAGTGGTCCCCCGCATAGCAAGCGCCCCATTTAAATATGAATCCGCACAGCGATGTGGATTTTGCGATCGCAAAAGTGATCGCATTGCGATGGTCTTAATGGCTAAAAATTGCATTGCGATGATTGGTAAGCGTTTCGCTTACCGATTATCACATTGCAATGTTTAGAAAACAGCTGATCGGCGGTTCCAAAATGGCCACTGGGTAAACAACATGGCCGCCCACAGTGTTTTCACGTGGTTTCCTCGCATACCGAGCGGCGAAAATGGTGGCTGGATGGAGGATTTCCGCATAGCAGCGAGTTTTTCCCCCATAGGAACTCATTAAATGGGGTAGAACAGAAAATATAGTCAACAAGATAGATTTGGGTTGATAAAATTCACTTAATTATAATTAATTTCATAAAGTATAGTAGCAAAACTAAACAGTAATTGGTCAGATTCTAGGGATGAGGTACGTCCTGAAGTCCAGGGATTGTGCATGCTTTCTAGATCATAGAAGGCCACCCCACCACCATCACCACTGAAAATATTTCTGCTTCGTCTTCAAGGCCCTTTGCACTCATGATGATGTCTGGGGCAAATCTCACTATATTTCCAGGCATACATTCCGGGCCTGGGAGAGGGGCTTATTTCAAAAACAGAATATGACCAGAAATCACTTCTAGTTTTGAGAAAAGAAAAAAAAAGCTTCCCTGAGCCTAAAACAGGTCCAGGTGCCCAAAAGCATCTTCACGTTGCGGCCATCCTCCCTAATGAGCACTAGGGGACTTTTAAAGTCAAAGAAAACAATTGGGGGTGTTGAGACATCCCTGTCACAATAAAAACATCCCTGGATGGAATGAATGCAGGCATGAATTGTTTCAGAAGTCTGCTTTCTCCTCTTGCCAGGAGATATCTGGCAACACTGCATTAGAACGTTTGTTCCAGTAGATGCAACATATGATGGTTTTTCTGATTGAACTTGTGAAGCAGATTTGCAGCCGTTTCATGAAACAGTGCTTTGAAGACTGGATAACCTGACTTCTTCCCAATCTAGCAGTTTTCCAAGCTGTTATTTATTAGAATTGTCTAACATGATCTAGATGGAAAGGTGAAGCTTTAATGATAAGCAATTATAAAGAAATCTGCAGGCAATTGGATTACACTTGGAAGCTGATCAATCATTTTGATTGAATTTGCCGTCCTCTTCAGAGCCAGTGTTTCCCTCAGTGCTTGTATCCAAACAAATGAGATTGTGATAAAGATGACTTGTGCTAGGAAGTGTGTGATGTGCTGTGATGTACTTGGAGCAAAGACTAAAGAATAGGTATTGGCAAGCAAATGTTGAGTTATTGCACTACATGCTTAAGTCTGTCTGTCTTCTTTTTTAGGACAGGATCCCATGGCTTTGCTGCCTCCATGATATATTAAGGAGGTAAGAGGATGGACAACTCACATTAAAAGAACTTGAAGCCAGTCCTGTACAGTTGTTGTGAATACAATACACAGGTGCCCAAAGAACTACTCAGCATGGAAATCATTTTTCTTGTGAACTCAAGTTTTGTTTTAAAGAGGGAAAGAGGCATAAAATGTGTCAGCAACAGATGGTTAAATATCAGCTGGGTGTGGGAAGTCGAGCAGGATTTCCAATTATCAGATCTTAGTCGACCTCACATAGCCCCTCCAACCCAGTTGTCATGCATATTTTTTAATAATTAACACTAGCTGAAGTATTGTGATTTTCATCATCATCATAGCCATCCTCCAGTCTCGAGAGACTATGGTAACATGCTCTGTATCGAAAAGTGTCCTCTCCAGAGTATGAAGCCTGGGTAAAGTAGTATGGAGGATAGGCTGTTACACAAGCAGCAAATCCCCCCTCTCCATGTTGCTGAAATGGTCCAATAGAAAGGCAAGAGCCAATACAACTGGTTCCAGCAAGGTCGCAGGAGTTGGCAGAACGAGACAAACTGCCTTCGGGACTCCAGCTCCGGATTCTGCCTCTAGGTTAGCTCCTGAAGCCTTTTCCATGAGTGGATATAGCCACAAGGCAGTGGAGGTTTGAAATTGGAGTTTTCCATCTCCTAGATGGGCTGCCTTCCATGGCTGACAAGGCCCACCTACCCGGCCTGCTCTCTAATAGTGTGGAAATATGATACTATGATACCCTTAAAACTTTCCTGCCTCCCAGGTGTATGCAGTGCTAATTGGCTTTCCTATTTACCAGATTAGCGTCAGAGATAGAGTCAGAGAATTTGAGGAGGGAAAGCCCCACCTCCTAGGCCATGCGGTGGGGGCGGGGAAACAAAAGAAATCCCAGCAAAAACATACTCCTCAGCAAAATGCCCATGCAGGCAAACCTGGTCTTCAGCCTCAGCTCTGCCTCCTAGGGAAAATGGCCCAGGTCCTGGCACACCCTCATTTAAGGAGGGAAAGCCCCAATACACACAAAATTCCTGGTAGTGAAAGCATATTACTAGAAAAGCAGCAGGCACAAGTTTTAGCTATGCCATAACCTATCACATCAACAATAAACACATGACTACAGTGCAGAGGAATCAAAAGCCTTCCTTGTGAGTATGTACCAGTTGAGAATACAGATGGTAGAATCACATGGCCATCCATTTCAAGATTTTTTGCAGTGGAGAACTGTATTAAGGTTACAGCATAACTGCTTTACTGAGTTTTAAGAGATTTATCTGCATTTCAACATGGTAGGAATCAGAAAGACCAAAGCCTATACAGTATATATTAAGTCCACTAACACAAACAAGCCAGTTCCCAGTAAGTTACACACATATACATATTTTTATTACAGTCCTTAGCCCAATTAATAGTTCCCAGTAAGATAAAACAATACATATAGTATCCTACAGAAGTGTATAGATACTGACTTCCCCCCCTCCTTTTGGTAGGGACCACGAATCTGGACAAAATGCAATTTTAGCCTGCTCAGCGCTGAAAAGAATGTACAGATGCATTTTGGAGACCAGAGAGTCTGATTTTCGAAGTGTGACTCATCGGCGGGAGGAAGACAGGCCTGCACCTCTGAAGATCCTTTTCATCCACTTAGATGGACCTGCGGACTTAATTGCAAAACGTATAGAAAAACGAAAGGGCCATTTTATGCCTGCAGCTCTGCTGCAGTCTCAGTTTGATACTCTTGAACCTCCCTCACCCCCAGAAAATTTTCTTACTATCAGTTTGGAAAAGCCCGTTTCAGAAATAGTAGCTGAAATTGAAGAATTTATTAGAAACATGTATTGATATTTCCTCCAGGTTGGTTCCTGAATTATACAATAATTTCAAGCAATATTTGGTCTGTTTCTTCTTCTGAACAAGCAGTGTAGTGTTACTCATTAATTTCATGGCCTATGAAAATCCACCGACTTTGAGAACTGTCAGTTGTGCATCACCTCTGCATATTTTTTTGGCTGAGAACAGCATCACAGAACAAAAACGTTCTGCTCACCCATTGTATCCTTGTGCCCATCGCAAACTACAACTGTTCGAAGCCTTATGCAGGGAGGAATTATTTATTGATTAGATTTATATGCCACCCATCTAGAATGGGTCTACTCTGGGTGGTTTATATATAATATAAAAATAAACTAAGATAAAATCCAGATTAATCCAAGATGGGAAAGGAAAAAAAAGGGGGGGGGGAAGGAGGAGAGAAAAGAAAAAGAAAAGGGGAGATAGGCTAGGTAATGGCTGTAGGGAAGGCCTGCCTGTATAGCCATGTCTTCAAGTTAGTCTTGAAGACCCTCAGTGAGGGAGCCGGGCGGATCTCAACAGGTAAGTTGTTCTAAAGGCAAGGGGCCACTACCGAGAAGGCCCGATTTTTGTTTTTTTCCCACCGGGCCTCTCTTGGCGTTGGGCCCCTCAGCCACCCAGCCCGACTAGAGTGGGTGATACGGGTAGAACTGGGCGGAAGAAGGCGCTCTGCCAGGTATAGAGGTTCTAACCTAAACCGTTAAGGGCTTTATATGTAATGGTTAATACCTTGAAATCAACGCGGAAGCAGACAGGTAGCCAGTGTAAGGCTGTCAAGGTGAGGGAAATATGATTAAATCTTTTCACCCCTGTTAATAGCCTGGCCGCCGTGTTCTGGACCATCTGGAGCTTCTGCATCAGCCTCAAAGGAAACCCCATGTAGAGAGCATTGCAGTACTTTATTCTTATGAGTGGATGTCTGTTGTGAGTGGAAGAAACTGAGGGACAGGACTGGATTTGGGGGTTTAGCAGTGGAGTAGCAGAGTGTATCTAATGGTTTCTCAGTGCTTCATCTCATCCAAGCACTCCAGCAAAAGCCAAACATTGCATCTGCAAAGAAACAGCACAAGTCAAAATATCTGTGTTGCCCGTATGACACATTTAGCCTATAATAGGTGTAAACTCATCATTTTGCTACTCTTGTAAAATGAAATACAAAATACTGAAAATACCAACTGAGAAGTTTTAGTGTTGCAGGCTACATGGATGCAACTAAAAGGGAGAAAGCAGTATTGTATTCCTTGAGCCAAATCAGACTCTAACAGAAATTCAGTATTTAGATTCACCAATCTAGAACTACAGTTTTAATCCCCATTAATTGCAGATGATAGAAAATAATTGACACTTGCCTTCCTCTTCATTAAGTCAAAACCTTTGTTAAGAAATAGCTATTTGTAGTCATTCAAGTGTATCGTAAAAGGAGACAAAACATGTAGCAATTCCATCAGAAAAGCTAATTTCTAATTTGCCACCAAATTCTCCTCTGTTCCCAAATGAATTATCCATTGCTCCTGCGGTGCTGACCTCAAACTACCAATAAAAATCCCAGTAAAATCCCCAGTAAGCACTAGCATCAGAATGAGTTATTCTGAGTCACAAAATCCAATTACCAGCCAGTTGTACAGCTCTTATGTACAAAAACAGACTTTCCACATGCACCACATTCTCACTTGACAGTTACCATACACTTCCTTCTTAAAGGAAACAAATGAAACAAACCACATAGTTACTTTCAAAGTACATTAGCCTTACCTTTCCCTTCCTTAGAGGACCCGAAAAAGAACATCTTCAAAAATCCAGTTACTTGAGACATTTTCCAAGTACTGTACTGTAGACATTCACCGTCATTCAAATAAAGGGTGCCCTCTGGAGGTATGACTACTAGTGTGTGCTCTAATGTAACATTTCCTATTTCTTGTGCCTCAGTATAGCTCTGTAGCCTAAAAATTAATTATCTATGCTTACTTTTTTTGAACATCTCATTGATTTATCAGAACTAAAGCATAATACTTTTTATATCTAAAGCATATCTAAAACAAGTGTCTGGCACCCAGTGTGACTTAGTGAATAGAGTGATGAAGTAAGACTCAAGAGGGCTTGAATCCCACAGGACCATGGAAACTCACTGGAAAGATGGCACTAAGTAAAAGCCACTCCATAAATACTGTATCTCACCTTGAAAACCCTACTATGGTTGTTACGTTAGATACAACTTGACTGCACATGATACATACATAGCAAACATGATTTGCGTTCCAAGCCAGGAACCTTTGATCCTTCAGATTACTTTGAACTTAAATATTAACTAGCCTTAGCCACCTGGTGAATGGTAAGGCATGACGGGAATTGTAGTGCTGCAGCTTGACACCCACAAGTTCTTCTCCTCCATTACTTTGCAGATCATAATTAATAACAGATTCAATTAAGGCCGATGCCCAGTTCCTTTTTGGAACTCAATGGAATATTAAGAGCAATTCAAGGCTTCTAGAAAACACCTTCTGAAAAAAAATCAGAAGAGTCAAATGCTGTGATCACAATGTTGGTTCACCAGAAGATCTATATAATAGTCAATGTATATTTTGAAGAGACACCCAAAGCACATGTTAAAATCCTGGTATACTTCTGGTAAGAAAAATCTTCATGGAAATTGATATTTAATCCAACTACTTGCTGAATTGTGGAGAAACTAGACAAGAAAGAAAGGGGCGGCATCTGAAAATTAAGTGGGTAAACTGGGCTCAGTGCCTTCTCCAATCATCCTCTTTCCCAACTACTGATACCTCATATGTTTACGTTTTATACTTTGATTCTAGCCCTGAGACCTGTGCAAAGGCAACATTTAGGCACAGATTGTCTGCTTCTTTTCCTTTTATATAGAAACTATGTTTTAAAAATTTCAAAAGAAAACACGCTAAGATTAAAAATGGCTGTACAAAATGTAGGAAATATCTATTATGGACTGCCAACAATAGTAATCCCAAATAGTCTTGAGAAAACAAAAGGGAGATTTCAGCTAGAAGGGATGTGAGCTTTGTTGCAAAAACTTCAGTCATGGTTTAATTTGCACATATAGAGTCCTTCATGAAAGCTACTTTTAGGAGCAAGTTGGACTAAGAATTTCTCAGCTTTAAGTATACTGATGTGACTGCCATCAGGACAGAAATGAGTTGGACGCTAGCTGCTCACAAAGAAGTTTAATTCATTTATTACCTGTGCACAAGAGAAATAACTACCAATAAAAACCCAAAAGATATACAGTATTTTTACATGGTGGTTAAAAGTAATTAGAATATCACATGACAGTGTCAGTGAAAGTATGCGTCCAATTACAAATCATAATGCAAGTTAGAATCTCAAGGGGATAAAGCCAAAGAGCTTTAGGCAAAAGCAGTTTTAGAGCAAAGAGTTATGCTCCTTCAATCGGCACAAAGATAAAGGTAATTTACAATCAATCCTTGTGTATATTGAGACAATGTTACAATACAGGTTTCTGTACAGTTGTCAAGATCAGGTCAGCAATCCTTGTACATTAAAAGAATTTGCCAAAGCACTTCTGCTAAGAGATGCTTGCTAAAGATGCTGTAAGATTCTACTACACTGGAAGTATTTTATATATTCTGGCTTTGAGATGTTTTATACTACGGCAATGAAAAAGTTGCTTGGAAAAGAATTGTTTCCATATGTATTTATTTTATAGAGGTTAACAAGCAAGAATAGTAGCTAAATCAAGTGGTATAAATCTTACAGCATTTCACTAGCAAGAGAGACATGCCAAGTCACAATAAGCAATATGTACCCACAAATCATAGCTTCAATTAGTTTCCTCTTCAATTTGTATTCTACATAAATTACTATCAAGGCTAATGTTTAAGAAGCAACTAAACTGGGCAGTTGAAGGTCAGATAAAACCTGGTCACCCAACTGTAGAAGCAGATTTTATTTTTAAAAAAATCACAATAAATGCAAAATGAGGAAGTGTTTGATGCATGCAACAACCAAGTGAAAAGCAATGATTCCCACTGTTTGAAGAAAACTACTGCACTCCACCTTAATGCATCAGACTGGGTTTAGTTAGAACAAGACAATTCCCAAGAGTCAGAATGAAATAAAGCTGGTATTTTAAAGATTTAAGAGCTGTTATCAAAAATAAATTACATTTTTCAAGTTTCAGAAATGTTGCTATGATGGCTGGGAACCCAGTAGCCTTTCAATGGCTGCATTGATATCACCTCCTGTTGCTATTAGAGCTTGTAGGTTTGCTTCACGGTTCAAGAAGCCCATTGCACTGAGCTGCTCCAGTTGTTGCTGAAATCTGACTTCTGGATTTTGTAGTTGCTAAAACAAGAGAAAAGTATTTCATGTTAATCTATACACATACACAGAATGAATAAATCTTAGCAAAACAAAAACTAGATTTCTTTTCGGTCACACATACAGCTGAGGTTTTAAAAATTAGCAGGCTTTACCAGACTTCAGATATGGTTTTAGATTCAGGAACATACTTAATACTTGGCAACACTATGAAGGAGGAACACCCAACCATCTCACACAAAGGAATTAGGGTATATTCTTCATTAAAGTAAGATTCCAGGCTGCTGGCAAACTGAGCTTGGAGCAAAAGTCTTTTTATGCAGGACAGTGATCATACAAACAGCATTATTGGCTGATATCCTGTTGGATTCTGTCTACCTACACAACAGAAATGACATCATTGCAACAGCACACTGCTGCTGATGCTGCTTTTGTGACTGCATGATGTATGTGACTTCATCACACTATGTATGAGCTTTACACAGCCTGAAATTGCAGAAGGAAACCTTTAATCAGCAGCAATCATTCCTCTTGTGTTGCAGAGCTGTGCAACAGGATTTCAACCATTGTTTCTTACACACATGAATCCAACTTAGTGCTTTTGAGCCCATTTCCAAGTAAAGAATGAGACACATGCTTTCATATTATTTCACTGACACAACTCAAAAACAATAGCAGAGAACAACCCACAGTATAGAAAATGCCATTTTACCTGAGCATTTGCCCCAGCAAGTGCCTGCAACATCTGCTGAACAAACTGCTGATGCCCAGATTCACCCGTTCCTGATGCGGGACTTGTATTTTCACTTGGGACAGAAGTGGGCACTGTTGTTCCTGTAGGAATGCCAGTGGTCCCTAAACCAGCACTTCCTAAACCAGTGTTTCCCAGTCCAGCTATACCAGCATTAAATCTGCAAAGAAGAAAACAAATTGTTTTAGTTCAGCAAACGCACGAAGGCCCCAATTTGTCATACAAAAAGATCAATAGAAAATTGTAATATTAACAGAGAATTATAAAGAAAACAGCCCAGAGAACACCCCAACTTAAAATATACTGCTACTAAGGATTACCTACTTTTAACACATGAAGAGAATTATATTATACATTATTCATTAAACATACAGATAATTATATATATTAATTATATTAATAATATGAGAATTAATATTAGAGAATAATGTATTAACTTGTGTTCAAATTTCATCAAACTATATAAACTGGGTGGGGTGGGGTGGGGAATACATTCAAACTATAAATTTGCTAATTCTCACCCAGGTATAAGTCCTGGTGCTTCTGTTGCTAGAGTCTGCAAACCTTGCTGAATCTGAAGCAAAGCTTGCATAGCTCTGGGGTTTGACATGGCAGATAACGTATCTGGGTTCTGCATCTATCAAGAGAAAAACATGACATGTCAAGGACACATATATTTAAATGGTTACTTTCAAACCACCACAAATTTTCTTCCTGTTGCTTGTTTATTTCCCTTGTGGTTGTGCATGAAAATCCAGTTGTCTTTTATCGAGAACTGCAATCTCTCAGATCAGTGCATCTAAATGGATGTAATTTAGCTTTCAACAGCAAGATCATGCACATTTTCTACCATTCTATGTTAATGATTTAATTCTCTATAAAAAGTCAAAATCTCAGGCAACAGACCTAAACATGAATGATGACCAGACAGGAGGAGAGCCAGTGTACACGTAGGAGAAATAACTATTTTGTTGTACAAATTATAACATACTCTTAGAGATCAGTAGAAAATCTTTAGATTGATGCATTAGCTCCACACCTTGGAAGCAGCAACATAAGGAAGAGAAATTAATAGCTGAAATCCTGTTGCACAGTGTGAAGCCCCAGGCCAGGGCCAGGAAGCATATGTAGGAGTGCAATCACTCCCATCTCACTCTAAGACAGTGGTCCCCAACCTTGGGCCTCCCGATGTGTTTGGACTACAACTCCCAGAAGCCTTCACCACTACATCTCGGAGTTGTAGTCCAAACACATCCGGAGGCCCAAGGCCAGGATTTCTGGGAGTTGAAGTCCAAGAATATCTGGAGGCCCAAGGTTGAGGATCATTGCTCTAAGGAGACTCAGACCTCCCCACCCGCCTTCTACACCTAAGAAAGAAAACAAGAAGGTGGACACTAAGGAGTTGAAGGAACTGAGAGACAGAGAGGGACAGAAACATCAAGGGGTGGATACCCGAGATTTGATATTGGGGATAAAAGGATTAAGTGTGGCGGTACAAACCAGTGAGGATTTGGCGGGAAAAGGGGAACAGTTGGTGGAGGCGGGAGCAGGAGATATAAGGGCGAAGTGGGACGACATCCCGGGCAGTTGGGAAAAGGTTTGGATACAAGATCCCTGGACAGGGAAATGGAAACAAGTAAAGGTTCCCCACAAGGAGGCGCCAGGGACAACATCGTCCCTCTTACTGGAGAGAAATGGAGGCAAAGGAGCGGAGGCGCCATCTCAGGGAGGAATGCGAGGCAGTAGCACGGGCGATTGAGGCCAAGAAGACATTGCATCTTTCCGAGCTCCAGAAGATCGGAGTCTTCCCGGACCATGGCTGGCCAGTCCGAGAGAAGGGTCCCCACTCTGGGGTTGGAGCGGAGATGAAAAGACCCTACCAGTACTAGCTGCGGAGGGAGATGAAGGAGACCCTCCGGTTAGAAAGTCTTATCGGGACCGTAGGAGTTTGACGAATTGAACCCTTTTGTTAACAATGTTTGGACACCCTTGCAGTCACGGTTTCGACAGCAAGAGACGTTAAATCTTGAAGAGCCTTGTGGCGCAGTGGTTAAACCACTGTACTGCAGCTAAAACTGTGCTCACGACCTGGGGTTCAAATCCCAGGTAGCCGGCTGAAGGCTGACTCAGCCTTCTATCCTTCCGAGGTCGGTAAAATGAGTACCCAGCTCGCTGGGGGGGGGGGGGCAATGTGTAGCCTGCATAATTAAATTGTAAACCGCCCAGAGAGTGCTTGAAGCGCTATGGGGCGGTATATAAGCAGCACGCTTTGCTTTTTGCTTTGCTTTGTTCAAAAGGAAGTTGCAGTTAATGTTGAAATGTTAATAAATGAAGACAATGTTGTTGAGTCAAACACTCTTCTACTTTATTTGGTGTGACTGAAGCCCCTAATAACGAACCCTCACACACAGCTCCGCATGCACCTTGTGAAGCTGTGGCCACAGATGTCAAAATCGGGTTCAATGCTTTCCAATGGAGGAGAAAAAAATTCACCAAAAATTAACGAAGAGTCAGAAACTGTTTTAAATCCTTGGATTCGTTAGAGCACCTTCTAAAACGGTCAAAATCAGGTTCAATGCATTTCAATGGGGGGAAAAAATTCACCAAAAATTAACGAAGAGTCAGAACAAAGCCAAATTAAGTTTGCACACATTTTAGAAGGTGCACTAGCGATTTCCAAGCATTTAAAACCGTTTCTGAATCTTTTAAGACACACTAAAAATTGCAAAAACGGACATCACAAAACCATTGAAATGCATTGAATAGGCTTCAATGCATTCCAATGGAGGATACGTTGTTTCGCTTAGCGATGTTTCCTATGGGGATTTTCTCTTAAGGATGGCAATCCGTTCCCATTGGAACGGATTAACCAGTTTTCAATGCATCTCTATGGGAAAACGTGTTTCGCTTAGCAATGTCTTCCCATAGCGATTTTTTTTGGAAACAATTAACATCGTTAAGCGAGGCACCCCTGTACTGTACTAAGTAAGTAGGCTGCTGAGGCTTAACCAAACCAAGGCTGCTAGGAGCACTTATATAGATTAAGAAAGCTATTCTTTAGCTTTGTCTGTTGCTTGCTTATACCTTGCACAGGACATGTAGAACAGTAGTCTGTGCAACCCAACTGCTTGACTCTTTTCATGATACAGTACTTGTTACTTGTTTTACTTTTAATAAGGTTAACTTGTAGAAATAGTCCTTTTGAGATGTGGAAGACTCAGTTTTTCAGGGCTACCTTGGTTTAATCTAAATCCAGATGTCCCCCTATTCTTGGCCCACATTACCAGAGTGTTTTTTATTCTTTAGATCTTGTGTTAAGGGCATAGGCAGCAGAAGGTTGATGGCTGTAAATTTTAAAGGGAAATAAGCCCTTGGGGCTGTGATTGGGAGGGCTGCTGGTTCAACCTTCTCCCCAGTTTGAATTAGCGTAAAACCCAGACCCCAAAATTCCTTTACACGGGTGGCCAGGATTTCCCACCTAAAATGAGCCAAACAAATACATTTCTTCCCCTGCTGGGCTGCCCTCCCCGTTTCCATTCCTGCAAAGTTAGTTAGAAATAATGATGACAGGTAGTGGAGGAAAATGCAGCATTTTACCAGAAAGAACCAGGTAGCTGAAAAGGAGCTCAAGCAGAGCTGGGATGGATTCCTGGCAAAATTTACCAAAGCTGCCAAACAATAAGAAGAAGGGATTGCAATGTTCTTG
Source organism: Pogona vitticeps (assembly GCF_051106095.1). Taxonomy (NCBI): domain Eukaryota; kingdom Metazoa; phylum Chordata; class Lepidosauria; order Squamata; family Agamidae; genus Pogona; species Pogona vitticeps. The sequence continues at coordinate 240,119,314 of NC_135784.1, forward strand.
GGTGTCACCACAGCCGTTTAGGCAGCCATCCAAAGCCCACAAACTCTAGTTATCCACTGGCAATGCAAGAACAACAGCTGCTCCTGCTGCTACAGCATAGGTCTCCTGCTAGAGGCATACAGTATACAATACATCAGAACACACCTAAAAACTTGCACCTGACAACATGCTTCTTCCTCCTCGGCTCAGCTGCCCAATCTCCCAAGAAACAGCCAGCTACTACTCTTGCTTTGGTTGCCTGCATTTCTCTCTTTAAAAAAAATCCAACTTCACAAGCCGGACTGCTTGGGCATAACTCCTGACAGGTTTATATGAAGATGAATAGGATTTCAGCCAATCAGGGTTGGGGGGGATGTTTGGTGGTAACAAATAATCATTCTTCAGAAAAAGATTGACGTGCTCTATCAAAAGAGCTTTTAGCCAAAGCTTGATATTTCCAATATAGTTAGCATGCTCAATTATAAGACAATTCTTCTCACTCACTTGCTGAAGGAAAGTTGGAATTTGTTGCCTCATTTGTTCTTGAAGCTGAGGATTCCCAGCAAACAAAGGGTTATTCAGCATCATCTGTAGGAATAAGTGACACGTTGTCAGTATAAAGCTACAGAAGACAACTCCAGTAAGGTTTTGCACATGTCTTGGAGAAATTAGTGAATGCTATATCTTTATGTATTGGCCTGTTTCTAGAAATTTAAAATTCACAAGAATTGGAGCCAAAGTACATAATGGTCAAAATCATACTAGGTAGTTATGCCTATGTAACTGGAAGTTGCATAAGCCATTGCAAAATTTCCACTATAGGTAGAAAACGTGTACAGGAAGCAGTTCCATGGGTACAGCTGCAGTTGGTTGCACTATCAAATACACGGATTTATGTAATTACCAAGAGTGAAATTTTATATTGATTCCCACAGTATAGCGCTTGAGTCAACTATGCTATTGTTACCTTGTAGACTCATGGCTCAAATTATTCTAGGCCTGATAGCCCATGCTGTTACTAACAAACCACTGTCACTTTTTCCATTATCAGTATCCCCACTTGGTCATGAGACTACATACAAAACATGACAGTAACGTCACCTCACTCTTAAGTTTGAGGAAATAGACTTGATCCACAAAAGTTCACATTAAAATACAGTGGTTAGTCTTTAAGGTGATACAACGTTTTTCTCTCTTGGTTTTTGGTTTGCGTTTTTTGTTTGATATGGACTGCCTAAGCAAAACTCCCCATAAATTTAGGTAGGCATAACATTAAACTAAGTGAAGTCCAGCATGATTTCACCTATTATGTCATTCATGAGGTTTGGACAGGCATATGTGATGTTAACTAGTATAGCCTGTTCTTGTGGGGAATGAGTGACATTGAATCAGACTATGATAAGGAAGCTCTTCGACTCTTTGCTTCTGCCACATGCAACTGTATACCTGCAATCTGCAAGAGGAAGATAAACATCACCATGGCAGAATCACAGTTAACCTCCCTGAATCCTGAACTGCTTCCTCTCCACATCATGAATCTAGGATTTAGAGTAAAGATGGGTAAAGAGTAAATAGAGTAAAGACCCCTGCACAGCTGGAGTTAACAAGGGTCCGGCCCACTGTCCACTCACGCGACCAGGCACTCTTCCTTTCAATCACTCCGGAGCGTCTGGTCAGCTAGCCACTCCTGGCAGAAGGAGGAAAGGCGAGTCTCCCTGCAAGGCCGGATCCCCGTTAACTCCAGCTAATTTAGATAATTCACAAGACAATGAACTGAATATTATTGTAGCCTGTAGCCTGGCCCTCAGTTTTCCCCACACTTCAATTTTTACAGCCTCTCTATGAAAGCACTACTCTCACTTTTCTTTTTCACTCAAAAAATGGAAACTCAATCTTAACAACAGGAATGTAAATTATTACACATTGTTACATGTTACGGTTTCTCATTCACTATAGCACACACAGACTTTTCCCTCACTATTTGGCTGACAGGTCTACTAACATGCTAATCACTAACTCTCAATCTCTCCATCTCCCACCTCACACACACCCTTTTATATTTCAGCTCCTCCCCCTTCTGCACCACCCTCCGTCCCCTCATTGGCTGATGTTCCATTGCCCAGCTGTGACGGACAGGTGAGAGCAGGGCTGTATGTTACAATACCTCCTCCCTTAACAAGTTGATCCGAGCTCTCACTATTAGCACAGCTGCCAATCCTAGCTAATTACAAATGCCTTCTCCTCCAGTCATGAGCAGCTACTGCTAGTGATCCTCTCTCTTTTATAGAGTTGAAAAATCATGCATACAGTGGTGTCCCGCTAGACGCTTACCCCACATGACGTTGAAATCACTTGACAATGACATTTTTGTGATCGCAAAACGATGGTTCCAATGGGGGAAATCCACATTACATTGATTAGGAGCCTGCTTTGCGAACAATTTGTTCGCTATACGATGATTTTTCCGGCTCCGCAAAATGGCTTCCTTCCCTTCTTAAAATGGCTGCTTTCTGGAAAGAAGCTTCGCATTACAGCGATTTTGAACAGCTGATCGGTGGTTCTCTATGGGCAATCTTCGCTGGACGATGAGATATTTCCCCCATTGGAACGCACTGACTGGTTTTCAATGCATTCCAATGGGTTTCTTTTTTCGCTTGACGATTTCGCTTAACAGCGATTTTGCTGGAAAGCATTATCGTCGTCAAATGGGGCACCACTGTATTTACAAGATCTGTCATATCCCTCTCATCAAATTTTAGAAATCTGGTTGGCTTCCCAACTCTCCAAAAATATATCTGCCATAAAGGATCCGCAAAGTAACAAATATGCTCCCATCTCATTATGTTTGCCTCAAGCAATCAATGTCTTTATCCATACAGTTAAGGAATTTCTTTAATTCCCAAAAAACCTCTATAGGACTCAGCACAATTACCTGACTGGGGAAAAAAAGGATGGCAAATAGCCATAGGTGGTTCCACAACAATGCATATGCAGCTAAAAAAGGAAGTGGTCTGAAATGCAAAGGAAAGGTTGCCATGCTGTCCTAGGTACAATGCTTCTGAATTTTCTTCGCAGCTTTGTAAGGAAGCACAGCTGTTTTGATATAAGAAAGGACTTGGAATCTAAGACCGCTGATTTCACAATCTAGAGCACAAGGGACTGTGCTGCAGGGTTTCAAACATTCATAAGAGCAATTTATGGATTCTGAGGAGTCAAGTTTACCCTATTTGTGTATATGATTGTTCAGTAATCTGGCTAATTAAGTATTTATCCTAGTCATAAGACTCCCTACAAGGATCTGGTCAGAGGTAAAAAGCCTCAAGCAGAAAGAACCTGCAGCTACAGCTAACGATCAATTATCTCCATTTGAAATGAGATTGTGTAGTTGTTTCACAGATGTCTTAACTAGGATGCTTCATCAGGTGCTGAAAACAGCATCAAGACATGGCAATTCTGTAAGTACTTCAGGACTGACCTGGGCAGCAAGATCAGGGTTCTGGCTCAATGACTGCATCATGCTTCTCATGTAGGGAGCAGACAACATGTTTTGCATCAACTGTGGGTTTTCCGTTATTTGCTGCAACAAGCTCTGCATTCCAGGTGTGTTGAACATACCAGCTTTAAAAAGGACGAGACAATGTTTAACAATTCAGAGATGTGGCACCACTCCTCCCAACATTTTGTTAACAGTGAACAAAAAGATATGCAATTCAACAGCAAAAGTAATATTTGTTTATTTAAATTATTTTTACCTCACCTTTCCCCTTAAGTGGACCTTAATACTGTACAAAACACAACATGCCATACTGTTGTTTTTTTTTTTGGTGAGCCACAATCAATGATTCCTTAACACAGTGGTTCCCAAACTCTTTGGAATCATGTCTCCCCTGAGCGGCAGCAGCGAAGGCGGAGCAGGAGGAGCAGCAGCAAGGGGGGGGGGGGGCGGAGCAGGAAGCAAAGAAACCTGAAGGAGCCAGAAGACCACCAGCAGCAGCACCACTACTGGCTTGGTGAAAAAAACAAAGAGAAGCTTCTGTGTTGCTCCCAGCTGCCTTGGCAGCACACCAAGGAGCCACGGCACACACTTGGGGAAAACCCCTGCCTTAACAGATGAAGTATGCAGAAAACTGCCTTAGACAGAGTCAGACTGTGGACCCATTTAACCCAAAATGATCTGCTGTAACTGGCAGCAGCTCTCCAGGCAGAATTCTTTCCTGGCCATAACTGGAGATCCTCAGGGTCCCCTGTGGGAATTGAATTAACCCAAGCCTAACCTTGTTTTAGCTTCCAAAAATTGCATACGAACCGGTGTGTTCAAGGTGCTGTGTTGTGCTTCTCCCACAATCCAAAGAGAAACTGGACAGGACTAACAAGCACACCTCTTTATGGTCCTGTATTTCCAAGCAAGCCAACAGAATTGGCATACAGTGAACTTACCTCCTAGACCAGGTCCCAAATTTGGCATTGTCGAACTCTGTCCTGTAGTTCCAGTGCTGCTGCTTCCAACATTACTGCTTCCTGCACTGTCTCCACTGTTGCTACCACTGCTTGGGGAGCTTTGTGTATTCGACTGTGGAGCCCAAGGATTTGGTAAAGGGTCCCTATTTTCTGTGCGAGATGGCTGACTGTCCCCACCTGAGGATGAATTGCTTACTAATGAAGCAAAGGGGTTCCCTCCAAACTACAAGAGAATCAATAAACATAGTTAAGCAGCGAAATTCTCATCCAAAAGGAGTGCTTTTAGAGCACTTGTTAACAAGCGGTTTAGTTCCATGCCCCGGATTTCAATGCTCTCTCTTACTGATGCTTAGAGGATCCTGTACATGAAAGAGTTCCCACTCACTTGCTCAGGACTACAACAATCACTATAAGAGTGCCTGCCACCAAAAGCAGCCAGCAAATTATCTGCTCTAGCTCATACTCTGAACTAATGCAAGTTCTATTTTGTTTCCTTTTAGACGTTTCATCTGGTTAACTGATTTGCAAGTGTCCTGTGCCCCTTCTTCATTCTGTCAGAAGACACACTTGAGTAGCTAAATCACATCCTCAGAAACAAAATCCTCAGCAACATGAGCAGTCATTTTGGAGAACTCAAGGAAATAGTTAAAAAGAACACACAGCAGCACACATCCTGTATCCAACAACCAAGGACTAACTTTCAAACATTTTTTGTTTCTGAAGCAGTTCTCTCTTAAGAGATAATACAAATCTACTGCCCCCACCAACCTCAGCAGCTATGTGATAATTTATTTCCCTCTAAGCACAAGAATGACTATCTGTGTCATGATACCATCCTGGCAAAGTGTTTCCTACCCTTGTTCCATGCCACTAGCTATAAATGCCAGAGGAATAATGCTAGTAAGCATTTACATGGAGAGGGAGAGATTCAAAACAGGACTGCTGGTTTTTGTGACAGCTCCATTCCAAGCATATCATGCAGTTTAGCCTATTTAAATGGGAAAGCATAAAACTGCCAAGCAGAACATAATATTTCTCATCTGAATCAGTTATTTAAACATCTCTTCAGGACAGCTGACAATTAGTACTCACTTGTTCTTGTGCTGCATTCAGCATTGGCTCTTGTATATCTGTGTACATGCGTCGCAAAGCATTATAACCACCAGGTATGCTTTCAAGGTTGCTCAAGGCACGGTCTTGGTTTCTCATCATCTCTTGCATCATTGCAGGATTTCTAGCAAGTTCTAAAGTCTAAAGTGAACAAAGGCACATTATAAGTACAATTTTTCTTAAATCCAAACTACTACTTTAAGTACTTGGAAAAGTGGAACATGTGTATGACTAGAAACTTTCTTTTGGCGCCCACTCTATATCAAACTTAGTATCTTCTCCCTTTCAAAGGCAGTGTGCTATGTATTATGAAAGGAGCTAATAGTTAAGGAAAAAAAAAACAAGTACAGCATTTTCCCACATGTGTGAAACTGTTTACATAGTCCTTTGATTGGGGGAAAACAGACTAAGATACTTCATGGAGGTTGTTTCCATAAAGCAGGGGTCTCCAAACCTTTGACAGTGAGGGCCACACTGGATATTTCCAACATTTTTGAGGGCTGAAGGAACAGGAACATGGACACCCGCCTGCTCGGCCCCACATGGACACCCGTCCGCATTTTGTGGATGAAACCAGTAACATACCTGTCTCATTATATCTGGATTATTAAGCATATGACTGATCTCTGGATTTCGTTGTATCAACTGTTGCATCTGGGGATTAGCCATCATTAATTGTCTCATTAGATCTGGATTTGAAAGCATGCTTTGAACAAAGGGATTCTCCATAATCTGAACCATCATCTCTGGGTTGGACATGAGCTGTCGTTGCATTTGACTTTGTAATTCTGAGAAGTTTGAGGTATTCAGTCCAAGGCTACTCAGGCTTGCAAGTCCTCCAAGGCCACCTTTGGGGAAATAAACAGAAAATGAGTAACTATTTCTGGTATGCTCCTAGAACAGCTCCCATTTGAGTGAATAGTCCCAGCCTACACATGCCCCTTTCACTGTACCACAGAGCAGCCGGGAACACTTTCCTCATGAAGTCCTCCAAGTGTGTCGTTTTCCTTCATCACAGAAATATTCAATCAGGATTCAATAATTTAGAACACAAGTTGTCAAACAACCAGATGTGCTGAAGATAAAAACTGAGAGACTAAAAGCACTGATACCATTCACACAATGTTTCTATAACAGTTTCCCCAAATATGTTACCTTAAAAAAAATACTTAGAACAGAACTAGTCTAAAGATTGGAAGAGGAAACTTTCTGCAAAGGAATTTCATTTTCCATTGTATCATATAACAGAAACAAGGCAGCCTAATCAAAAGGCACATGCTGTGGCATCTTTGTAGCCATTTTTAGTAAATCTGACTTTATTAGCACAAACACTGTGCAGATATACTCCTTCCTCTCTGAATTTCCTTAAACTACAGTTTCCAGTTGTTTCTCTACCAGTGGTTCAAAGCAGAAACAGATGATATAGATAATCCAACATTAGACAAGGAAAATCCTTAAGGGCTGATTATTTTAATATCACAACTGGAAGTTCTCTCACCTCCTGGAATTTGTAAATTAGCTTGCTTTGTTTTGTCCCTGGTCTTCACAACTTAAGCACAGGTTTCCTTTGAAGGGTAACTTCTCAAAAGACTGACTCAGACACATCTCTCTACCATAAATACTTTTTCAGCTCTTATAGCAGGCTACCTGAAAGGTGTGTTTTTACCTTCATTCTCAGTTTCCATTCAAGTATAAAACAAGAACAGGCTCTGGTTTTATACTTAGAACAGCTAGTTTCATGGTTCAGATATAACACAATACTAGAGTTTAATAATATTTAAGTTAGGCATGAAAGAAGCAGAGCACAGCCAGGCCAGGAGAGACTCAATGGACACAACCATTTTTCTTGGTCACTAAACCATGGCTCATTACAACAAAACTATGTCTGAACCAGGCCTATCAGACTTGATTTTTCATATTCTGATTCAAAGGAGGTTTCTAGTGGAACTATCTTCATAGCAATTCTAGTGCTATGAAACTGCTATTATTTATGAAAAATATAGGCTGCAATCCAATGTGATAAATTTTGTTGTTGCTGTTTAGTCGTTAAGTCGTGTCCGACTCTTCGTGACCCCATGGACCAGAACATGCCAAGCCGTCTTGTCTTCCACTGCCTCCTGGAGTTGGGTCAAATTCATGTTGGTAGCTTCAGTGACAGTCAAACCATCTCGTCCTCTGCTGTCCCCTTCTGCTCTTGCCCTCACACTTTCCCAACATCAGGATCTTTGCCAGGGAGTCTTCTCTTCTCATGAGATGTCCAAAGTATTGGAGCTTCAGCTTCAGCATCTATCCTTCCAGTGAGCACTCAGGGTTGATTTCCTTCAAAATGGATAGGTTTGTTCTCTTTGCAGTCCAACACCACAATTCAAAAGCATCAATTCTTCGGCAGTCAGCCTTCTTTATGGTCCAGCTCTCACTTCCATACATCGCTACTGGAAAAACCATAGCTTTGACTATGCAGACCTTTGTCGGTAAGGTGATGTCTCTGCTTTTTAAGATGACGCCTGCTTCCTCCCAAGAAGTAGGAGTCTTTTTCCAGTTCATGTGATAAATACTATACACTGAATTCTGCTTCATTAAAAATGCTGCCATACAAAGGAAACTTACCTAAACCAAAAGGGCTGGTGTTTGTCGTATTTGTAGAGGTACTACTGGTAGTTGCTGTTGTGGCAGTAGTATTCCCTGCAGCACTTGTTTGTTGAGCAGAATTGTCATGTGATCTACAACATAAATTAATAAAAATTTAAAAAACTCTGCTATAACAAACATAATTTAGCACAAAGATACAGAACAAAAAGACATTCTGAAAGCCGATTTCTAAGAAACTACTCTATGAATAACTATTAGATTTCTCCATTTATGCATTAGGGATTAGGCTATGTATTGGCTCTTCTTTCAAAATTAGAATTCCAGCAGACTACTTTGGAAGTTACTTCAGACTATTTTCAAAGTTACTTGAGAGACCATAAAAACCCTCCAAATTAGCAGCCATGGTGCACTAGCCTTTGACTAATGGGTCAGGACAGGGTAGACTGCATTATAAACCAAAGTATTTGGCACCTGTTAAGTATCTTAATTTCCTTTGTGTTGTCTATCCTACATACACACACCCCTTTGTAAAAGAAATTAAAAGCAAAAGCAGTTGGGGCCAGAAACTCTTTTAATCATTATGCAGAGATATATTTTCAGTAGGGGCATTGGGGAAGGCCAGTTGCCAATATGTTCTCCTTTATCTCTGGGTACAGTGCAGAAAAGTACTTGTTTGGGTTAAAGAGAAAATGAAAAAGTTCAACAAGATATTGTGTTAGCAGCTAGACATGAGATATGTTCTTGGACAAAAACTCCCAGAAGCCTTCACCACTAGCTATGCTGGCCAGGATTTCTGGGAACATCTGGGGACCCAAGGTTAGGAAGAGCAACTGAATAATCACACTTTCCCCAACATCCAAATGACTTTTAAATAGAGATGAGGGATTTGTCTTCATCTTCAGGTGGCCAACCCAATTACCTCTTGCCCCCAGAACCTGCTAGTCCACTTACCGTGTATACATGCATGGCCGGCATCAGCATCAGTGAACCAATCTAGTGCACCATGGCTCCTCATGGTATGACAATTGTTTTACAAGTTTTACAAGTTAGTATTACAAGTGCCAGAACCACCACAATATAATGCAACTGTCTTCTCAGCCTGCTTAGAAGGACTTTCCAGATGGATTCTCTCTTCTGGCTCATTTCTAATGTAAGCAACACTTTTAACAAACAATGGACTATATCTTGAATCTCTTCATTTGACTTTACTAAAGACGAGAATTCCACAAAGCCCAGACTGCTTTTATGTGTGTTTTGTTTCAAAATGAATCCTAGTTTTTTATTGAATTCATAAGCTAGCCTGTCTTCTGGCTATTCTAGTTCAGTAACCTTTCAAACAACAGTTGAATGATTCACAGTGTGGGCAATAATAACTCCCATAAAGAAGCTCTATCAGTCTAATGTCTTAGTTCTAGATACTTTATTTCCAAGCTCAACGATTTTCATAAGATGTACTCCCAACATTATTTGTTTACAGGGTGGATTTGATTTAAATCACTAGTGAGTAAGTATATTATTTTAAAACTCCAAGTAAAATTTTAAAAAGTTTTTTATTTAAGCCAGATGTTTAATAAAATGTTTTAAAGTGATTTAATCGCAACTCAAACTGATTTGATTTAACTGAAGTCCACCCTGCTTGTTTAGAAGTACATGTCAACTTAATAATCACAAAAAAGCACATGACTAATTTCTTCAAGTAAAAGGCCACGTTGTATGACTATCATTATATATTAATAGGAAACAGAAAAACATGTATCTGAAGAAAATGAATACTTAATGTGACCTCAAATGCTTGGTTCAAGACAACCTAAGCCATATTTTAGATTACTGTGAACAAGCTGTTGCCAAGGAGAGAAAAATGTGACAAGGACAAGAATCACCACAGTAATACACAGTAAACAGAATAATCAAATCCACAGTTGTGATTTACTTTTCTGGGGACTAAAGGCCACATCACTTTTTATGCAGAAGTGTCATTGTGCTGCATGCACTCCTTGGAATACAGTACAAGGAGTGGATGCAGTACAATGACAACGGCTCCTTTTTTTTTTTTTTTTTTACTTTAAGCCAAGAATCATGGTTTAATAAAACATGATATCTATAAGCATAATCCTAACACATATGAAGCCTTGTTAGCTGCCATGTCACACTTCATGGAAACATAAAACAACCTACCCAGAGTTCTACGCAGTGATACAGGGTGAACTATAGTCATTTTAAATAAAACAGTTAATTATAGCCAAACAAGACAGGATTCATAAATTAACAAACTAATCACTTAATCACAATCCAAGAGTTGAACAATACAGGAAGCTTCCTGGCCCATTAACTTCCTAATATGAAGGAAGAAGCAAATGCATTGGCATTGTACTTGTTTATATTTTGGGTTTAAAGACAAGCTAAAATATTTTCTCTGAAATTTATTTTTGCTGTAAATTGGATCTTCTAGCAGCAATTTGTTTTTTAAAAAACTTTTCACATTTTGGGAGGGTATGCAGACAAACATGCTCAGGAGGCTCACTACATATCAAAATGGTCCCATGTGCCCCTAGAGCAGTGATGGCAAACCTTTTGGAACCTGAGTGTCCAAACTGGCGGGGGGGGGGGGGGGGAACAACCCAGCGGCGGCAGAAAGGGGAATTGTGGGCACGGAAATGCTTCCAGACCCCACTCTGGATCCACCTCCAGTTGTGTCCAACCCTGCCACTGCCTATAGCTCAGCCAGCCTGCCGCTACCAGCACCAGCTGCTCCGGATCCTGGCCCGCTGCCTGCCGGGACGCTACCACTATGGCTGCAGCCACCTCCTCAGGTTTGGCTGTTGGGGGTAGCGATCTAGTGACTTATGGCTTGTGTATCCACAGAGAGGGCTCTGCGTGCCAGCTGTGGCATGTGTGCAATAGATTCGCCATCGCTGCCCTAGAGCAGCGGTCCCCAACCTTTTTAACCCCGTGGACCGGTTGGGGAAGGCGGGACACCCCTCGCACTTGTGTGCAAAGGAGTGAGCGCTCTTGTGCATATGTGTGAAGGAGTGGGTGCATGTGTGCTCGTGCACATGTGTGAAGGAGTGGGAAGATGTGTGCACATGTGCAAAGGGTGGTGCAACACTTGGAGGCACTCATGCACATGCACGAAGGGGTGGGGAGTGCTCACGCGGGCATAAAAGGGCTGTGCATGGGGGAGTGCATGTGGGGGAGGTCTGTTTCCATGGCCCGGTCTGGTTAAGGCCACGGACTGGCACTGGGCTGCAGACTGGGTGTTAGGGACCTTGCCTTAGAGATACACGGAGCAAAAGCATGGGGTGTTGCATCTCAGTCCCACATGCTATCTACAGGCCACTTTCTGTATGCCTTTGCTCTAATCTCTACATCATACTGATGCACCTTAAAACTATATATATTCTTCACTGTTAAAACAACTGGAAGACTAAGCAATAATGATTTCTGGATTATTCTCATGTCTATCTCTTATCTGTATGTTTGCTGATTTTTTCTCAAGGAACTCTAAAAGACCAGTGAAACAGGTTCTCATCAAGAAATGATTCTTTCTTGGCAAGTCTTGTTCTTCTGCATGCTTAGCAATTCAAGCTTTACTAAAGTTTTCCTTCAATTTAACAAGAACAGAAATTACAGTAACTAGCCTGTGATTTCCTGAATCGTCTTGAAAAGCTCAGTACTGTTTTAGCTAACTTAAAATTCTTTTGTATGGAAATCATTTTTATGGACAAGCTGCAAATATATCCTACAATACCAGCAGTTTTATATTTGAATTCTTTATGAAGTCTTAAGCGGATACCATCTTGACTGGTGGTGCACTAATATCTGATGTATCAAAGATCTAAAATCTAATCTCTTGTCATCTTCATGTGATTTGGGTCTTGGACTCTCTCGAAGAAACCTAACCCAGGCCTAGGTATTTGACTGACATCTCCAAGAGAGAGAAAGCATGCAACTTCTCTGAAATCTTCCTGATACCTTCTACAACACTTTTGGGTGAAAATGGTGTAGGCAGAGATAAAAATATGCACATGCACACCATTGTTTCTAAGAAGAAAAATGGATAGTGAAGATCTGTGTTTTTGCAGCAGAAATTTCATGATTATCAAGAATATCCTATACCAGCCTTGCAAACCAGTAAAAGTTATGAGGGCAAAGCAAAGCAACCCCAAAGTAGAAATAAATACACATTACCAATGCTTTCCGCTTTATATTGAACTAAATTTAAATGGGAAGTAGAATACAGCATGTTCAAACAATTTGGAGATCTGACACAAATGGAAGAAACCATGTATAATAGACAGGTGATCAAATCAGTTATCCTACCTGTTTTGTGTTTTGATGACAAGATGAACAGTAAGTCCATCATGGATCCCATGCTGAGTCAACGTATCTTGATCTTTTAAAATTTTTCCAGCAAATATCAATACAAGTTGGTCAGTGTGGGCCTTAAAACGCTTGGAGATTTCTTCCTTAAACTAAAAAGAAAAAAAGTACTTAAAGTTTTAAAATATAATTAACTGGTTCAATTTATTTTCACACATTATTAAGATGTGCATCACAGTATGCATTCATTTAAGCATGCCCACCCACCAAGAAAACCAATTATCTACCGTAAGTTCATTATGAAGAACATGTACAGCAAGCATACTGCAGGTGCCAATTTTTGTAAGATTCAGGGGCTAATTCTAGTTTTGCAGAGTCTGACACTTCATGCAGTGAAACGTAAAGCTACATCAAAATTTCTACCCATTCAACATATTAAAAATTAAGTTACAGTGCTCGTAAGATTAATTTTCTAATATTTTGTATCAGCTCCCCAAATAGCAGATCTAATATTAAGTACTGAACACCCTAAAAGTATGGCAAATTCCCATTCCTCTATAAGTAAGACCAACCTTCAAAAGGAATATAAGCCAGATGTAGTTTGAAAACATTAAGATGTTAGCATTTAAAAAGCAATACGAATTGGAATAAGTGTCTCCCTTTGCAGCTGATATGTGTTTCCACCCCCCCCCAAGAAAACTATATGAACAATATATTGCAAATCAATGTAAAGAATCCAAAACACAAGAATTATTCCTATGCTTTAGAGCAGTGATTCACAACCTGGGACATGTGTACCCCCAGGGATATGAACCAGAACATTTAGGAGTACATGAAAAGAATTGAATAATTGCAGAAAAGGGCACATATGTCAACACGGTAAGACAAGATACAAGTCAAAATCGGTGAAATTAATTGAACATTATGATGAATGGCAGATTGGATTTTCTGTATTTAACCTCAAAAAAATCCCCATTCCCTCACGTTATTTTGGTGAATACAGTGGGATCTCGACTTACAAACTTAATCCGTATTGGAAGGCAGTTTGTAAGTCGAAAAGTTTGTAGGTCGAATCTGCATTTCCCATAGGAATGCATTGAAAACCATTTAATCCGTATCTGCTCTTTCCTGTCGATAGAAACTAATGGGAAACTAATGGGAAGCGCTATTCCACCTTCTACCACTAGGGAGGGCATATTTTCTTCTTTTTTTTTCTTAGGTCAAGAAAATTTCAGGAAAGGAGGGGGGAGAGGCAGGGAACAGTTTTAAAAGCACTTTTGAAATCTTTTTTTTTTCAACGAAGCCAATTTTAAAGCATGTTTAACACAGAGACAGGAGTCTGGAAGTCACACCTTAGTCCAGTCTTTGCAAGCCAGAATGCCTGACCCACACAATGCTTCTGCAAAAACACAGACAGGCAGGATTCTGGAACTCACACCCTATCCCAGTCTTTGCAAGCCAGAATGGCTGAACCACACAATTCTTCGGAGCCACTATCGGTGGTGGTGGTGGGCTCCGAAATGCCTCCCATGGTGGCGGAGAAGCCCTGGAAGGCATCTCGGAGGTCCCCGCTGCCACCGCCACCGCTTCCCCTGGGAGACCCAGTCTACCAAACTTTCCCCAGGCAGTAGACCAGGCCTCCCAGGGGTTTGTATGTCGATTCTCCGTTTGCAAGTCGAAATGGAATTTTGCGGACGGAGAAGTGTGTAAGTCGAAAAGTGTGTAAGTCAAACCGTTTGTAAGTCGAGACCCCACTGTAATGGGGAGTATCTCCTTAAACAACATGAACGTCACTATAGCATGCATGCTCATGCACCTTTCAGACTCAACTTTTTCTCCACTTTGCAAACATTCGAGTGCTGTTGTGCCAGTACCAATGTGTACCGTATTTGTCCATTTATTACACATCCCCATTTATAAGATGCCCCCCCAATTTTCTAACCCCAAAATTAAGCAAACTTAGCTTTGAGGATTCAGCCTTTGAGCTCAGAACATTGGACATTTTGTCTCTGTTGAATCTTGAGCCTACAGGCTCCACCTTCAAGGAGGTGTGTTCCAATTGGTTTGTTCACTATCAGCTGATGTCAGTTCTATAAGTCTCCTGACTGTAGGAAACTAAGCCTCGTGGTTGAAGGAAGTCTGTTTACAGAGGCAAGGTATGTGCCATTTTGTTCTCCTCAGCTATCTCAGCTTAAGATAAAGGTTCCCCTTGACAATTTGTCCAATCGTGTCCAACTCTAGGGGGCAGTGCTCACCTCCGTCTCCAACCCATAGAGCTAGCGTTTGTCCGAAGACAATCTTCCGTGGTTCCGTGGCCAGTGCGACTAGACACAGAACACTGTTACCTTCCCACCCTGGTGGTACCTATTTATCTACTCGCATTTTGCATTTTTGCATGCTTTTGAACTGCTAGGTTGGTGGGAGCTGGGACAAGCGACGGGGGCTCACTCCATCGCATGGATTTGATCTTACAACTGCAGGTCTTCTGACCTTACATCACAGAGGCTTCTGTGGTTTAACCCGCGGTGCCACTACGTCCCTCTCAGTTTACTTTCATGTAAAAGATGCCCTCAATTTTTAGGGTAATTATTTTAGTAAAAAGTAGTGTCTTATAGACGGAAAAATACAGTACTGTATATAAGCAGGCACCTCAGTCAGTCCTGTGAGTCCAGCAACCATATTAATTACAGACATTTTGCTAATATGAAGAGTACAATTTATGGAAATAGGCTGCTAAGGGTTGAAAAACAGTTGAGAACCACAGCCTTATTTGGATGATTACAGTCTTTTGACTTTAGAGATAGTTCTGTAATAAAATGACTCCTTCAGTACCTGTGGCATGAGAGCAGGAAAACTGCAATATTTAAGATGGCCATATAAGTACTATTTGTGTAATACTTTCTACTGAAAGAGGGGGTTGTATCAATAAAAGACTTATATCAAAGACATGATAGAATCAATCTCTCTGTATTCATACTAAAACGTATAAGAAATGTTAAGTATTCCCATCACAACAAGTGCTTTGACACTAGATGCTGGAATAGCCACACTTGTTCACTCCCTTCTAAGGCCTGCAGAAGGAATAAACCAATTGTACAATATCTGCATATGTAGCTCAACTTAATGAACCTATCCATCTTTCTAAAGAGGTATTTTGATGTATCATGCATGTGACCACATCACTCTATACCTCCATCACTATAGCTTCCCTAGCTTTTTCACCAATATCATTTTAAGAATATTTTAAACTGATAATTTCAGTTGTGTTAATTTTTTTGTTTTTGTCATGTTTTGAATACATTTATGGAAATATTAATACAACAGACAAAAAAGAAAACATGCTTTAGCACAGATTTAGAAAACCCTGCTGATTTCCAGGTCTCTTTCACTGATATCTTTCATAAAAACAGTGATCATTTTCTTTAGCAAATTATCTAACATTTTTTGAAAAATGGCTGAAGTAATTTTGCAAGCAACATACCCTCTAATTTTCAGCCTCGCTGGGTGGGACTCCGCCTCGCTCTCTCATGGCTTCGCTCCTGCGTGCACATGACTCCGTCCCCTGCGCACTGGATTCCACTGCAACTGGAACCTAACACAATTGCTGCGTGGAGGAGGAAGACAACTGCATGGAGGGAAGCGGAGTCATGCACGTGCGCCCAGCTTAGTGGGAACCTTATTTGCAAGTGCTTTAGTATAAATTAAGTTGCTTTGATGTTTTCAGAAATTGCTTGCTGAAGTGAATTATCTCTTCCTTGTAAATATAGCTACGTCATGCAGTTCAATACATATCTTATGGGAAAATTCTTCAAATATCTTGCACATACACTTCCATATGTATACTACAGAAGAGATAAGAACCAACATACTAGAAACGTACCATCTGCTAAAGTAGTTGTCAGACTATAGACTACCAATTACTTAGCCACTATACAAACAGCACAAACTACTGCTGACCAAGAAGTCTAATTTTACAGATCCCAATAAACAAAAGGAATATTAAAATTTAACTCTAGTAAAAATTTAAAGTGCATTTTTATCAAGCACTCATTTCACCACTGTATCACACATTAATCAAATAAAAATGGGCTTTCGATGTTGCATAAACAACTGGCACTTGTACAAACTATCTTTGATAGAAACCTTACTCCCAATTCTTATTCTTTCCCAATATTCTCCTATTAATACTGGCTTACCTACCAAAGCTAGTATTTCTGAACTCTTCCCCAAACTTTCCTCCCTACATTTACTGCCTCTAAACTGCACAGTGTTCAACAGGAACAGAAGACTTCCAGCATTTTCAGAGAAAATTAAAATATATTATTTTTATATAGGCAGCATGTAAATATACAGCCAGCATGCAAAGTAATTAAAACCACATTATTAGGTAAACTGGAGCATAGCAAGTATAAACGTGTAGAACAAAACTTTTAACACAGCAGACAAAAATATAAAAACAGAAAATTGATAAAATAGTTAAAACCAGATAAAATCTGTGAAAAAACACTTGTTAAAAATCAGTCAAATAAAAATCTATTTACTATACAGTCATGCCCAAAAATATTGACACCCTTGCAATTCTGTCAGAAAATGCAACCCTTCTCTCAGAAAATTGTTGCAGTTGCAAATATTTTTGTACTCACATATTCATTTCTTTGGCTTGCGTTGGAACACACACACACACACACACAAACAGAGAAGAAAAGTCTAATCTGATACAATCCCACACAGTAACCAAAAATTATTGACCATGACTATAGCTAATAGCAGAGCACCAGGGCAGGGCGTTCTCTACGCAGAATACTATGTTTTCCTGAAAATAAGCCCTGCCCCCAAAAAAGCCCTAATTAAGTGAAACTCCGCCGTCCACCAGGGACTCACTGGTATCCTCCAAGCCCTTAAGAGGGACTTAAAACTTATTTTAACTCTCCTCTCGTTAAGTTCCCTCTTCAGTGCTGCCAGCAGGGCCATTGCCATGTTGAAGCAGCCACTGCCACCGCCCTCTACTCAACCAGGCTTGCCGGTTTTGGCCCCCCCACCGCCCACCACACCAACACAGCCCCCCTCCACTGCCACCGTTGTGGTTGCCAACGCCAATGCCGTTTTTCGCAAAACAAACCCAGCACCCACCGGCCCCAACAGGAGCCTCAACCCAGGCACCACTGCTGGAGGAACTCAAGCCACCGCCGTGGTTTTCCCAGCAGAGGTAGCGGCACTCCTGGAGGAAGTGGCATCAGGTAAGTTTAAAGAAGGGGAAGGAGAATGGGAAGGGAGGGCTTGAGAAAGGGAAGAATCCAAACATCCTGGGAATTGTAAGGATGGGAGGCGTGGAGGGGGGCAGGAGAGGAACGACAAGGCTGGGAGTTCCCACGCTCGATCGCATGCAGGCTCCTGCAAGTTTAAAAGAGGATATGGCCAGGCAGACTTGGACAGGCAGGGAGAAAGAGAAAGGGAGTGTGTGGCTCTGATAAGTAGAGCTTGTGAAGTCTGCTGCTGATTGGGTGCCACAGCACCTGGAGGGCACCCCCTCCCAATGAAGAAGAAGAGACCTGCCAGTTTCCCCTTCTGGGCAAACAGCCATCAGCCGTAACTGTGCTGGCACCTTGTGCAGTGCCTGCCGGGTGACTGGCCCACAGTGAGTGCCCTTTCTGCCTCTCTTCCTTGCCTTCCTTAATGCACTCTTGTGAAATAAAAAAAATTCTGAATTTTGGTATCTGCAATTTTTCATTGCTTTTGTGTTAACCATCATTCTTAACTACGGTGTCATTTTTGTTGCCACTCCGGTCTCGTAACTCTTCAATTAACACTTGATGAAATTATAGATTTAAGAGGAAGAATATTTTGACCTCCGGACAAGATGAGTGCCAAAAGAAAGAGCTATTCCACTGAGTACAAGAGAGGAATTGTGGAAGACTCCTGGGACAAGAATCTTACGGCTTTCTGAAAAGAGAGTAAGTTGGATCTCCGAATGGTACGAAAATGGCGAGCACAGTACGCTAATTCTGGTCTGGTGGTCTGGGATTCAGCCAGCACTCACCATGCTAAAGACATGAAGAACTTCCTTGCACAGAGAAGAATAGATCAAATAATGATTCCGGCAGGCATGACTGCGTACCTCCAAATTCTTGATACTGCAATAAACAAGCCATTCAAGGACCATTTGCACATGGAAATCAATGACTACATTGAAAATAGAATGGAGAGAAATCTGCGTGGAAACTTTGTGAAGCCCAGACTGCAAGAGGTGGTGACTTGCGTGAAGAATTCATGGGATAAAATCACTGACATCTGTGTTGCCAATACACTACGAGCAGGTTACATGGACAAGAAGTGCTCATTTAAGGAGAGCTTTATTGCTGGACATCAGAGATTGGGGCCAGTGGTTCTATAGGAAACAGTCACAAGAAATTCAGGCTGAAATTCGGGATTTGGAGAGTTATGACGATGTTCCAGAAGATGACATGATTGCTTTTGAATAAATGTAGATTGTTTTACATGGAAAAAACAAATAAATAAAACATCCCCTGAAAATAAGCCCTAATGCATTTTTGAGCAAAATTTAACATAAGACCCTGTCTTATTTTGGGGGAAACAGGGTAGTACTAGCTGGCTAAATTCAGATTATAAAAAATCCTATTACAAAATAAAAAACTAGTGCAAAAAATTAAAATAACATTGACTTTTTTTCATCATGAAAAGACTAAAAACACTGTGCAGCTGAATTTTTCCTTTTTGAAGGCTAAAGAATTAGTCTGGAGTTTAAGTGGAGACATATTTGACCTTAAAAAGTCCTTCATTCACAATTTTGTGTGATGAATCAGATACATTGCATGGTAATGCTGGAAAACTGAAGGTGGGTGTAATGCGGACAGACTCATGGAATAGAATGTGAGTATTTGAGTAACAATGATTCATTTGGGCTATGGCTTTGTATAGGTAAAAAAAACCCTTAAAATATATGTAGCAGTCACAAAATTCCATTCAGATCCAGATTCAGCAGTTCAGAAAGCTGCCAGATCTAGATAATGAATTTGGAAGTTGCCAAATTAGTCAAATCCAAAACACGAACAGGAAAACTTCAATACCTACTATAGTGGTGCCCCGCATAGCGACGTTAATCCATTCCGGATTAATCGTCGCTATGCAGAAACATCGCTAAACGGAACGGAAAAAGCCATAGGAACGCATTAAACTTCATTTAATGCGTTCCTATGGCTCCCAAACTCAACGTTCAGCGAAGTTCCTCCATAGCACCGCCATTTTCGTGCCCTCGGTAAGCGAGGGCAGGGCGCAAAAACACTTGCAGTGGCCATTTTGGGCAACCAGCCGCCATTTTGGAACCGCCGATCAGCTGTTTAAAAAAACATCGCAATGCGAAGATCGGTAAGCAAAACGCTTACCGATCATCGCAATGCGATGTTTTGCCTATTCAGAACATTGTAATGCGATCGCATTAGCGATCTAAAAAATAGATCGCTATGCAGATTAATCTTAAACTGTGCGCTCGTTAAGCGAGGCACCACTGTACTAGCTCCAGGTACTAGGTTTTTATGCAAGGGGAGCTTTTACCATTTTTACCATTAAAAAAAGGTTTCCTCATCTCTTCATCAATAGGAGACAACTTGTATGAAAACAGCGGATATTGTAGATATGCTCATATTACAGAAGGATACATATTGGAATTTCTATGTGGGGCACTAGCAGTGATCTTGGGGACAAAAGAAAATGACAAGACAGGGCAGATCACTGGTTCTTAACCTTGGGTTACTCAGGAGTTTTGGATTGCAACTCCCAGAAGCCTTCACCACCAACTGTGCTGGCTGGGGTTTCTGGGAGTTGCAGTTCAAAAACATCCGAGTAACAAAGGTTAAGAACCACTGGGGCAGATGACCTGAAAAGCTCTGAAGGTTATTTATCTGATTTGTCAGCAAGGGAGGAGTGTAACTGAAAATGTTATTATGTTTAATTTCTAAATTATTTTTGATGTTTTTCTCATAAAGGTCAGTGAAATGGGGCTTTATTAAGTAAAATCTGGATTTTAAAAACTGTTAACTGAAGAAACCTTTTCACACTCTCTAGTAATCATTTTTTTAAAAAATACTTTTTCTTAGGCAATATAGTGAGTACCGTCAGTGGTGAAGCCCTGAAAATGTGGAAAAATGGTCCCCTATGACTTCTATAGGGCATGAGTTAGTTTCTAAGAAAAAATAAGCATTTTTAAAATGTTTTTAAGGGACATGGAGGTGTTGGGAACCCCAGGGGGTGCCGCAAGGCCATGTGTGGCCCATTAAGTCACATTTTGCTCAGAGATTGGCTCCCCCTTTGGTTGTGTGGCCAATGAATAATATGTAATAGTGGTGGTGGTGTTTACAATACTAAACTATCATGTATTACTGAAATACTATGCACAGAAAACAAATCAGGGAATACAGATTATTAGATTGTAAACATGTAACAGTGGCAAAACAGCTAGCCTCTGCATGCTAACTTCTACAACAACACTTTTTTGCCAGGGCACTGGGTTGGCTTTCACTAGCAGCAGAGTGATGGAGACACTGTGTCTGCTCCTGAAAATACTATTTGTTTGAAGGGAGATGTCAGCTAAAAATGGGCTATTTGTCCTGCTACACCATTCTCATCTGACTTCTCTGCTCGAAGCCACACAGAATTATAGTGCTTCTCTACAGCACACAACACTCTTCCACTATGCTTCAAGACCAGGGGTTTCCAAATTGTGCACAGTGGTTCCATCTAGGGATGCCACAGGAAAAGGGATGGAACACAGAGATATAAAGCCTATAGAGGAGCTGTTCATAGCTCTAGAAACAGCTCCTCTATAACCTTTAAAGCTCTATGTCAAATAGGAACCAGAAGTTGTGTGCCTGCCTCTCCTTTCCCCATCTCAATGGTCCCCGGTTGAAGTGCTTGCCACTCATGAGTTTCTTATGCAAGGACCTGGAACGAAGTGGGCCATCAGCAATATCTGCGGGGGGGGGGAGATGGGATGGCGGGTGTGTGTGTCAGGATCCTGTCTCTGGTGGGAGAGAGACCCCTGATGGCCCCTCTGAGCAAGGGAAGCCATGGCCAGTGGTGAGTAAATCAAGGGAGCTGCAAGGCCAAAATGTTTGGGAACCACTGCCCCAAACTATTTGCTCTGCTGGCTGGACTGATGGGTACTGCATTCCAATAAGATCCAAAGGAGCACAAGTTGCCCAGCCCTGTTCTAGACATACTGTACAAGAGAGTGAATGAATGGGCAAGAATGGAAAATGACAAATTTTGGGGCAGAAAAGTTGTAATAAAGGCTGTTTGGAAAAAAACGGAATCAGGAATAATTAAGTACACAAGCCCCCAAGAATTCTTGTTTCACTCCACCTAAGCTGTTCAAATGTTTTTGCTCAGATGCAACAGAA
Organism: Pogona vitticeps; assembly: GCF_051106095.1. Taxonomy (NCBI): domain Eukaryota; kingdom Metazoa; phylum Chordata; class Lepidosauria; order Squamata; family Agamidae; genus Pogona; species Pogona vitticeps. The sequence continues at coordinate 240,141,183 of NC_135784.1, forward strand.
ATAAGAAACAGCAGAGAACAGCAAAGCATTATGTAAGACTACACACATCTTCCCTAAAGCACTGCAATTGGAAATCCCTGCTCAACACTCCTCTGTGACTACAAGAGAGGTTTCTCAACCAACCACCCCCCACCTGTTCTTTCTACATGGTTAATACTATGGGGAACTACAGCATATTAAAATTTATTTCTGCAGATCTCCAAATCTGGATATATTAGCTGACTAAGTTGAAATAACCAGAGCAGTTGTCCCAAGACCAAAAAGACTAATACAGTGGTGCCCTGCTTAACGATTACCCTGCTCCATGATGAAATCGCTTAACGATGAAGTTTTTGCGGTCGCAATAGCGATCGCAAAATGATGTTTAAATGGGGAAAATCTGCTCGACGATCGGTTCCCTGCTTCGGGAACTGATTTTTCGCTTTACGACGATAAAAACAGCTGATTGTTGGGTTTTCAAAATGGCCACCCGTTGTTCAAAATGGCTCCCCGCTTTACAGGCACCAGAAAATGGCCGCCCCATGGAGGATCTTCGTTGGATGCTGAGGTATTTCACCCACTGGAACACATTGAGCAGTTTTCAATGCATTTCAATGGGCTTTTTAGTTTTGCTTGACGACGATTTCATTCTACAGCGATTTTGCTGGAATGGATTATCGTCATCAAGCGAGGCACCACTGCATGTACAATAAAAAAATTCTATTGTGCAAAAGGCAATTTCCTCATGCTGCTAAATAACTCTTACTCCTGAAAAAATAGTGTGCACATTCCCAACAGGCATTCTCAAATGAACTTTCTACTGGAATAAGACCATACTACTGTAGTAAATTACCACACTTCTATGATCAAAACAAGCAACTAGTGTACATAATTCAGAACTGGATGCAAAAATCACAGCTCTTTCGCAGCTTTCTTAAAAATGCTTCATGAGTTGGGAGGTGAAGTTAAGGCTATTAAGCTGACCCTTCAGTGAATGCAAGACTTCGCTGACTGGCACTGTTTTGTTTCGTCCCATAATCTGTTTGATTAACATGAAATTTTCCTAACTGTCATTTTCTAATCAAAATATGCGTTGACTGGTTATAACTCTTAAGAGATTCCAGGCTTCTCTATGAATTCAGCCCCAGCACTTCACACAAGCATATCTGTCTCTCAACAAAGTATGAGAAACTGGAAAGTTTGATAAAAATAATATTTCTGTTCAATGTAAAGAAATACATTCTACAGTCAGGCTACATTGGAGCTGCAGACAAGGAAACACATCCAATATCATCAAGAGAGTTATAGGAAATAATTCAGAGATGATTTTATGCAATATGGTTTCTATGGTTAGACACATTCCCAAACTGGTTGAGGACATATTCGTAAGATAATGGCATGCCATCAAGTCAGTTTTGACTTACAGCAACGCCCTTTCTAAAGTCTTCTAGGTGAAGAGTCCTCAGCAGTCCCTTCTTCTGGAGACCCCTGGGACCAAGCAGCTTCCCCAAGGCTACACAGGCTGGCTCTTCTGGTAGGCATGGCAGGGAATCAAACTCCCAACCTCTGGCTCCACAACCAGATACTGTACCTAATTCACTGAGCTATCCAGCTAGACCAGAATTTATGTTCCTGCCCTGTTTAATGCACAAGTCTTGTTATTTCCTGACGGCAAGTAGTTATGACTCACATGTTTAAAGGAATATCAGATTTTCAGCATCTTAAATACCTACCAGTGGCAGTCATCGACACATAGTTACATGTTATCTATGGCAAACCAACTATCTAGAATCAGATCTTAGTCTCTAAAGCAGAGGTCCCCAATCCCCGATCCATGGCCCAGTGCTGGTCTGTGGCCTGAGCCAGACCAGGCCATGGAGAGAGACCTCCCCCCTGCACAGCCCATTTGCACCAATGGGGCTAAAATGGTTGGGGACCGCAGCTCTAAAGGAGTCTACAAATGCAACCATTAGGAAAAACTATGAATGTTTCTGGCAAACATCTCTCCTTTCTTGTCTAGCACAAGACAGATCACTCTTACTGAGGTTTTTGACATTAAGGTAAGGCTCACTTCATACTACTTGGGAGAAAGACTCTGCATGTTTCCCAAGTGCTACAATTCAAAGGAACAAAGTTTGTCTTCCATGCAGAAGGTCTAAGGTTTGAACTTCTATATCTCCATGTAGTAACAACAGGGTTCTGACAGTAATACTGATCTAGACACACCAATGGTCTGTCCCATTAAAATTAAAAACAAATTAAAATGTTAAGAAGAGTAGACTATTTTTGACCAGAAGCGTCCTACTTGAATAGTGTTAACTTGGCCATTTGCTAGATCATCTTTTGTACACGTGGTAGGGCATACATTACATGGACATAAGTGCTGCACTCAAGGTTCCTTCTAAGGTGTGTGACTGCATACGTCTCTGCCCTGCTCTGCGCAGCTTTCCTCCTCCTCTGCACACCCACAGCAATTGTTTCCAACCTCTTTTATTCTGGTCGCAACAGAACCCTGAACAAAGGGAATAGCATGTGGGTGGGTGGTGCCTCGCCCAGCACAGGTGAAAACTGGAGGGAATGTTGGCTGCACTGATTAAATTTCTCCACAGTCATAGAAAAGTTGTCCTGTATCCAGGTAGCCCTATTCTTTGATCTTCCTCCTTTGTGATAGCATATGAATTCATTCAAAATACCACTCTGAACTCACCTAATGTTCCTCTCATATTTCAGGAGTTAAGCAGCATCAAGCCTGCTTAGTACTTGTTTGGGAGACTACCAAGGATCTCTAAGTATAGCTAGGAAAGAACCCTGCCTCGAATCATGGAAAGTTGCCACCGACTAGAGTTGACAATATGAGGTTAGTTGGACCAATAATCTGAAGCAGTGAGAGCATCACTTCTTCCAAGTGTTTTTAAAGCAAAACACAAGAAACTAGTCCCTTGATTGATTGATTGAATTTATATCCTGCCTATCTAGACCAAAGTCTACTCTGGGCAGCTAATAATAATAGATAAAATAAAAACAATATAATAAAATAAAAAACAGTAATAATATAGTTCAAGATGGGAAAAATAATCAGGTGATGACAGGAGGGAAAGCCTGCCTAAAGAGCCACGTCTTAAGTTTGCTCTTAAAGACTTTCTAGTTCTTTGCAGATTATAAAGAGTACAGATGGAATGGATCAGAAATAACCTGAAGAATTTGCATTTAATTTTGTGCTGATATTGGCTTTTCACATAATATGTTTTAGAGACTACAGTCATGGGATTAGCCAAATAGTTCAACTTTATACTGTATATAATAATCATGTCCCATCAATTCTGACTTATGGTGATCCTTTTCAGGGTTTTCCAAGTAGAAAATATTCAGAAGTGATTTACCATTCCCTTATTCTGGGAGCGCCCTGGGATTGTGCAGCTTGCCAACAGGCTACCTCTACTTGCAGGAGGCACAGTGGGGAATCAAACTCGCAAACTCTGGTTCCACAGTCAGATATCTAAACCACTGGGTTACTCAGGAGTTTTGGACTGCAACTCCCAGAAACCTTCACCATCAGCTCTGCTGGCTGAGGTTTCTGGGAGTAACAAAGGTTAAGAACCACTGATCTAAACCACTGACCTATCCAACCAGCAAAAACAATTGTGTGCTATCAAGACTATTCGACTTATGGCCACCCTTTTCAGGGTATTCCAAGTAGCTGTTTATATTTAGGAGATTTTTTTGAACTAGAAAGCATTGAGAAACTCTAGGTACATACACTCTCAGGTTCCTTAATGTGGCTATGACATGCTTGTTTTATTTTATCTCATTATTATCAGCAAGAGTAAATACAAAGATCTTAATTCAGTTCAAAAACATCTGAATGCCTACTCTCAAGGAGTAAACAGAAATTCGGCATAACCAGTCTAAAAGAACAGAAATGCCAGCCTTATTTGAAAACAGATAAATGCATAAGTAACTATTCAATACTTTAAGAGCCACTTACTTCAAATGACACTAAGAGCAATGCAATCTTGTGCATACTTAACTGGGAGGAGGTCCCAATAGATTCAAGAAATCCTACTTTTGAGAAAAAAAACGATGAGCAATTTGCTGTGTGGATGTAAAAATGAAACCCAGATATACTACAGCAGTGGAAACAAATTCTCATGCAAAGAGAAGTGAATCTAGAGCCCATTTAACTACTTGTAATATTTGTACACATGATACCGATTTGTGCTAACAAGCCACTAATATGACATCATATAAGGCATGATATTAGTTTGCTTTAACTTTACATTTTGATATTTCAATCCATTAATAGTTAATTAAATGATATACACCCCAAATGTTTAAACAGGTGAATAAAATACTTATAAACGCAAACAATTCTAATTTGGGGACATAAGTTCCTAAATCACTTCTATCATTAAGGATTCAAACAAAACAATTATGTCATATTGTACTTCACAGAAAGAGTCCAGTGTTAAACGGAATGAAAGAAAATTGTAATCTCAAAGCCCTCTCTTAAAAACTTCAAAAATGTTCACATAGTGGGACCCACTACGTTGTGGCTTCTTACCAGTTTAAAAACAAACACAGCAATACTAGTGAAAACAAAAGTGTCTACACTTTTCTAAAGTGCCATCTCGCTTATTTCTAAAACAGTGTTTCACTAAAGAAAACATTCAGTAATACCAGCTGGTATTATTGCTTGAGCAAAAACAATTTTGGGCTAAGGGAATCAAAGAAAGTACAACCCAACAAAATGCAAATAATTTCATTATCCGATTTTAAAATCCATCTTGAACTGCAAATACTTACTATGTTATGTGAAGTTCTTTTAATCAGTATACTGATGAATCTCATCACCTGTATTATCAAAACGGTTTCCACTTACAGAATTCTAGAATTTATATTACCAGATTAATTTTTAAAGTATATTATGCTTACTCTAGTAAAACTACTAGATATCTCAGTAGCTTAGGTATCTGGCTGTGGAGCCAGAGGCTGGGAGTTTAATTCCCACTATGCCTTCTTGACAGAGGCTGGACTTGATAATCCAACAGCAGTCCCCAACCTTTTTGGGACCGCTGACCGGCTGAGCCTCTGAGGAAGTTGGGGCACCCCCTGCGCTTTCGGGCGCATGCACGAAGCAGTGGGGGAGTGCGCCCCACGCACGCCCACAGCTACACACACCCTTTGCACAGGCACTCAGGCACATGCGTGAAGGGGTGGGTGAGTACTCACGCTGTGTGCGCGCGCGCATGCAAAGCAGCTGTGGGAAGGAGTCTAGCTTAGGCCATGGACTGCCACTTGGCTGCAGACTGGGGGTTGATGACCTCTGATCTGTAAGGTACCTTCTAGCTCTGCAGTTCAAAGTTGTTTATTATTATTATTATTATTATTATTATTATTATTATTATTATTATTATTATTATTATTATTAAAATATCACAATAAAAATTTAGTAAAACTAAAACTTTAAATACTTTTAATAGCTTCAGGTTTAAAAGTGAAAGATCTAATGCAGTGTGATGACTCAGCAAAGCTTACATTGCATTAGCAAATACTGACTCTCACATATTTTGAAATAACATCCAGCACAAGCACAATATGCTACCAGTACACCACAGGAGCAAAGCAGCAGTATCAGGTACTGGTGTTTCTAAGAGTAGATTTAACACCACCAACCCTGAGCTTTCAAAGGCAACTACCCCTGAAAGTATCTCTATGTATGAAACAGCATGAAAACTATACAGACTGCTGTGACTTTACATCACACATCTGTGGAAACAAATAATGTATCTTCCATCACCACAGATAATATGATAAAGGCAGGTTGTATTCATTTTAGAACACAAGAACCCTGATGGAGCTGAGCAAATATATATACTGTATTCCAGCATTCTTCCTCCAAGACAGCCTAACAAGAGGCTCTGGAGGAAAGACCACAAGCAGAACTGTAATGTAACATCATATTGGCTACCTTATTTCCCAGTAAGCATGGAATAGTGTCGTCCTTAGTACTGGAGAAAATATTCATACCCATCATGATTCTTTGATGCTTCCATACACAATCTATCTTCAAAGTAATCTCAAAAATCTGCGTGTTTGAAACGTCTCATACTCTCCTGGTTTCCATTCTGTACCATGCAATTAATTATACCAACACGCAGGCCAGAGCTGTGGGATCCGCTCCTTTGTGTCCTCTCCCAGACAAAGGCGTCGCTTCTCCGGAAGATCAATGCTCACCCGTCGGTACCTCCAGCCTCCTGCCAGGATGGCCGATCCGCTTCCCCTCCCCCCCCCAAAGGCTTCACTCCTACGCGTGCCTGCTTGGGAGTTAAGCCCCTCTGCTCGTGACGAGCCTTGCTCACAAAGAAACGCGCCTAGCTAGGATCAGGGCCAAGAGGGTCCCGTCCTCTTTCTACCCAGCCGAAGGAACCGAGGGAGGGGAGTGGGTGTGGGGGAACGAGGCACGCGCTCCCGTTTCGCAGCCTCGTCACTCCGAGGCTGCTTCCCGGGCCTTCCTTCGAGGAGGCAAGAGCGCTTCTCGCGTCAGCAGCCCGGCCGGCCGGCGACTACGCAGAGGATCCGCGGCTGGCGCCAACTCTTCGCGAGCCCGAGGCGGGCAGCAAGACAAAGGAGCCGCCGGGGGGGGGAGGGAGGGGGGAAGAGAGAAAGCTGGCTCTCCCTCCCTCCCTCTCCCCCGGCCCCCAACTTCCTACCCGTCCCGGCGCGCCGCACGACCAGCCACGCCCCTCCCCCTCCGTGTCTCTCGCTCACCTGCCGGATGGTGCTCGTCTCCGGGACGGCGAACTCCTCCTTCTCTTTGGGGGTCTTCACGGTGACTTTGATGATCCGCGGCTCGGAGGCGGCGGCGGCGGCCGAGCCGGGGGTCTCGTTGGGGCTCTGGGGCCCGGGCGGGCTCTCGCCGCTTTCAGACATGGCGGGCGGGCGGGGGCGCGCGCGCGCGGAGAGAGGGGGCAGGAAGACGACGGCGGCGACGACGAGGCCTCCTTCCCTCGTTAGTCAGGCCGCGCAGGGAACGCTGGGTAACCCCGACCCTCCCCCCTTCTCTCTTTTTCGGCCTCTCCGCAGCCGGTTGCTCAGGCGCCCACCCCGACACTCTAGAAGCTCTCCCACTCTCGGAGAGTTCAACGGAAACAGCCCGGCTCAGCTGTGGCGCCTGCTGATGACGTCAGGAATCGGGGAAGTTACTAGAAAAGGGGAACCGACGGCCGGCGAAGTAGAGACTTGGAAAGATATGCGCATGTGCTGAAAGGGGAGGGGGCACAGAATTCTCTGGGCGCCTGCGCCCCAGAAGGCGACTTTTACTGCGCCGGTGCGGCTGTGCCGAAGGCTTCCTCGGAAGACGTTGTCACACTTCGACGTCGTAAGGAGTCTGCGCAGACTCTGTTGCCCGGGTGAAGAGTGGTGGCGTAGTTCTCGGGGTATTATGTACGCTCCGTATTGAAGTTTGCGTTTTATTAAAGCTGATATGTACAGTATTTCTTCCATGTATGTTCCCAGCACTGCCGTGGAAGAGAGGAGCAGTGGCTGAATCCCGTTGTCTGAAATCGCAGCGCACATAAATATTAAAGAAAGCGCCAGTAAATTCAGGTGGCTCTTGCCTTTCAGTGCGCAGGTACAGGCGGGAGTTCAACGTGTTCAAAATCAGCCGGCATTGAAATAGAAGCCGCTCCCCCAGATACAACGTCTGTAGGACGGAGCCCTCTCGGCTGAATCACCTACCTGTGCCTATGGAGATCGTTACGATGGTTCTCCAACAACCTTATTTGTTAATTAATCATTTCAACTTCTATACACGCCACTAGCCCGAAGATTCATTGAGCGGTTCACAACAAATCAGTTACAATAATACAAAATTGCAATATGCTATTTTAAAAACTGGCACTAAAAATCAAACGTGCTTTTCTGCAGAATTAAATGACTTTAAAATAGTTTGGAGCATCTTCTGTCCATGGTTAAAAACACCAATAAAAAGCAACTTTGTATAGTTCTGTTTTTATTAGTGTCCTAAAAGCTAAGAGGGATGGCACCTGACACCTTTGTAGGATGCTTGTTCTAGAGGAAAAGGGCCAAGACTGAAACCACAGCCCCTAGAGTTAGCTAGCTCTTTTGGCTTCCTTCAGTGTCACAACTTTTATCAGTGGCTGTGAGAACTTTCTTGTGAGTATAATCAGTGAGGATTGGGCTGGTGGCAACGTTACCTTATGGTGCTGGTTTTGGAAGACACAATAGCTCTCTAGACCAGTGGTTCCCCAGATGTTATCAGACTAAAACTCCCAGAAGCCTTCCACACTGTGTTGGCCAGGATTTCCGGAGGTTGTAGTCCAAAAACATCTGGTCCAAAGGTTAGGAATCACTGCTCTAGAGCTATTTTACCAGTCTTCCTTTGAGTTTAATGACTTCTGTTTTGTCTCAAAACCGTCAACTGCTTGAGTGATTGACAACACAATGCACACATGATTCACATGGAATACTATAGTAAGTGAAATCCTTGCCTGTTTGGGAGAGGCAGCTTCATCTCTTCATGTCATCTTTCCTATTTAGTAAGACTTTATGTACACATTTATCACTTGTGTTTACAGTAGTTCTGGGGACTTGTGCTCTTCCAGCTTTACAGCACCAAGCATGTATCCATGTTGTCACTGTCTTTGGCCATAGCATTTAATTAGGTTTAACAGGAGATGGGCATTTCAATCCCATCTATAGTGATGCCAGAAATAATTCGTTCCGCGAGTAGCGCTGTCTTGCAAAAATTTCGTCTTGCAAAAAACGGTTTCCTATAGAAATGCATTCCTATAGGAACCTCGCAAGAGAAAAATCATTCATTCATCTTGCGAGGCACCGGTCTTGCGAAAAACATTTGTCTTGCGAAGCACAGCCATAGAAGAAGCTGTCTCGTCTCGTGAGGCACAACAGCGATTGCAAAAACCATTCGTCTTGCGAGGCATCACTGTACTTCATTGCTGAACCCTCTGCCAGCAAACTGGTCTTTATGCCTGCCCTAGGGTTTACTAGAACTTCCATCATCCCCAGCTGCTGTTATACTGCAACACATCTGTACTACAAGCTAAATTTCAAAAAGCTTATGTTTTTGCCTGCCTCATCGAGGGATTGTGTAAATTACAGGCCGAAATATCTTGGAAGACCAAGTGTTCCGACTTAAGCAATTGCATTTGCTGCCTGAATCATTTGTTCCGTCACCTACTTGGCAATATGTATGAGCAAGTAAGGAATGCAACAAATGATTCTTTTGTTCCCCTTAGTTAGATTCAACCAATAAGGAGCCTCTTGTGATTGTGGGTTGGTATATAGCTGGATTTTTTATTTATAACAATCAGAGTGGGAGTGAGGGATCTTTGTCCAAGTGTTTCAGTTTATGACTCCAATTATCTTGTGCTAGTGGACATGCTGGGTGGTGCTGACTGGAATTATAGATAACTGGAAATACGTAAGTTGCTCTTCACTGATTCCTTTGAGACTTTTTCCTGCAAGCTGAAAACAACTGCTAGGTATATTATATTTTCCTTATACTGTAACCATGCTTTTGTTACACAGTATCCACCTTGCCTCCAAGGCTACAGTGACTTAAGTCTGAATTGCAGTCATCCTGTTCAAATCAATTATGCAACCTTATCTGCAAATATGTTCCATTGCTCAAAATCATATTGGGGAACAATATGTGTACAAGGAATATTGCCTGGTGATTTTTTTCCCTTTTTGCTTTGCAGTCTCACACAAACAAGTGCCTGATCACTTCCCTGAACTGAAGGAGCACAACAGTGAGCCAGCTACATAGGTAGACATCCTTATGCAATTGCCTCTGTGTGCTGCAATTACAATTAACAATCAGGATCAGGGACATTTTACAAAAAATGCTAAGTCTAAAAGAGGGCTGTACTGACAGTAAAGGAGGACAATTCTTCTGATTTTTTTCTGTGTCAAAAATTGATACATTACACAGGAAGTTGGGGGCAGGAACATATGTTATTCTGAAAATTCCCTAAATCAAAGTACTGTATCTAATCTACACCCAAGGCTGAAAGATGAAAAGAGGCTGTAAAAAAGTGAAATATGACATGAAACCAAGATGTAATCTATTCATTGAGCCTTAGCTGATGTTTGTTTTATGTTGCAGAGATCACACACATAGATCATAAAAATGACAAAAAGTTTTATTGACTGACGAAAAACTAGATGCAGCGTTAGCACAAACTAGGTTTTGAGTCACTGCCATATTAATTTCCAGCTTCTCTTCACACTAGAAGTGCAATAAATTGAATATTTAGATTGTTAGTCAATTAAACTTTACTTTCAACCCCCCTAAACTGCAGTACAAATATACATTTGTGTAAAACTCCTGAAAGTCAAAATTCTTTTTCTTTTACTCCATATCAGCTGCAAATGTAATCACCTGCACTGCTCAGACTCTGAATTTCTTTTCCCTTTTCTTCCACCCTGTAAAAGAAAATGACAGGAAAAGAAAATCACTGAAAAGGACATATGAAAATTTAAGTGTCAAAAGAAAAAAGCATGGTCCCATTAACACAGGCTCTGCGGAGAGCACTAGCAGCCCTTCCTTAAAGCTACTTCACAAAAAAAACACTATGGGCATTCCTTTCCATAGGGCTATCATAGACAGCAGAGACCAACTGGGCTTTTGAAGGAAGAGATAGACAATGGGCAGTTTCTCTTTTTTACTATATTGTTGATTTTAATGGTTTTATAATAGGAGGTAATTTATGTGATTTTATGATTTTTAGCTACATTTGGTTTTATCTCATTTTATTTTTCAAAAAAGTTTGTAAACCATCTTGAGCACTATCTTTTAGTGGGAAAGTAGAACATAAATCTTTCGGTCACTGAAGCTCTCCTACAGGAACGGCATTACTTCCTCTCCTGCAAACTGTTCCTTTAAGGAAGAAAAGCAATATCCACTGGATTGATGGTCAGTGCTAGAGGGCGAATGAGTGAATCAATGGAACTCCAAGCATGTTAAGGAACAGATTTATGTCACCCTCAAATACTTGGATAGTATTCAACTAATGTCATCTGGAATGAGGAGAGGTGACATCTGCCAGTTCCCCTTCTACATCTGCTGTGGAAAGTTGGAGGTACCTCTAGAGCAGTGGTGACAAACCTTTTTTGGGCTCACGGTCCCAAAACAGCAGATGGCATGCCACCGCCGCTCCAGACCCAAAAGACCAGAACCGGAAGTGTAGTTTAAGGGGGAATCATGCTGATGGACCCAGAGGACCCGGAACAGGAAGTGGTGGTTTAAGGGGGAATCATGGCGACAGACCCGGAGGACCTGGAAGTGGCGGCGGAAGGGGAATCTTGGCTGCAGCCGCCTCATGAGGTTTTGCTGCGCAGGGGATGGGGTAGGGGAGTAGCGACCTATGGCTCGCGTGCCAGCTGTGGCACGTGTGCCATCGGTTCGCCATCCCTACTGTAGAGCAAGTACAATGGTGCCTCGCTTAGTGACGTTAATCTGTGCAGCAAAAATCGCTGCTAAGCAATTTCATTGCTAAGCGATTTTAAAAAGCCCATAGAAACGCATTAAAACCCCTTCAATGTGTTCCTATGGGCTCCAAAACTCACCTTAAGCGAAAATCCTCCATTGTGGCGACCATTTTCAGTACCTCTAAAGCGAGGCAAAACAGCGGGTGGCCATTTTGGAACCGCCGATCAGCTGTGTGAAAATGGGGGCTTTGCAATGATCACGGGGAAGAGATCATCACAAAGCGAATTTTCCCCATAGGGGCCATCACAAAGCGATCGCTTCTGCGATCGCAAAAACAGCGTCACAAAGCGATTTCTTCGCTATGCGGAGCAATCGCTATGCAAGGCACCACTGTATGCAGGTAGTGCGAGCAGCTGCAGGGGAGAACTACTGAAAACTTTCACCATCCCCATCCTGTGGCAGATGCCTTCCATTAGCAGCAGGATACTTCTCTGTTTTTCATTGCAATGCAGCATATAGGCAGACACAGAAGTAAGAAAGAATCTAGATTGTATGTCAAGGGATAGGAAAGCAACTTGTTATATCAGAAAGTAAGGTTGCCTTGTGCAACTACTTCAGAATAACTTCACTGAACATAATGGCAAAAATCCTAATTTCAGCAGGAGCAATCTAATGGCCATTTTTGGTAATTAAAGGGTCCCATACCCATCCCAAGGCTCCCAAAATTTTCCTCTGGGCAAAAGGGAGATCCCGGGACCATGAGAATTTAAAACAAGGGGACAGGAAGCATTTATTTTAAAACACATGCTGTAAGCCGCCCAGAGACCTTTGGGTAGTGTGGGCGGCATATAAATTAAATAAATAAATAAATAAATGTTAGCACCACAGGGTGATGATATGATCAGCTTCCACCACACAAAATTATGTGAACAGGGTTTGGGCCAATGGGTCTTAACTTCCAAAACTGTGTTTAGCACTGTGCTCAGAGTCTTCTTTATAGAAATATACACTAACAGACAAATTTACAGAGTAGACATGAAACTTTCCTTTCATGGTTCTCTCAACTTAGGATTCAAACCAATATTTTTAATCATTTGTCACAAGCAGAAGTAACTTACCTGATACTTTGTCAATTCTGCTTGCAGTAATTTCACTTTAGATCTTTCTTGTTCCAGTGCAGCATGAAGACTGGTAACCTAAAGAAAAAGAAATTCAACAATTGCCTTGCTCTTAAGCTTTTGGAATTTTAAAATGTGACATTTTAAAGAGAATAAGTTGTATGTCTAATTAAAACATTAATGGGAAATATGCCTGTATCATTCCGAATGTTAATGTTCTCTCAAGTCCCCTGCTGATCAGATAACAATTCATGAAAGTGGTTCTTCTAAAAGGATTCAACTGTTATTCATAGCCTGATTGGCTATGAAACAATAAAGTATTTGTATTTTAATTTCTAAAGAAACCATAGTTTGTCTTCATACACATATCTTGGATTCCAAGGAAGAACAAAAGACCCTAATGTTCATTTTTCTATAAGGGCAGGTCCCTGATTTTCACAGATTTTCCTCCTCCAGTTGCAGATTCCCACACTACATCCCTTACTGTCACTAGGGAGTCCCCGCGTCCTCAAGAGCAGCTTTCTGGATGACTGTGGCAGAAGACAGCAGTGGGAAGACCCTGTTCAATGACCCTGTTTTGCATTTCTTTCAACCCATTTGTTTTCTTTTATCAGACAAAGTATTTAAAATACAATAATTACAGAAATCTTTACCTGTAAAGTCAGCTCATTCTTAATACTCTGGGATTCATCAACTTGAAGTAGTATTTCAGCTTTATCTTTCACTAAAATGTTAAGATAAAAGATTACACTCATGATTCTCAAATATTTTAAAATGGAGGTGGACAATGAGGTGTCAAGCCCCAGGCAGACTACAATCTGTGATTGATGGGCTGCATTCAGCTTGATCAATCAAAAGTTGTATGGGCCTACCAACTAAATGCTGAACAAACCTATATGTATGACTTCTACTTCAACTCTATTGTTTTTATCTATATTATAATCTGCTTTGGGTCTCAGTTCTGAGAAAGGTGGCATATGAGTAAACAAAATTAATATTTTCCAAACTGTTTGTAGACAGATTCAATAAAACATGTACTTACTTTCACCTTCTTGTAGCATTTTCAACAGCTGTGCATTTCGTGCTTTTACTTCTTTATACTTTGCCTGGATATGTTTAAAAAAATCCCATTAATACAAATATTAACTGGGTAACACAATTCTATTCATTTTTATGCCACAGTAATTTCCATTATGCTATTAGGTGACTGGGTTCTATGCCACAGAGAAGTGATATGAGCGGTTTTCTTACCAACTCCCACCATACAACCTTGCAGGATCTTCCAACACAACCAACCTTATACTTCCTGTGCTAAGTCACATCAGAGGAAGCAACAGAGTCATCTAAATTGACACAGTACTTCTGCCCCTCCATGCTGTACTGGACTGTAGTAGAAGATTCTGTTGTTGCAATCCAGCACTGCCTGGAGGGGCAGAAGTGCTAAGTCATTTTAGATCAATGTGTTACTTTCTGCAACATAACACAGTATATCACACTGGGTAGTAGAAAGCATGTTTTAAAAGAAAGAGCTATTGTTTAAAATTTTAAAAATATCCTTTGGTCATCTCAAAAGGGAAATCCAGGTACGGTATTCCCAACTATAATAAGTAATGCATAAAACTTGGAGGAGGAGGGAGCTTAAAACCAATGCTGCTGCATTTTTTTCAAAAATCAACATTTCTCTCATTATTGTCCCAAAAAGTGATTTGTTACAGTAACTTTAGTCCCCCCCCCAAAAAAAAACCTTTGCTCCCCAGTCACAATGCAACAGGTGCAGTGTATAACCCAGTACAGAGAGTTCACTTCAGAGATATATTTTTATGAGAAAACAAAATACAGGATATAAATCTGTGGCCTAAACGAAGACGTGGAACATTAGACACATAGGTGCATAAGAGAAATCTTTACATACTTCCCATTGAGTGATTATATTCTTTAAGTGCTGGATTTCTGCATCTTTCTTTTCAAGTTCCAGCTTGAGTCTCTCTATTCTTCCATCTTTTAGGAAAAAATCCTTGAGAAAAAAGATTTTGTAAATTAAAAATGATTCACACAAAGCTGATGAACTACAACCCATTAATTGTTAACTGATATGACTGTAAAAATTTACAAAGAGGCACTTGAAATTGCTGATGTAAACGCTTAGTGCTTCACAAAGAAAAAAAAAAACCAGGATCCTTTACAGTCCCAGCTGACTGTTTTGTGCAAATGTAGGTGCTCAACGGAAACCAAGTCATTATTATGTTTTTCTAAAAAAAATTTAAAAACCTAATTCAGGAAAAACCATCATTATGGGTGATCATTAGTTAGTCCACGAAAGCCATACCGGACTCTGAGACATTTGTTGTAAGGTGTGTCTTAAATTCAGTGTGGCCTCCAAAAGTGACTTGCTGTTAGAATCAGTGGGAAGGGACATGTAGACCTTTTGCCTATACTGCTTCAGATCAAACAAAAGAAGTTTACAGAACACTGCAAACAATATAGTTTTGTAAGTCACTTCTTTCTAATGAGTTTTTTATTTAGAGGAATGCCCCTATTACTGTGCCTAAAAATATCTGATGTTAGTTCATGTAATTTCCTATCCCTGAAAATATGACACAAAAGAAAAATGGGTGAGAACAGAAGAACAAAAATTATGACACAATTCTTAAAGTGACATAGTTCCCTTGCAAGATAAGCAGACTAAAAATATATAGTAGCTTTTTCATAACTCATGATGGAGGTGGTTTCCTTGCTTCCTTCCCATCAACTATCTAGATTTAACTCTATTCAAAATACTCAGATACATATACAGTTAAGAACTTATCCTTATTCTACCTGTGTGTTGTCACGAGGTGTACTGTTATCCATCCCACTGTCTGTGACATGCTCTCTTCTTTTTTCTCGAGTAAGTATTTTATGCACATCATCCTCTAGTCTATTGAAGAATTCACCATCATGTAGGACAGTATGTGAGGAGCTCAATTCCTGTCAAGAAACTTTTCTTAGTATCTAGTAAAACAATTCAACGGCCAGTGTATACAATTCAGTGCTAAGTTGATCTGCTTTTCTTGTTTTCAAAATAAGACATCCCAATCACATCAACACTTCTAAATATAAAATATGATTTCCAGTATCCCAATACAGTACTAACTTGTGAATGACCAAAGGTAATGTACTCTACCCTGTGGTCACCACAGCGCCATGTAAATACCCTTGATTCAATTAACATTTGCACATTTTTCAAAGATAGCCAAATCCCTAACAGCCATTATGCCAACAAAGCTAGCTCAAGGTGAGGTAGTCCTAAGTAATTTCCACAATCACTGGGCTCCAAAGGATTTGGATTTACAGTCCTCAGTTAGTTAGGACTTCACCCTTAGTTCTTCCTCAGTGCTGTCATCACGCAATCAACTTATAACTGGTAGTGTAGTGCTATGTAACCATCATTATAAGCCCTGATTAGCTGTGATCACAGCTGTGAGTCATTAGCTAAATGGATGCAAAACGGGGGAAATTGTGGGTAACCAATAAAAAGCTGTAAACAGATAAATGACAAAAAACAAAGCAAAAAATAAAGACAAACCTAGTTTTTTGGTGGGAGGGAAACTAGTGGGATTTAGAGTCACCATTTTGGATTCCTCAAGAGCACACTTTCTCCCTGAAAATGTATGTAACATGTTGATGTTGGCACAATAATTATACACACAGTGAGAAAATCCATAAAAACTCAACCACCACAAGCTGCGTTGTTCTTATTTTGACTCTTTACCACAAATCAGTGGCCCAACCCATTACCTATGCCCATTAGTCACTTGACTTGATGCACCAACAAGAAAGACAAACACCAACTGGTAGCAATTTACCACTAAAATTTACAATGATTAACCTGTACCAGTGCAATTATACAGTTAGGTTTGGGTCAATTCTTTCTAATGACTAGTAGCTTCCTGTGTGTCCTACAATCTAAGTTTATGCTTGTCCACCTAAGCACCCAGGACAGAAACACAAGCACAAGCTCATATAACAACAGCAAAAAATCCAGCAGTTTTCACCATACTTGTCTCAAAATTGTATTTGCTCAATATTATTTATTTATCCAAATATTTATATGCCACATATCTTCTAAAGGATCAAAGACGTCTTACAGTATAAAAAAAGGTTAAAAGCTAAATAATATATTATTACATTAGTAAAAAAGCATTAAACGGATATATTAAAACACATAAATAAGAGCAAATAAAGCGACAGAATAAATAATTCCTTTAAAAAGCCCCATGATCAACCAGTCATTTACGGAAAGCCCACCTGAAAAGAAAGGTTTTTATCTGCTTGCAGAAGGACAGAAAAGTTGGGGCTAGGCTAGGTTCCTGTGGGAGTCTGAGTACAGGAGCAGTAACAAAGAAGGCTCTCTCTCATGTCCCCACCAAATGTGCCTGTGAGGTTGGTGTGTCCGAGAGGAAGGCCTCTTCTGATTATCTTAATACTCGGATAGGCTTATGCAGTAATAGGTGATACAATCTATTAGATAGATTGGACACAAGCCATTTAGAGCTTGATAGCTTAAAACCAGCCAAACTGAAATTGATCTAGATATCCAGCTCGTTCAGGAACCCCTGGAGCTGAGAATAGCAAGTGAAGAAATGATTCCCCAATAAAAATAGGCAATTAGAAATTGAGAAACAATAACTGTGCCCTATAATCTAAAGAGTACAGGGACATGGTGGCACTGCGGGTTAAACCACAGAAGCCTCTGTGCTGCAAGGTCAGAACACCAGCCATTGTAAGATTGAATCTACGCAACGGAGTGAGCTCCCGTCGCTTGTCCCAGCTTCTGCCAACCTAGCAATTCGAAAGCATGAAAATGGGAGTAGATAAATAGGTACCACTTCGGTGGGAAGGTCATGGCATTCCGTGTCTAGTCGCACTGGCCATGTGACCACGGAAACAGTCTTCAGACAAACGCTGGCTCTATGGCTTGGAGATGGGGATGAGCACCGCCCCCTAGAGTCCATGACTGGACTAAATGTCAAGGAGAACCTTTACCTTTACCTATAATCTAACGAACCTAACTGATATAGCTCAGAAGGTTGGTATGTGTGACAAACCCCAGACCTACTGGGATATGCCACAGTTTCACTAAGCTGCCACCAACCATTCCCTGTAAGGAGTCACACAGACCAGGAATGGATTTTTAAACAAATAAAAGAATAAGGTTTATTTAAATAACACACAGGGAAAATAAAATGATCAAGTGAATAGGATACAGTAACGTGGCTTAGTCTCAATCATACATACACCAGTTTGGTTCACACAGAACACCTTTCAATAAAGCACAGACCCTGAACCTATCAGTTCTGGCTACCCATACAGACACCTGAACCTATCAGGTTGGTACTGACTGACACACAGTAGTACCCTGTCTGACACACAGACTCCCACTCCAGCTTCTTCTCTCAGCTCTCCTTCAGCTCTCCCCTAACTTCTCCACACACGCTCCACATATATATACAGTACAGCCCCTCCTCCTGATGTCCCGCTTTCCACTCCCCATAGGATGGAACTTTCCCTCCAACCCATGACAGACAGGTAACATCAGTGCTGCATGTAACAGTATGTCCGGCTGAGGAATCATGAGCTGGGAGTCTACACCAGTGGTTTTTAACCTTTTTGAAAGAAACGCCCCCTTGAGCCATTGAGGAAGTTATCACCGCCCCCCTCCCCGCGGTGATGATATTTTATTTATTTATTTATTTATTTATTTATTTATTTATTTATTTATTTATTTATTTATTTATTTATTTATTTATTTATTTATTTATTTATTTATTTATTTATTTATTTATTTATGACACTTAAATCCAATGACCCCTGAAAACAAAATTCAATTCTAAGAAAATGAAATGTCCCAAAAACATTTAATGATTTAGTTGCAAGTGAATTTTAAGACACAAAAAGAAATATAAAAAGTGCATAAAAACAAACTACAATGCAGGAACTAAAAATTTCAAGATGAAAACTCTGAAACTAAATTAAGATTGGAGGAAAATATATATTCATGCACACTGTAAAAAGGCTGCAGCCATGTTAACAGGTTTGGCTTGCTCCAGGGCCCCCCCTACCGCCCCCTTCTGCTCCAGCGCCCCCACGCCGCCCCTTTTAATTCTATCGCCCCCCTGAAAAATGAAATCGCCCCCTGGGGGGCATTATCGCCCACGTTAAGAACCACTGGTCTACACCCCTAATGTGCCTCCTGGGAGAGGAGCCAGTGCAGGTTACAACAGTGTATGGGTTTATATACCCTGCCACTTGTGCACCCTTGGGCAAACTGCACGGTCGCAGAATACCATCGGAAGGATGAAGTGTTATATCACTTCTGACTACTTTATACTCAGGAAGCAAAGATGTCAGAATTAGCTAAACAATACATAATTATTCATTATAACCTGAAGAATGTTTCATATTTTGTTTCTTGTTTAATAAAAGACTTACCTCCTGCTTTTTGGGAAGGTGATCTGAAACAACACAAATGAAGTTTCAAATTACATTGAATTGCCTAATTTGTGTAAAAAAAATATAAAAGTGATAATTTCAAAGGCCTCAGCATTACATATTTTGAAATGAAACAACACAATAACAAGCTGAATTACTTATTCTTGCTTTACAACTGGCTAGGTTTTTCTGATTTGCCAGATTTCAAAATTTAATAACAAAACATCAATTGACTTGACAAATCTAAAAAACCGCTACTACAGATAAAATATGACTTCTTATAGTATGGTACAGAAATATGTAATGCAAAACAAATGAAACAGATTTAAATGTTTTCATTTTTGTTTCTGGACTTGATTTAGAACAGAAATTATTTAGTCGTTCCAAAGAATGGTTTCTAGTAGGAGAAACTGTAGATGACATTCACATTCAGATTTTCCCCTCTGGCCCCTACTGCAATCTAAAGTAAGACCAAGTGAGCAATGGAATCGTTTCAGTTTGCCACACAGGAATCTGAATAGACTTCCGAGAGAGGAATGCTTCACCGCAAGTTATTGAAAGATTTGTTTAATCAGGTTTTTGTACTACAGTGGTGCCTCGCAGGACGAGTGCCCCATTTAACGACGAAATCGCATTACAACGAACTTTTAGCGATCAAAAAAGCGATCGCTTTACGATAGTTTCAATGGGGGAATTTCACTTTGCGATGATCGGTTCCCTGCTTCGGGAACTGATTCTCGCAAAACGACGATTTTTGCCCAGCTGATCGGCGGTTTCAAAATGGCCGCTGGGTAATTAAAATGGCTCCCCGCTCTTTTCTGGGACGGATTCCTCGCTGCTCGGGCAGCGAAAATGGCCGCACTATGGAAGATCTTCACTGGACGGTGAGTTTCAAGCCCATAGGAACGCATTAATCAGGTTTTAATGCATTTCTATGGGCTTTTTTATTTTGCATTATGACGTTTTCATTCTACAGCGATTTCGCTGGAACGAATTAACGTCGTAATGCGAGGCACCACTGTATTCTGATGCTCTTTTAAATTGCTGTGATTTTGTACTACCTTTCATTTGTATTTGTACTACAAGTGGTACCTTGCAAGACGATTACCCCACATAACGACGAATCGGCATGACAAGGTTTTGCGACCGCCATTGCGCTTCGCAAAACAGTTTCTTATGGGGGAATTTTGCTGGACAACGTTTCAGTTTCGAGGACGATTCTAACAGCTGATCGGCAGCTCCGCAAAATGGCTCCCTAGGGTGTTTTCGGACCGATGCTACTCAAGACAGCGATTTAAAAGGGCTTGCCTATGGGCGCTTTTCACTGGACGACAACTATTTTCCCCATTGGAACACATTAAACAGGTTTCAATGCATTCCAATGGGGAAACGCTTTTCACAAGACAATGATTTCGCTAAACAGCGATTTCAATGGAACGCATTATCATCGTCTTGCGTGGCACCACTGTACATTGATATTATAACAGTTTGACTAATCTGCATGGTTTCTGTCCTACCTGGACCATAAAAATCCAGAATGTGATAGTGGGAACTCCGCATACAGGTTTGTAAGAGGGACATCTCCCTGGTGAGGGCCACCTGCCTTGTCTGCAAGCCCTTCAGTGGGCTATCAACAGACCCTTGTTGCACGGCAGCCCAAAGACAAGGACACCAAGTTGCGGCACATATGTGGTCTGCCCATCGTGGAGATTGCCCCAGATCCTAAGAACAGTCCACCACTGTACAAAAAGGAGACAGACGTGACGGACAGAGGGGACGACGGGCGGGAAGTGTGAATTCGAGATGACCACTTGAAGAGACAGTTACAGGCAAGTAACCTCTCTTTCTTCTTCATGGTCTCTGTGAATGCACACTATAGAGTGATTAGCAAGCTGGATTACCAGAGGAGGGACATCACAGAAGTACTGATGACAAAACAACTCTGCCAAAAACTGCGTCCATCCTGGCTCTGACATCAAGGTGGTGGTGAGTAGCAAATGTAGATGGAGTAGACCAGTGGCGGCAAACCTTTTTGGGCTTGTGTGCCTGAACCAAACCAAACCAAACCAAAACAAAAAAGCTCACCAGCGGGTGGCATGCTGCAGCAGTGTGGCGGCGGAGGAACCAGAAGTGGTGGCAGAAAAGGGAATGTCAGGCATGGAGATGCCTCAAGACATCACTTTGGATCCACTTCCAGCGCCAGCTGCTCCAGATCCGCCTGTCAAAGCACCAGCACGGCGGCTGCAGCCGTCTTCTCAGGTTTGGCTGCGCAAGGGGTGGGAGAGTAGCGATCCAGTGACTTATGGCTCGCATGCCCACAGAAAGGGCTCTGTGTGCCAGCTGGGGTACGCGTGCCATAGGTTCACCATTGCTGGAGTAGACCACGTTGCAGCTTTGCAAATATCTGGAATGCCAACCTTTTAAGAGGGCTGTGGAAGCAGCAACAGCTCTGCTAGAATGTGCTGTGAGAGAGGATGGTAAAGGCTTGTGACCAAGGTTTTAAGCAAGCCATATTATGATCATGATCCAGCAGGAAACAATTTATTATGAAATAGGGGATCCTCTATTGGGCCAATGGAGAGTGACAAAGAGTCTTTTGGATTTGTGAAAGGAAGAGGTCCTGGAGACACAGAATTCCAGAGCCCAACGAATGTCAAGAGGATGTAAAGAATGTTCTAGGTCATTAGATGGCAATGGAAAGAAGATAGGTAAAAATATAGGTTGTTTCATGTGAAAACTGGAAACAACTTTAGGCAAGAAGGAGACATGTATAGAGAGTAACCTGAGGATGAAACTGGAGGAAAGGTAGGTCGACACAGAGTGTGGTGAGCTCACTAGCCCAGTGGGCCAAGGTAATGACAATGAGAAAGTCGGTTTTGAGGGACAGTAGTCTCTCAGAAGTCATTGCCAAAGGCTCACAGGGAGGTTGAGTGAGACATTGTAGGACAGTGTGTAGTGATCATTGTGGAGGTAACGGTGGGCATGATGATTGGATGTTGGCGAGGTCTTTAAGGAATTGCTTGAGAGTGGGATAACGGAGCAATATGGCAGCATCGGAATCTTGGGGTTGATGTGCAATTACAGCAGCTATATAAACCTTGAGAATGGACAAAGAAATGTCACGATGAGGCTATGTGAAAAAAGAGAGAAAGAATGGAAAGTAATATTTAAAGAAATACAGTATCTGAAATAATTGGATTGAATATTCCAATGTCCCCAATAACAGCTTTATTGAATATGAGTAAAGATCAACTGGCAAATGAAAATAAGGATTTAATAGTAATAATGATTACGGCAGCAAGGATAATTATGGCAAGGAATTGGAGAAATGAAAATCAATTTAACCTCGAGGAATGGTATAGAGAGAATTGTGGGACATGGCTATTAATGATAAACTGACATGTGACATGAAAATAAGTAGGGGCCAAACGAAAAATAATGATTTTAAGAAAATATGGAATGTATTTTTAGAACATGCATTTCGGAGAGGGAGGGGGTTTACACCGAGTGAAGAAACAATGAAATTTTGGAAGGAAAATGGATGGAATGAAATGTAATGCTAGTCCTGAGGGTGATGGGTGCACTGTTTTGTTTGTATTTTATAGATTTTCTTTTCTGTAGTAGTAGGTGTATTTTGTATATTTTTAAATTAAAATTAAATTAAAAAAAGAAATGTCACGATGGAAGAGATGAAACAAAAATGCTAATACTGCATTGTTTGCACAGTAGGAATGTTAGAGAAAATGGCTCATTTGTAAGTACAAAAACGGATGGTGGATGGCTTCCGAGCATGAGCAAGAATATGACCTACAGAAGATGGATTCGCCATGCTGTTAGGTGAAGTGTGTGGATATGGGGTGGAAGGTTCTCCCGTGATTCTGCATGAGGTGAGGAAAGAGAAGACAGAGGAAGTTGGTCGACATAGTCTGAGGGTGATGAACCATGGTTGTGTGGGCCATCAGGGGGCTATGAGGGTGGTATTTGACTGGTCTTGTCAGATCTTGACAAGGATTGGCAGAAAAAGAGGTTCCAGAAGAAAGAGATAAAAGAGGCTGGGGGACCAGTTCATCATGAAGGCATCAGCTAGGGATCAGGGGCCGGTTCATGCTCTGGAACAGTAGCGAGTGCATTTGGTATTGTGTGAGGTGGCAAAGAAATCTGTGAGAGGGTGACCCCAAGTCTGCAGAGGTGGAGGAACACTGAGTCATCTGAAGTCCATTCATGTGTTTGAGTGCCGAGCCTGCTCAGTGTGTCTGCTAAATACTGTAGTTGTCTTGTGTAGAAATATGTATGGCTACTGGATAGATGTGGCATCCGTAGCACCATTTTCATAGTTGAATGGCGAGGTAAAGGATGAAGAAAGAGTGGGTGCCTCCTTGTTTGTTGATACAGAACAGAGCCATGGAGTTGTCTGTGGTGACTTGTATGCCTCATCCCATAACCAGGGACCCAAAAGCATGGAAAACCTTGATAATGGTGAGCAATTTGAGATGGCTGATGTGAAATTGTTGTTCTGCGTGTGAGCATGGGCATGTATCTGAAGGTTGTTGCAATATATACCCCACTTGCTGGGGCTGGCATCAATAGTGACTTGAATTGCAAGTTGGAGGGGACTGAAAGGCCTGCCAATGAAAAGGTCAGTTGGTGTATCCCACCAAGCAAGTTGGGTGGCGAGTTCTGGTGTGACTCTGAGGAGTTTGGTGGGTCGATCTGACAGAGGGTTGAAAAGAGCTGGTACCAAATCTGAAGTGACCTCATTTTTAGTCAAGCATGTTGTATGACAGAGGTCATGGAAGCCATCAATCCTAGGAAGCGCTGAGTTTGATGCACCATGACAGTAGTATGAGGTTGGAAGTGGCGCAGAAGCGTGTGTAGCTTTGTTGCTTGTTGTGGAGGGAAGACACGAATGTGTAATTAATCCAGGACAGCTCCTATGTAAGTCACCAGCTGAAAGGGTTGTAGGATAGATTTGTCCATGTTGACTTTGAGTCCCAGACCCGCCAAGAGGAACAGAGTGAGATCTATGTCATGTAAACTAAACCTTGGAACGGGAAGAAGCAACTAGCAACTAATCGTCGATCTATGGGAATATGGTGACTCCACATACATGGAGATGCACGGCTACAGGGACCATGCATTTTGTGAAGATTCGTGGAGCAGCAGAGAGGACAAATGGAAGGGCCTTGAACTTGTATGTGGAGTCTCCGAGGGAGAATCTGAGAAATTTGAGAAGATCTGGCCAAATGGTTATATGGAAATAGGCATCGCTCAGGTCTATGACTGCAAACCAGTTGCCCTTCTGAAGGAGGGGGAGTATGTGTTTTAGTGTGACCCTATGGAAGTGCTCTGGGACAATGTAGGAGTTGAGGCTGAGGATGGGCCGAAGACCGCCGTTTCTCTTGGGAACTGTGAAATAACAGGAATAGAGTCCCGGGTCGTCATCAAGTGGAATGACAGGAGCAGTGCCATCTTTTTGTAGCAGGGATCGAACTTCTTCTTCTAGTACAGGTGATGGTCATTGTTTTCATTGGTCCTGAAGATGGTAAGAATTTTGATCACATAGCCAACAGTGATGATAGAGAATACCCAAGAGTTGGTGGTTATTGTGGCCCACACTGGGAGATGGGCTGCAAGGTGGGTGGAGTTCATAGACCGCAGTCTGTAATGAGGGCAGATCTGGTTGGTGAGGGAGTCAAAGACTTTGGGCTTTTTGTCAGGGCGCCTAAAGGATTGTCCGCGACATCAGATTCTGGTTAGAAGGGGACTCTCATGATGGTAAGAAGTCCGAGGCTTTGGTATTGGAGGTTAGGTGAGCTGATTGTGGAGACATTTGTAAATGCAGAGTAATGTCCATAAGGGGACGTTAAAAGTGTGGACCACGTCACCTTGTAGCAGAGGCAAAGGAACAGTGTTTGGTCTTACCAGTACTGTAGAACTTTGTAGATGGGCATTGTGTGGATGGGTGTGGTATGGATCTCTTAGGCTGACAAGAGCGTGTAGGCTTAAGTGGGGTTGGTGGTGGTCCTCTATAATTAGTAGTAACTTATAACAAAGATGATTGTACTTGAGAAAGTGTGATCAGTTTTGAGTATGAGTCTGGGTTGGTACCAAGGTATGAGGACACTTTGGTACCATGGCTGACTGTAAGGCGTGTGGCTCAGTGGTATGAGATCATTTGAAGTAGAACTTAGTTGGCTTCAAAATTGGAGGGTGAGAAGTAGTCATCAGAAGATATTTCGTAAAGAGGCTCTCTCCTTGTAATCCTGATGAGTCAGAGGGGGTAGTAATAGGCATACCAATGGTGTTTAGACTCAGTATAAAACCTGGGATCAGGTTGCCAGTGTTGATAAGATCGGTCTTAGTATCGTAATAAGTTGGAGGCTCATAAAGAGTAACTTGCTTAAGGCAGCAGTATCAAGCTTGAGTATCATGCGATGCCATTAACTCAGTGTTGGGGGAGCTTGTATATGCTCGGTAATGGGTCAGCATGTCTCTGGTGTATGGTGCATTTTCCAAGTTCGTTTTCAAGGAGGTACTGGATCAGCTAAAGTGAAGGCTGAATTCGAGTCTGGAGTGGAGACGGAGCAACTTATAGACTTGGGACTCGAGTATAATGATTGTATTTCCCCATTCAGGTGATTGACTGAATATAGGGGGTGGCAGTTGGCCTCATGGTGGGAGATTGGATTCGTTCTCTGGAAGGAGAATCAAGGCAGACAGTTGCTTGGTCTGGTATGGACGGTGGAAGAGCAGCTTTGTCAGGTTCAGATAGAGAAGTATGCTTAGATTTATTGGTAGGTGAGTCCTGAGATGACCTTTTTCTTCTTTTTAGATAGCTTGAGTGGTTGGATGTCAAGGCCGGTTTCAAAGTCAATCTCGACTTCAATGTCAGTCCTGAAAGCTTGGACTTGGAGGTCAACTTAGATTTGACTTTGCCCAGTGCCAGCCTTGATGCAGGTGAGGTCAATGGCATCTCAGTTGATGGGGTTGGGCTGTGGGATGGAGGGATAGGTGCGGTGTCCATAGTGGATGGTTGAGGTTGTAGAGAGCGTTCCCAAAGGGAGGATCGGAGACGCTGTTGCCTAAGTTTAAGTGCCTGTTTCATAAGGTTTTTGCAGGCCTGACATGGAGAAAACTGGCGGGAGTCCCCAAGGAAGAAGAGGCATGACTTGTGTCCATCAGAGAGGGGAATCATGTTGAGGCAAGAGTCCCACCATTTGACAGGCCCTGTTGGGGCCATAAAATGGCAGGAAGGGGAAGGGGGGGGAAGGTCAGGGAACGAAGAGGGAAGATATGTCATTCTAACTCTCCTACTCTTTTTTCCCATAGTGAACTCGTGAAGAGATAAAGAAAAAAGGTAAACAGAGCTCTGCTTGTCAAGAGATGAAACCTCAGTGGTGGCAAAAAGTAACTGAAGCAATCCCCAGGATGGGCGGACCACGTGTACTAGAGGGGAGATCCTGGTGAATGCATGCTAAAGCTCTAGAATATTCCAGAAATCTCTGTTCAAGCGCAGAATAACCCTATAGTGTGCATTCGCAGAGACCACAAAGAAGGTGAAGGTGCAGCTGGTGGAGAGGAGGGGCAATAACGAGGACAGAAGGGATGACTGGTTGCAGGCTCTGGAGAAACAGTTGCCTGTCTTCTGTGCCCTGGAGGAAGAGGAGGAGCTCTCTATCCTCTAGGACCTATGGAACAGGGCACAGGCCACCTTCACTTTGGGTTGGGACCTCACAAGCCAAGCATCCCACCCACCACTATAGGACTGGCCAAATGGCAGAGAGTTCGCCCTGCTAACCTGCAACAGGAGTACCCAACCGTGACAAAAAAGCAACACTGGAGGCATTGCCACCAACACCAGTGGCTGCTGCAAGCTGGCACAGCTTAAGAAGGAGGCACAGCTGCCATACTGATTTACCAATCCTTGGTGAGGAAAGCCCTGCCTGGGGCTGAGTTTGGGACTCAAACTCAGCCCCAGCACTGGACTACAAGTGACTTGGGGCTTGTAGCCATAACCAGAGCCCAGGCATATTGAAAGCCAGAAACAAGGGACAGGGGTTATCCTCTAGTCAGTGAAACACAATTTGTCACATCCGATCACCAGCCTGCTCTGCCAGCAGAGCCCATGGTGGAAGATATATAAAAGCTGCCACACTTCACAGAGAGGGCAGCTGAGATCATTGTTTCCAGATACATTTTCCTCTGCTTCTCCCAAGAAAAACTTGTTTCATGACCTGAAAAAGGGGACCAAGATATTTAAATCTTGTGACTTTTTTTAACAGATCACAGAAATATTTGGCACAAAAAGCATACCTATGTTACTATCCGACTGAAAATCTTTTAATGACACAGTGGGAGGCTTGTCTTTTCCCTGATGATATTTCCGTTTCTCCTTCTTGTGTACAGCCTTTGATGGAGGAGAAGCATTTTCAATGTTTTCATATTCCTGCAATAGAATAAAAACACATATGCCTACCTTCAATTTCGGAGGATAAGCAACTGGAAGATATATCTTTGTGAAAATAAATACTAACAACAGGAAAACAAGTTAAGCACAGAAACTGACCTTTCTAAACAACTGAACTCAAACATAACATTGTATGTTGAATTGAATATAAATCATTACATGCCATTATTTACTAACGGGTGATTAATACTTTCACCACCACTACTGCATCAGATAGTTTTTTTTAAATCTGCTGTTAACCTTACTGTATCTGACAAAAAGAAGCACAGATATATTTGCCCTACATATAGATGTCAGCAATTACCAGGATGAGTCCATAATATAGCTATTGGCATTGCAGAAAAGATTGATCTAAATATGGTAAATTCATTCTTTTTGGTGGACCAATGGGATCACTGCTATACTTACATTAACAAGACCTTTCAAAGTTATCTTCTGTATTTTTGAGTGAAGAGAAATTCCACGAAGCTCCAATAGCAAAGAACCTCAAATATGTCTGTCATTTTTTAACTCACTAAAAATCATGGCTGTCATGTTACCAAACTCTTTTTATTATAAATTTTACATGTATTTTTCTTGTTTATGTAACATATTTGTATTGCATTTTTCCTGATGTTCTGAATCCCAACAAAAAAAATCAAGCCAAGTTGTATATAGATAGCTACGTCACTCAAATAATCTTTCCTGATTTAATAGCAGCCCAAGAAAAATAAATTGAAGCCTTAATCTTTGTTTTCGCTCCTTTATATATATATATATATATATATATATATATATATATATATATATATATATATATATATATATATATATATATATATATATATATATATATATATATATATATATATATATATAAAATTTATATGCGGCCCACACTACCCAAAGGTCTCTTGTGGATGAAACATTGTGAACAGTGTGTAGAACTATGTTCTAAATAAAATACAGTTAGCTGAGGCTTTCTTTCTCCCCTTAACACTGAAAGACTACAAATATTTTTTAAAAGAAATGCAGTGTTGCAATTGGAAAAATAATAAACAACTGATATTGGAAGAATGGTATAACAAGATGTGGAAACTAGCTATTAATGATAAATTAACTTGTGACTTGACAGTTAGAAAAGAATTATTGAAGGAAAATAGTTTCAGTGGTTAAACCACTGTACTGCAGCCAAAACTGTGCTCATGACCCGGGGTTCAATCCCAGGTAGCAGCTCAAGGTTGACTCAGCCTTCTATCCTTCCGAGGTCGGTAAAATGAGTACCCAACTTGCTGGGGGGGCAATGTGTAGCCTGCATAATTAACTTGTAAACCGCCCAGAGAGTGCTTGAAGCACTATGAGGCAGTATATAAGCAGCACGCTTTGCTTTGCTTTAATGGTATTTGGAAACATTATATTGAATATGTTGTGTGCATTCACAGAGGCCACGCTGAAGAACAAAGGTTATACCCCAACACATTATTTTTGGAAAGAATTAATTTTTTAATGCAACGTTGAGTTACCCTCCCCCCCCCCCCCCCGGAAATAAGATCTAACCTGAAAATAAGCCATAGTAGGTTTTTTTAGGATGTTCATAATATAAGCCCTAACCCAAAAATAAGCCCCCGTTAAGTGAAACCCTGCCCTCCACCATTGTGCAGCAACCAGAAGATGACATGACTGTATTTGAATAAATGTAGATTGTTATACATGAAAAAAATATAAACATCCCCTGAAAATAAGCCCTAATACGTTTTTTGGAGCAAAAATACAAGACCCTGTCTTATTTTCGGGGAAACACGGTATTTCCTGTAGATTAATAAAATGCTTGATCCCATAATGGATCCAAAACCTAGTATGAACATTTACTGTATTCTAATAACACAAAAAACAGGAAATACCTTTCTGTGTTCTTCATATTCCAGTTTGCTTAGAAGTAAAGCTTTTTCAAGGTCTGCTTCAAACATTTCAGAAGTCAACTGAAGAAACAAGATGGAAAAGTTGACTTTATGATGGCTTTTATTTAAACATACAGTATATAAAGAGGTTACTTACCTGTAACTCTGGTTCTTTGAGTGGTCATCTGTAAATTCACACTAATGGGTTAATCTGCACCTGCGCAGAGCAGCCTCGGAACTTTCCAGAGCTTGAGCACATGGTGCTGGGACCTCCCACACGCTACCCCTAACCCTACCCCCAACACCGAGTGCCTCAGTTCTGTAGAACCGTCCACCGCTGCACACAAAAGGCTCACATGACAGACAGCAGAGAGTGTGAATTCACGGATGACCACTCAAAGAACCACAGTTACAGATAAATAAACTCTTTTTCTTCTTCGTGGTCTCTGTGAAGGCACACTAATGGGTGGCTGGCAAGCTGACTTACTTGGAGGAAGGACATCACGAGAGCACAGAAGCCAGGACAGCACGACCCGTGCAGCCTCAGTCTTGGCACAGACATCAAGCCGGTAGTGGGACACGAAAGTTGACGTCGTGACCCAGGTGTCAGCTCTACAGATATCAGCGAGGTCCACCCCTCTGAGGAATGCCGTTGACAGTGGGCTTTAACTGTGTCTGGTAGTGGTACCTTAGCCAGCTTGTATGCGAGGCGTATGGTGGAAATGATCTGGAAGCGTACCAGTGTACCCTTAGGAGTGCCTTGGAAGGCTACAAAGAGCCTCTTTGAGGTGTGGAAAGGTGAGGTGCGAGAAACATAAAAGGAGAGAGCCCGTTTAAAGTCCAGGGAATGCAAAGCTCATTCTAGAGGTGAGGTAGGTGCTGGAAAAAAGTGGGCAGCACAATGGGCTGGTTCAAATGAAAATAAGACCTAAGGAAGGAAGGAGAGGTCTGGGTAGAGAGTCAGTTTGTCGGGATGGAATCGGAGGAGGGTCCACTCTCCTGTCGTGCCATAGTGACAGCGAGAAAGGCAGTCCTATCTATCTATCTATCTATCTATCTATCTATCTATCTATCTATCTATCTATCTATCTATCTATCTATCTATCTATCTATCTATCTATCTATCTATCTATCTATTTATTTATTTATTTATTTACAATATTTTTTAGCCGCACCATTGCCAGTGGCTTCTTCAGTCAGAAGACAGTACGACACTGTGGCCAAGGGCTCAAGTGGAAGCTTCATGAGCTGATTCAAGACAAGCTGGAGTGACCACTGCGGAGTAAGAGGTCTACAGGCTGGGTGCATATTCTTCAGGCCCTGCAAAAACTGCTCCGAAGGCAAAAAGGCAGAAAGGGTGGGAAATTGGGATTTCCAGCCCTTTCCCCCTGCCTTTTTGCCTTTTGAAACGCTGGAACGGATTAATTCCATTCCCATGCATTTCAATGGGAAATGGTACTTCAACTTATGAACTTTTCAACGTACGAACGTCGTTCTAAAACGGATTGAGTCCGTAAGTCGAGATACCACTGTATAGTCCTCCGACAGAGAGGGAGAATGATTCTCTGCGAGATCAGACTAGTTGTGGGAACATTGGAAGGCGAGTCTTCCTCCCCACCTGAGGCCAGTAAATCAGAGTCTATCAGTTCATGATCAATAGATGAGGAATAATCTCCACGACTGGTCAGCGCATGGTAGGTTATGGTATCGACTCAGGCTACCTATCTACCAACATCTCCTCTAGAAGGGAGCTGGAGACTGAAGCCGCTCCAGAGCTGCTTGCGTATCTTCAGGGTCCAATATCAGATGATAAGGTTGCTTAACATCGACAGCAGGCGCATAATCCAGAGGCAGATGCCTCTTATGGGGCCGCCGCAGCAGCAGAGGATAGAAATCGCTCTTGGTACCTGCAGAGCGATCCTCAAAATGCCAGTATCGAGGAGGAGAAGGAGAGGGAGAATAGGGATGGTAGTAATTACAACGATAGTACGAGTCGACCCTGTAGGCTCTTGGATAGGAACGCTGGCCGGGCTCAAAGTCGTCAGGATCACTGTACACTGGATGGTTATAGTAACGCCACCTGCTATAGCACACATAGTCATGACCAGGTACTGATCGATGCCGAGGGAGCTCAGGCTTGCATGGTGGCTCAAGGTGCTGAGATTTGTGTATTCTCTTCCTAGGCACCTCCATCAGCACTGATGGTAGGACGGAGACTTGTCAACCAATTGAGCCTGTAGGAGTTCGTGGGCTAGCCTGCGACAATTGTACTACTTCTGCAGTCGTGTTGCCCCAGTCAGGAGAGCAGCTGACACAAGGGGATGGCAAGGCGGACCATCTTCATCCCCTGATAGTAAACTAAGGCATACCAATTGTTGCTGGGATGTATCCAGTATCAAAGCCGATTTATCTGCCAAGCGATCCGGTTTTGGAGCATTCTTCTTCTTTGGGGCTGACATCGAGGGAGGCTTCGGTATTGATGCCGGAGCCATCAACCTCGAGCCTGAGGAAGACACCTGGGGCTTGGGTGCCATTTTAGAACCCTTCTGGGCTTAAGAAGGTGGTGGTGAGCCTGAGACCAAGGGCTGCCACTCCACTTGCGATGGATCCATGGGAGTCTCTGGGGTTGGAGACAGAGACTTTTCCCAGAAAAGAGAGTGGAGGTGTTGAAGCTTCAACTTTAAAGCCAGTTTAGTGAAGTTTTTACAGACCCCACACAGGGCTGGCTTGTGCTCCTCCCCAAGACAAAACAAACAACCAGACTGTCCGTCGGAGAGGGCAATCTTGTTGGGGCAGCAATCTCACCTCTTAAAGAGGCCCGGAGCAGCCTTAAACAATGTTACGGCTCCCTCAACATAACTAACAGTCCGGTTTTATTCTTTTAGTCAGACTCCCAGTGAAGAAGAATTGCTGAATGATCCAAAACGAAGTCCAGGGAGGTCCAAAGAGAAGGTAAAGAAGATAAGTAATAACACAGAGAAGTTCCTAATGAGGTGCTGCTGCAGCACAGCAAGAAAGGAACTGAGGCACTTGGTGCCAGGGCAGGGTTAAGGGCAGCGTGTGGGAGGTCTTGGCACCATATGCTCAAGCTCTGGAAAGTTCCGAGGCTGCTCTGTGCAGGTGCAGATTAACCCATTAGTGTGCATTCACAGAGACCACGAAGAAGAACCTTAGTACAGTGGTGCCTCAACTTACGAACTTAATCCGTTCCAAAAGATAGTCGTAAGTCGAAACACCATTTTCCATAGGAATGCATTGGAATGCAATTAATCTGTTCCAGATGGGGAAAAATCACCAAACAACAACAACAAAACCAACAACACAGCAAGCCCCATCAGAACGTGCTGGGGCTGGAAAAAAAATCACCAAAACAAACAACAACAATACAGCAAGCCCATTGGAACGTGCTGGGGCTGAAATAAATCACAAAAAAAAAAAACCCCCACAACAACACAGCAATTTAGAAATTTAGATTCTTACAATACTCTGAAAAGAGCTGATTGGAAAAAAGTGGCCTCCTGTGAGATGACTCTACAGAGCAGTCATTTTGGCCATGTCTGATACTTCTGGTATATAAAGCTTTTCTTGCCATTACTGGCACACAAAAATCAACAGTCATATTTTGTGAAGAATAACACCAGCAAAAATTCTACCTCATAAGTGTCTTACCAAATATCCACTTACCTAGCAATAAGCCCCAATAAACTCAATGTGTCTTCCATCTGAACAGATATGCCTGAAACTGCACTAAGTTAATACTGCTGTGTATTTTATAAAATGTACAGTGGTGCCTCGCTTGACGATGTTAATTCATTCCAGCAAAATCGCTGTAGAGTGAAAACATCATCAAACGAAATGTAAAAACCCACTGAAACGCATTGAAAACCGTTCAATGCGTTCCAATGGGCTGAATACCTGCTCGTCCAGCGAAGATCCTCCATACAGCGGCCATTTTCGGTGCCTGTATAGCGAGGAATCCGTCCTAGAAAACAGCAGGGGCCCATTTTGAAAGCTAGTGGCCATTTTGAAACCTGACGATCAGCTGCTTGCTGATCATCGTAAAGCAAAAAATCGGTTCCCAAAACAGGGAACCCATCAACGTGAAACAAAAAAAACCCAATCTAAACATCGTTTTGCGATGAAAACTTCAACGTTAAGCAGATTCGTCGTTAAACGGGATAATCGTCCAGCAGGGCACGACGGTATAGCACAAGTACAACTGTAACAAACAATAATAAAGCACATTTCTCATAAAATCTGAACTTATAAATACTGGATGAATTACTTGCTCATCTCTTTGCCTCCACTCTTGCCAGTTCTCTTCCTGAAAGTCTTTACGTGCAGAATTGTTTAATACTTGGTCATGCTGAGACAAACAGGTTCCATGGGAAGTTTTCTGAGGAATCTTTTTAAAAGCGAGATTTCTGAGCTATGAAGAAAACAGTTAACAATAATGAATTATTTTCATTCTGTGACACACTAAATGATATACAATTTGACATGCTAAAACTACAGTATAAATTCTGTTTGACGTGACATATTATTTTGATAACTTTTGTTAAGAAAAATCGCACATTTTTATGGACATATATTATGGAATATTTCAAGGTCATTGAATACTTGCACGACTTCTGTCAAACCATAAATACTAACATGGGAAAATCAGTCCGAGACCAATTATACAATGTCATTTTGAGTTTTCAACTCATAATTTTGGCACTGGTATTGTCAAATTTATCCTTCTCTTTCTCATTCCATTCCCCCCCTTACATGTCTTTTTAATTACCAAGCCAGAGCTGTGTCTCATTTTCACTATCATGCCTACTATTAGCACTGCTGAATTTCTGTGGCATTTCAAGCAGTCTTGAGACAAGATTTAAAACCCTTAAAAATCTAATTGCCCTTCTGAAACTTCATGGAACAAAACCCTTGTTTGTTTATAATAGTTTTACCTTGCCTTTCTCCTTTAAAAAGGGCCTAAGATAGCAGATAGTATTAAAATACAATATTTAAAACTAAAAACAGTGAGTATCCGAATAACTAAAACGGATCAAACAAATACCTGATCTTAATTATCAGGTAGGCTCATAAACGGAAGTATGGTCTTTTAGATACCTTGGGCCTAGGGCTTTATAAGTTAGAACCAGTACTTTGAATTGTGCCTAGAAATGGATAAAAATCAGAAGCCAGATTGCTATCTCATGTGCACTTTAGAGAACATATATCAGTGGTTTTTAACAATCTGAAAGGGTTTACTAAAACGAAAATGGGTTTGGGCCAGAATAACTAAAATGTATTCCTCCTATGTGAGCCAGCTGGAAATGTGACATATTTAACAAAGATCTTATTTCATGTCCCACACAATTCAAGAGGCTACACAAATGAATACACAAAGCCTAAGCAATTTCAGAATAGCTCCACTTTTAATCACGAACAGGCAGCAGCCAACACTGCATTGTTTCATATGTCATTTTGTCTTTGAAATCTGTTTTTAAAAATTATTTTAAACCTGCTTTTAAAGAATGTTCTATTTTTCTGTACATTGCTTTGAGAATCCTAGTGGATATAAAAGTACTGTAATAAGCACTTTGAAACTGACTGGATAACTAAGTGGTTTAGGTAACTGGCTACAGAGCTGGAGATTGGCAGTTTAATTTCCCACTGTCCTTCTTGTGAGGCCGTGGACAAACTACCCAGTCTCAGAGCTGCACCCAGAAGAAGGGAATGGTAAACCACTTCTGTGTTTTCTCCATCTAGAAAACCCAAGAAAGGCCCACCATAAGTCAGAAATGACTTGACAGCACATGATTATTAATATTTTGAATAAGTAATATTGCTTCTGCTATTTCAAGAAATATAGAACAAGCAATACTGTGATGAGTAACAATTGATAGTCCTATCCTCCATGCATTTATGTAATCCTCTTTCAAAGTCATCTGATTTGGCACTCATTGCTACATTCCTGAATTCCATGGTTTAGCTATCTGATGTGTGAATTCCTATCAATTATCAAGTATAGTTGTTTAGCTCATCTCCGACTACTGCCTTCACTTTTAAATATTTATCTGGCACCTAAACATTACCAACCCCCTCACCTCATTTGCTTCACTCTGCTGCTGTTCCTTCTTTTTTCTTCTCTTTTCTTTTTTCTTCTCATTTGTGCTTGACTTGCTACCTGATGTTTGAGACTTTCTACCACTCCGACCACTTCTTCCCTTTCCAGATTCTGAATCAGAACCACTACCGCTATCCACTTGTAGAAGAGCAAACCTCGATGCTGTAGTAGGTACCGAACTAATCACTGCGGAAGCCATTTCACCATTGGAGATGTCTGAATGCAGACCTTTGAGATTCAAGGTGTCTTCTGGAAAAACAAGAGCAACATAAAAGGAATGGGGGAGGGTTGCTTTGCTACATACATAGAATCTTTTATAGATTGCCCAGAAGACCTCACAAATGAAAGTACCACATTTTAAATCTGCCTTGACTACACGGCATCAGCTTGCACAAATATTCACTGGGCAACTATATAGCTAAGAAATAACACAGTCTAGAAAATTCTAATTTTATTAAACAGTGAAGAAACTGTGGATGTTCCAAAAAACAACAGGCATAGAAGTACTGTCTCTTTCGAAATAACCCTGGCAAAGGGCTAGTAAGAATTCCTATAAGACAGAAATATTTATGTAATGGGGTAACGGATCCCCAAAGTAATTCTTTAATAACTATTTTTATTTTGGATAATGCTTTATTTAAGAACAACTGAGCTATAACCAACAAAAGCTCGAGCCAGGTATAATTTGTTAGATTTGCATGTGTTCCAAGTTTGTCATATTTGCTATTTACTATTTTTTAAAAATCAAATGTCTTATGGTAACCTCTATTTCAGACATTATACATTACTGAAACAGTGACGTCTACGTTGGCCTGGGCATGTTGTGAGAATGGGTGATGGCCGGATTTCAAAAGATCTCCTGTATGGAGAATTAGTGCAGGGAAAGCGCCCCAGAGGGAGACCACAGCTGCGATATAAGGATATCTGCAAGTGGGATCTGAAGTCCTTAGGGATGGACCTCAACTGATGGGAAACCTAGACATCTGTGCGTTCAGCCTGGAGGCAGGCGGTGCAGCATGGCCTCTCCCAATTTGAAGAGGCACTTGTTCAGCAGGCCGAGGCAAAGAGGCAGTCCTGAAACCAGCAAAATCAGGGAGCTGGACAGGGGACAGGTTATATTTGTCTTCAGTGTAGAAGGGATTGTCACTCTCGAATTGGCCTTCTCAGCCACACTAGACGCTGTTCTGAGTCCTCTATTCAGAGCAAGTTACCATAGTCTCTCAAGACTGAAGGATGCCTAATCAAATCTAAATTTCAGACAGAAACAAGTTATATCAATTAAAAATGATGCAAATGAAGTTTTAAAAATAAAGGATTAGTAAGACAATTGTTTTCTTTTTCTGAACTTGATCTTTTTTTCTGTAAGTCACAAACAGAAATAACTATTGAGAGAGTACATGTCGTTTTATTATTAGGACAGCTTTGAAAAGAAAGTTCACTGGTCTTGTGCAAACATAGAAATGCAGTTCCAAGAGTATGAATAACAAGGATTTAATAAGTAAGAATCAAGAGGTTTTCAAAATTACATTTAAAAATCCACAACATCCTGAGAATGCATTTTTAAAAAAGGAAACATTTATCAATTATTTAATGAAAGTACAGAGAGCATCAAAGGGGAATGCTTATAATGGATTTTGATGCACGACTAAGAGTGGTGGCAACTCCAAGGTTGAATGGGAGAATTTGTAGAACTCCATCAGCACAAGATGCCTTCTCTGTTTTCTGCAAAATCCAGTGACAGGTATTAATGTATCTTGCACATGGTGCCAGTAATTGGGATGTCACAAATCAATCAGCTATACCCTACACCACAGGCCAAAAGTGCCTCATCCTTTCAGATGCAAGAAGATCCAAATGCTATCATCTAACAGGTTGCTAGGGTCTAAAATCCAAACCACACCTACATGTGTGTTTCTTGCATTAATTTTAGTTCAGGGATGAGCACAGAGTGGTCCTCCAGATGTTGCTAAGAGAGTAATTCCTGTTAGCAGAAGCAAATATACACAGTGGGGAAGGGCAATGGAGACGAACTATTTCTCCAGGCCAGAACCACCCACTCTATGCTAGCACAGAGGACTGAAAGGTCTTCCCTTTTTGGAGGGAAGACCTGCATTTAAATTGTTTAAATTGTATTTAAATTTAAATTGTATTTAAATTGTATTTAAATTAAATACAATTAAAATGTATTTTAATTGTTTTTGAAAAATACTATGATGTATTTATAATATCTAATAATACCTAAAACTTATTCTCATGAGAATCACTTCACTGGGTTAAACATCTCCAGAACAGCAAACATTAAAATGACTATTAGGTTCATTTTATTTTGTTACATTAATTTTGAATCAAACAGTAACATAAAGCCACCAAACATTTCCAAGAGTATTTACAGTTCCCATATATAACATTTTAACAGCCCATGTGGATTGAAGGAATAAGTTTCTTTGAATTGTGACAGGAATATACAGTATTCTACTACTCAAATAATATAATCTTAGAACTGCAGAGCTGGAAGGAACCTTTCGGATTATCAAATCAAGCCCCTGTCAAGGAGGCATAAGCCACTGAACACCAATAGCCTTTTTATATCTATCTAAGAAAAATAAACATTTTTCTTAGAAACTGATACAACAAAACATCTAATCCACCTGTTATTTTAACAAAACCATCTGTGTATTCACCAATACCAGTAACTTTGCAGATCTGTGAAAATCATCCAAACAAATGAAGTATTTGACATTCTGATGAAACTAAACAAATGTCCCGCTGTCCCTTTGCCATATATGAATCTTAAATCTCGTTTAAGATTGGACGTAGTAGAATACGGAGCGAGTTTTAAAAGTTTGAGAACAACAATACTGATGAAAATTAATATGACCCTCAAGTTTACTCACTACACTTGGAGCAAAGTGACGAATGAGGGGGCCTTTATTCTTCTTTCAACTAGTAAGACTTGCCGGGCACCCGCAGCGTAGATCCCCTACCCCCGGGAGGGGGATTTTGGGATGGGGAGGGGCTATAATTGTAAAAAAAAGCAAAGCAAAAGTCCCTCCGCCTACCATGGGGTGGGGGAGAAAGAGGAGTCGTCGTTACATTTATTCCTGCCCCAAAGCTCCCTTGCTGATTCCTACCCTTGCCCGCGAAAGGCGCCACACCTGCACGCCAGGCAGGACTAGCGGAGGACCTAACGGAGCCGCCCGGCCTCGACTCAGGATCGCAACGAGGCCGAACCTGCGCGCCGCTGCGCGGGTGGGGACCCCTTTGACCCTTTCCCTGCCGCCCGCCCGACTACGCGCGGAAGCTGCGCCAACTCCACCTTTCGGCGGCCGCCGAGTTGGGCTGAGGGACAAGAGGACATTTCACTCCTTCCTCTTCATTTCGCGGGGGGCGGGGGCAGGAGGAGGAGGAGGAGGAAAAGACGACGACGAGGACGGGGAAGGAAGGAAACAAATA
Organism: Pogona vitticeps; assembly: GCF_051106095.1. Lineage (NCBI taxonomy): Eukaryota > Metazoa > Chordata > Lepidosauria > Squamata > Agamidae > Pogona > Pogona vitticeps. The sequence goes on from NC_135784.1 coordinate 240,180,139, forward strand.
AGGATCCTCACCGCCTTTCCAAACCGAAGTGCCACTCGCCGGGGCGCGAGGTGGGGGCGCGCCAGGGGCGACGGTTGCGGCCTCAGGGAGGCAGAGCGCAGGGAAGCGGCCGGCGTCTAGGAAAAGGTTCGGGACGTGGCGGCCGTTAGGAGGCTCGCGCGGGGCGCCAACGGCAGCGCGGAGTTCGAGGACGAGAAAAGAGAGACGGAGGAGCTCCGAAGGGAACAGCGCGTGGACTTGCCCGCCTCAGGCGCCTGCTGGCGGAGTTTGTTTATGTCTCGGATTGCCCTGCTGTACAGGGCGAAGAAGGGAGGGCAGCTGCGGGCGCATGCGCAACACCGTGGGTTTGTGACGCAGAGGGGACCTCGGCAAGACCTCCTCCTCGGGAGGGCTCGCGGTGCCCACGGCCTGCCCGCGCGAGCAAAGGGCGCCGAGTAAACCCCGGAGGGCGTCACAGGTGGGCAGAAAGAACCCCCTCACGCGCCCCTCTGCCTGCCTCCCTAGGGGCCCCTGTCCCGATTACTCGCATGGATCGTGAGGAACACAGCTGGGCATTTTAGGGCGCCGGAGGAAGTTTTGAGGAGTTGCTCCACTTCTCCGAGCCCTTTCCAAAGAAATGCGTCCCTGTACCCGGAGCCCTGTTTTCACCCATTTCAGTCTGCTTGTCCGAAAGCGGTTGCAGGCCGCCCCGCAAACCTTGCCAGCCCAGCCTCTGTAATGCCTTTCTTGGGTTCTAAAATCTCCGGGGATCAGATATTAGTCGCCTGACAATCCTGCTTGGTACCATAGAGACACTTGAGGGCTGGTAGCCTGGACTCCTCAAAAATAACTCCCGACTTACTTTATGAACCATTTCCATTTGTTGGAGGGTGTTTTGCTGTTTCAGTTCAACCAGTTTTGCATTATTAGATGACATCTCCATGTGTATGCTTGGATTTACAAGTTTTTTTAAATGTAGATAGAGGGATGTACTGTAAAATAATGGCCCTACTCCAGCAGCTGTTGGGGGAATTAAAATCAGTTCCAACGCATGTGGAAAATACCCACTGAGGAAGGGGTAGGCCTAATCCATCATCCTAACTCCTGACAGGGAGGAGCAAGACTGATGAGTGCACTACTCTTTAAATGGCATTTACTTTATATTTCCATGCAAGGGTGTAGGTAATGACCTCCACTGCTCACCATAGTAATGTTACATCCAGCCAGCTCTGGCTGTTCCATGAATTTTTAATACGTTTGTGTAAATTTTTCTCTTCACACTTACACTGCAGACACCACTATAAATATGGCCCAGATCTAATTTGAGACTGCTGGGCCTATCAGAACCTCAACAAATCTTAAGCACACCTTGAATGTGTATGTTGACAGGTTAGCCTGACATATTTTCCAGGTCTAACTTTGAAACATCAATATTTTCAAACATTCTGTGCATACTTGTGAGCCCTATGGAAATCAGTGAGCTTCTCCAATAAACAAACAGGTTAATTGGTAAATACCTCTCTGGAATTATGAAACAGGGAAAAATAGTACTTCAGTGTTTGTTTTCAACAGCAAAAGGACTGCCAGTTTCCATGTGTCAGGTTTCACAATCTATTGCTTTAATAACCAAAAGCTGGTGCAGTATAAGGATGTTATTAGACTTAGACCTATGAATAATAATTGTTTTTGCTTCTAAACAAATTATGAGCCTCTGTTCCGAACAGCCAAGAATTGAAGGGGAAAATTGTAAATGGCACCCACAGCAGTGTAAGTAAATGGATAAGGATAGCAGAGCACGTTGAGGTGGACAGTGAAAGGTTGCCTAAAACAAACTAGCTACAGTTTGCTTTCAGATCAGAACTCTTCTGCAGTGCTGAAGATAATGCTTTTTTGCAGCCAGATTAAAGCAGAACTAACATGACAGGTCCACATGGCCCTTAATGAAACATCATCCCCCTCTCCAAATCTGATATCCTATTGTTTGCCAGTAACTAGAATACTGAAATGGAAGCATAGTAACAAATTTACAGTAATTCATTTTTGTGGGGTAGAATGCTTTTATTTGGATTAGACAAGTTTCTAAGTGTAAAAGGAGCTTAAAGAATGAAACATTTAAACTTCAAACCACAGCCATTATCAAAATCCACAACACAATCCAAAAGAACAACAGGCAAGAAACAAATATAATTAGCAAACACTTTATCTTAGCCATGTTTACTTCAGTTCTCAAACAATAACAGCACATGTCAGGATATTGACCTTTTCGTAGATTTAAATTAAAATTTCAAGTTACAATTAATGTATCTAGAAATAATGTTACATATATTTCTGAGGTTCAGGTTAACTTGTTTATTCCCTATTTTTTAAAGTAAGAATAAAAGGGTACAAATTCTTTCTGAGTTCCTGTGAGACAGGGGGTGAGAGCTGTGCCCCTTTTGCCGGAGTGCCGTCCCTCCCCCTCACAGTGGAAAAGGAAATACAGACCATGCCCATCTCATCCCCTAAGAGAACGGAGCAGCCGGAGACAGACACAGGTGATGTAAAGGGAGGAATACGGAAGTTGGCAGTCAAAGGAATTAGGAAAATGGCGGGAGTGGAGCGGAAGAAGAGGGTGGAGATAGAAGCAGGGGTAGCAGATATAAAGGGGGGGGGAGAACAGTTGCCCACAGGGTGGGAGTGGGTCTTGATGGAGGATCCCTGGACCGGAGCATGGGAGAGACTAAGAGTCCCGAGAGAGGAGGCCGATTACAGGAAAAGCAGATTCCCCCCAGACTGTCATAGTGGGGAGAGGCCGAGGCTAAGGAGTGGAGGAGAACACTAAGAGAGGAGAAAGAAGGGAGAGATAGAGAAAAGAGAGACTCGAATGGAGGGTGAGCAGAATGAGGATGAGGGGATACAGGGGGAGACCCTGGAATGCACACACATCCACCCGAGACTCCGTGTGGATGGACAACGGGGACCATGACATCATGCCGCTGCTGGAGGGTGAGACAGGACAAACACGAAACCCAAACCCATCGCTAGACTGGCCGGGACCATGGAACTTGGGTGAAGGTAACCCATTCCTGAATGAAGACTGGAAACCCCTTGCTGACCTGTTGTCAGAAGGAGATAAACGTTGGATTAATTCCGTTGACACTAGTTATCTTTTGAACACCCCAATAAATGTTACCCCTTTTTCAAAACCACATCTGATTTGAGCGAAAAAAGGAGCCCAAAGTCGAACCTTCACATATTGACGCCCAACATGGGGAGCCTTCACCATTAGAAGGTCCCACAGAAGAATGGCTCCACAAAGTAACTGAAGGACAAGAAACCCTGATGAAACAACTAGCAGAGCAACAAAACTTACTGATCACATAACTAATGAGAACCCACTTTGCTACGCCACTAGTACCCGGGACGATGCCACAGAAAATGTTAATAGCGAGTCAGCCACCCATAAAAATACAAAAAAACTGGCCCACATGATGACCCAGTGGCATTTCTCAACACGTTTGAACAAGTGGCCACAACAGCGCAATGGCCATTAGAACATTGGGCTTTAATACACATGCTGTACCTAACAGGCCTACCGCAATAAATAGTAGACATGTTAGATCCAACGGAAGCGGAAGACTACATGAAAGTAAAAACAGTGATCCTAAACACACTGAACCTGAATGAAGAGGTGTACCAACGACAGTTCAGTGACCTCAGATTATGCCCTGGGATATACCCACAAAATCTAGCACAAAAAATGAGAGTCAACGCCACAAGGTGGGTGAAGCCTAAAGGGAAAACTGCAGAACAGGTGCTGGAAATAATGATAATGAAGCAACTTGTGTTGACTTTAGGAGCAGGCCCCAGAAACTGGGTAATGAAGAACAGGCTCACCAACCTAGAGGGCACTGTAACACTGTTGGAAGATTATTTAGGAGCAGAAGAGCCATGACCAAACAAGATGATGACGCAGGTGGAAAAATCTAGAAACAAGGAGAGAATGGCGAAACCAACAGGAGACGCAAACACACAAGGTCCGAATGTCACAAACATGAGAACCAGGCCAGATCATGTGGAGTTCGTCAACCCTACCGTCAGCCGGGTACCAGACCTACCATAATGACAGAACTGGCACAGACGAGGCAAGCGGTGACATGGAACATGCAGAGAGAACGCATGGCAGTGCGCTACAGATGTGGACAGTATGGACATAACAAAAAGTACTGCCTGGCATATGCGTTGTCGGCCAAGGTTGGTACGGAAGACTACCCAGGGTGGGTGGTTAAAGCAAAGGTGAACAGAGTGTGGGAAACGGCACTCATCAATAGAGCTTGTAGTAAATCCCTCATAAGAAACATGCAGGAACAAATGTATATCAAATGTGCGCACGGAGATGTTAAGCCCTATGGAATGGTGCTAGCACAAATAGAGATAGGAGATCAGAAGATAGAATTAGAAGTAGGACTGGTCCCTGGGTTAGGGAGAGAAATGTTATTAGGAAGAGATTGGCACAGTATGAAGAATGTATGCCAGAAGAAGAAATGTTTAAAATGTCCAGAGATCAAGTAAGGAATTGGCAACAGGATGATATGAGACTGGAGGAGATCCAGCTTAAGGCAGCTCCCAAAGGAGCCAACAAGAAGGGAGGAACGAACTTTGAGTTGAGAGAATACTGTACCGAGTGAGACAAACAGAATGGGGGGGGGGGGGGAGAGAGATGCAACTGGTGATACCAAAGAGGCTCAAAGGACTAATACTAGAACTTGCCCACAGTGTGCCACTAGCCGGGCATTTGGCCGTGCAAAAGACTTTAGCCAGAGTGCAACAAAGATTCTTCTGGCCACTCGTGGCTAAAGAATAGTGGAGGACTATTGTCACTCATGCCCTGAGTGCCAAATTACTCAACCGAAACCCAGGCCTGGGGGGGGCCTGATACCTATGCCTCTGGTAGATAGGCCATTCAACCGGATTGCTTTGGACATAGTGGGGCTGTCACATTCCCCTGGTGTCCCGTTTGTGTTCCCTCAAACACAGGTCCACCTTCGGACACTATGTATTATTTTCTCCCTTTACACGCTGCCATCAGTGGATCTTTATCCACACTGTACCAAATATGTTTCTTAGACCTGGGCTGCCAAATATAACAGGTTTATTTATTGTTTGATTGGTAAATCACAGAAGTAAAGTCATAGATGTTCTTTTATTGTTCAGTCATTAATCAATAGGATCACACATTTGCTTGTTTGTGTTCATTCCCATTAACCACTGTAACAATATCTTATGACTGTTTATCTATTTTCTGTTACTTTTATCTCTTATCTATCTCTTACACACACCAACTTTCCAATCTCTGTCTTAACATTTCAAAAACTTTTCTCAAAACTCCCCTCAGTCTCCAACTGACTCCGCCCCTCCTGTCCTGCCATAGGCTCCTGCCTTAGAGCTCCATGTGAAGGACAGGCATGACTTGGGCATTCCACCACAGGGACCATTGGTGAAATTGGCAGGGGGGCATCTGTACATCCTAGAGATAATTGATTATGGCACACAGTACCCTGAAGCCATCCCCTTACGCACCACTACAGCTAAGATGTTGGCCAAAGAACTGATAGGGGTATTTTCCAGAATGGGATTCCCCAGGAAGGTGCTGACTAACCAGGGGTCAAATTTCATGAGTTTAACTTTTAAACAAATGTGGGAGTTGTTGGGGGTGAAACCAATGAAGACCTCTATTTATCATCCACAAGCAAACGGCTTAGTGGAAAGATTCAATAGGACCCTGAAAGGAATGCTCCAAAAGCTGGTTCAAGAGAAGCCCAAGTAGCGGCATACATTTCTTGCCCCACTGGTGTTTGCAGTAAGGGAAGCCAGTCGCGGACTGGTTTCTCCCCCTTCAAGTTACTATATGGGAGGAATCCTAGAGGGGTTTTGGATCTCCTTAGGGAAAAGTGGGAGGAAGGAGAGACCTCTCCAAGCCAGTGCTGAAACAAATCATGGAATTGAGGGAGAGTTTGCATACTGCTTGGGACCTTGCTAAAGAAACACTAAGTAAAGCACAAGAGGATCAGAAAAGTAGGTATGACAAACGGGTGTGTGGCGTTCACCCTTATTATGTTAAATAAGTCATGCATTATTCATGTTTTATGCTGATGTGGTTGAGAGGTGGGGCCACTAGAGGTGTTAAAAGGTGGAGCCTGAGAGGAGAAGGGGAGTAGAGTTGAGTCAGAGTTAGAGGGAGAGAGATAGTTGGGGGAATCTGAGGAATGATTAGTTTCAGGAGTGAATAGTAACCTGTAAGATAACATAGAAGATTGGTATTGATGCTTGATGAACCTGAAGAAGATACTTATAAATTATTATAGAAACATCTGTAATCAATAAGCCTATTTTATTCAAAAGACAGTGATGAATGGACCTTCGTCTTTCCTAAGTAAAGTATGTTGATAAAGAAATCAACTGTTTTTGGTTTGCCTTCATGAGCTCTCTGTTTTGTGGAGACAAACAGAGGCCACGAGGGGCAAACGTCACAGGGTGAAACCCCGAGAATTCGAACCCAGTCAGGAGGTTTTGGTCTTGCTCCCTACAGAATCAGCTAAATTTTTCACTAAGTGGCATGGGCTATATGAGGTGATCAAGAAGATCAGTGAAGTAGATTACAAGGTGAATATGGTAAATAAGAAAAAGAAACTGCAGGTACTTCACGTAAATTTGCTGAAACCGTGGGTAGATAGGAAGTCTCTTTATGGGATTGTGAAGAGGAGGAACTAAGACCTGAGATACAAAATGATGAGGGGAAGAAAGAATCACAGGTGATTCCTGACAGCCGGGTAGAGCCACAGCAAGTGAACCAAATATGTCAATTAGAGAAAGAATTACCTGATGTATTTTCCCCAAAACCTGGGTGTACACACTGAGTCAAACATAGCACAGAGACCACACCTGGAGTAGTAGTAAGAATGACTGGGCAATCTTGGCCACGACAATTGACTCATGTAATTGAACAAGAAGTGGCTGAGATGCTGAGTTTAGGAGTCATCGAGCCGGCTAAGAGACCTTGGTGCAGCTACCCAGTTGTTGTACCTAAACCAGACGGGTCAGTGAGATTCTGCATAGAAAATCAACATGGTCTCCAAATTCAATGCGTACTCAATGCCAAAGGTGGGAGACCTGCTAGATAAGCTAGGGAGCGCTCAATACGTGTCATTTGTAGACCTAACAAAGGGGTACTGGCATATCCCTTTAAGGGACCAAGATAAAGAAAAAACTGCTTCTCCACCCCCGGGGGCCTTTTCCAAATTACAAAAATGCCTTTCAAGCTGCATGGCACAGCTGCCACTTTCCAACATCTCATGGACCCGGTATTGGCCCCAGTGCAGGATTGTGCGGCCACATACATAGACAACATCATTATATATAGTTCTTCTTGGGATGAACACTTGGAACACTTGCACAGAGTTTTAAAGGAATTGAGAAGGGCCGGGTTGACTGCTTTGACAATCGCCCATGTCATTCAGGCTATTCATATTCATGAGCTAATTTGCATGAACCTATGAGAGGACTGGAGAGGTGGAGTCAGCAGCTACATGATGTTTGGAGGAGAAGGAGGAGTCAGATAAGGGCTGGTTAGTCAGAGAGAAGGGGAACAGATACTTAAGAGATAAAGCTGGTTAGGAGAATAGGTCGAGAAGGTAGTAATTGTGGAGATCTCCTCTGAAGCCCCTATTCCCCTGGGCCTTCAGGAGGTTCTCGCCCTTCTTCTTTATTCGCTGCCACCAGGTATTGCTGCCTCAATACCATTCACTCAAGGAGACATGTGTACTTTTAAAACATCATTTATTAGATCAGAGACGTTAATACATGATTAATATTCAATAGGTAAATCACAGATTGCTAATCACTTATTTTTGAATCAATTCTACTTTAACTTTACACTCCTTTTAATGCTCTATTTCTTTCATCGTTCTCACAGATCTCTAACTCACTCTTAGTTCACTTTTAAGTTTCACACTGTCTCTTACTATCAGGAACTCTCTTCATACTCCATGCACCAGCCTTTATATTCAGCCCCCTCCCCCCTTGGCTCCGCCTTCCATTCTCTTATTGGCTCCTTCCCCACTGTTCAGCTGTGATGGACAGGTGAGGGCAGGGCTGTTCGCTACACACTTCCCCCCTTAAAAAGTTGTTTCATGGGTAAAAGCTATAGTGCTTCACCCTCATGAACGAGGAGCTTTACAGTAGTAAACCACCCACTACACAACATTGCAATCAAAACTTACCACTTTTGAACGTAAGTAATAATTAAACAACTTATATGCTTGCTATACATTAACTTTGTAACCCTGTTACCAGCTCAATTACATTCCTCACCACTTCAAGTATATACATAGGTGCTTACCCAACGACAACACATAACACTTTTAATATTTACATACATTTTTTTGAACACCCAGCATATAACATTTAACGAGGTGCTAATCAACATTTTATCACTCTTGCTACATTAACCAAGTCCACTCCCTTCTTCATAAGTTTTTGGCGCGCATCGCCAGGGCATCTGCCACAACATTATGAGTCTCTTTCGTCCACATTTTAATTTTTCCCAGTCCAATTTTTATGACATATGAGTTCTCTCTCAACACCATGTTTTTGTCATCTTTGAAAGTCCAAAATTGTAGTTATGGTGGAGTGGTAGTGCTCATAAAGGAAATGCCCTACCCTCTGGCATGGCTTGAGATATGGTGAAGTCCACCTCCCTCTGCACCTTCATGATAGTCAGAACTTCCCGACAGCTGGGGTTCCTCGTCAACCTGCAGCTTCCCTCTCTGGAACGTCCTTGGGTGAAAGATCTTGCAGTCATCCGCCTGGCTTGGCGCAACCCCTGTCTCGAATCTGGACCCTTCTGCGATGGTGATGCCTCTCTGGCACCCGAGCCCTCCCTGGACGCTGTCTGCCACCGGTGCAGTCTTCCATCTCTCTTTACGCTTTGTCACTTTAGCTGCTCTACAGAGTTTCACCTCTCCCCCCCGGAGCTGCTATTGTGAAGCTCTTGGTTAAACCCTTTAGGTAGGGCCTAGCAAGATTGAGCCTAACTCGCAATCCTTTTGCATTTTGCACTGGCAGGGTTAGGCTACGTTTCAACCTATTCAGCCTTCGATAGGTCACCCCTCTGCCTTCCCAATATGGCCATGCATGTTTTCTTTCGGGCTTTCCCCTTCTCTTATCTTGAACAAACTTTGCTTTCTGGCCCCAAGGTTTGGCTACATAGGTCCATCCTCTATAAGGTGTGACTGCCTGTGGGCGTGCATCCCCGGTGACAAACCTGCGCACTTCACCCTTGGCTACTTCAGGCTGGTTGGAGAAAACCTGCTTGTCCCTTAGAAGCATGGCTCTAGCTACTTTTTGCTGTTCTGGGGAAAGAGAGTGACTGATTTGGACCTCCACCTTGGTGTATTTGAGTTCGCCCCAACCTTCCCCACAAGGTAACTTGAGTCTTTTCTTGTCTACTCCTTTCAATGCTAGCAAGACAACATCTTCTTTCCCATAGAAGGGCTTAATTATTTTCCCCTGGTCCACTATCCTGCTTGACTTCCCCTTTAACAGCTCAATACAATCTCCCTCGTTCACTTGAGAGGTTACTTGCATCATCTTATAAGGGAAATAGGTTCCTAAAAACTTGAGGAGCTCAGAAGCAAACTTCCTGCTACCTATTTGCCTCAGCAGAGCATCTACAATGTTCTGAGCCTCAATATTTCTCAGAGGAACTGCTTTGGGATAACGTGTTGTGCATTCAGTGATATTCAGAATGATTCTGTTTCTCCACAGGGTAACTCTGGGCAATGGTCCAACTATTTCTAGACCAATTTGTTTGACTGAGTTAAAAATGACAGGTAAAGGACATAGCTTGGCGTCAGCTTTGTCACTGCAACCCCCTTGCCTTTGACCTCCTTCATACCTCTGGCCAAATCCTTTTAACTTCTCCTCAAGGCAGTAAAAGTTTTGAGCCAGTCCTTGTTAGTATTTGTCATGTCCATATGAACTGCAATGGTACCAGTGTGCCCCTGCTCCTCTACCCCCACTTGATCTTTGAGAGGAACAATCATTTGCTTGAGGTGAGTCTCCCCTCCCCCACTGGGATTCACAAAGGCTTCCCTGCACATACGGTCTTTTTCTAGGAAGAACCTTTCAGGACTCTCGGGGGTTAACTGACCTTTGCCAACTTTCTCCAAACATTGATTCAAGGTGTGATCAGTTCTTTGTTCCCTTTTAAACGCGTTTTCTAGTGGAACTTTAAGTGGTACTACTTCAGCTGTAGGATCCTTTCTTCCCACCAGCTGTTTGAATTTTGCCCTCATCCTCTGCTTTGCTTGCTTCTTTCTGTTGGGAGCGGGTCTGCACTAAGCACTTTTGAGATGCTCAGTGAGATTGATTCCAATCAACCAAGGCGCCGGCAATCACTCAGCTACGCCTATCCTCCATAATCCTTTCCATCCTTGATACCTTATAGGCACCTCAGCCAGTGGCATAGTAATTAGGTCTGTACCTATCCCTTTAACTGTCAGGCTTTCACCTTTCAATATTTTCTCTGGAGGGATTATGTCTGGATGGCACAAAGTGACTTGAGAGCAAGAGTCTTTCAGAGCCATACATTTTGTCTCATTTATGAAAATGCTGTCCCCAGAACTTTTAAAAAGTTCCTGGTTGGTTTCTATAAGATAGCAATGGACAACTTCAGCTATAGGCTGTGGCGGTCCGGCCACTACACAGATGCGAAAGAAACATACAGGATGCAAAGATTAGGGTAGATTGGGTTCCGGAGCGATACGGTCAGCCGTGGTGTATTATGGCTTGAGGGAAAAAAGACTCTCTCCCGCTCGCCCGTAGCCCTTTTTAAAAAAATAATCTCCCATAATGCAATTCAAAGGTTACACAGCCAATCACAATAAAGTACGTGGACTTACATATCTTACATAGCATATCTTACTGCGCATGTAAATGGTTATACAACGTTACTATATATGGGTATATAACATAAGTTTCCTAGCTTGCTGGTGTACGTAACTGCTTCGCTTAAACATAATGGCGTACTCCCACATCTCCTCCGTTTTTATTTTAATTTGTTTAGAAGCCATTGCCAATTAAATACTCCTGCATATACTGAGTCCAATGAATTACGACGAAGGCATGGAGAACTAAGAAACGGTTCTTTATCAGGAGGGGGTGTTCAGTATTAAGCACATGGTGATAAATTTGATATAATTGCTTCAGGATTAAGGAGAATGTAGGAGTAGCACAAGCAAAGCAATTACGAAATGTGTGAATCAAGCTTGGAATATACTGTATGCAGCAACAAATCAATATAAGAGCATAAGCAACAATACGAAGTACATAAGTAATTGTCGGAGCCATCCAAAACCGAATAACAGTAGCCATGGCCAAAAGGAGTCCCAAAAGGAAAAACCTGACACCAAATTGAATTGAACAATGTGATGCTCCATGTCAGAAAGTGTTTGAGAAATATCAGAGGAATGATCAGGAACATAGATGTAACAAGCATCACCAATCAAGACACAAACACCACCTTTACTAGCTAAGATAAAATTGAGAGCTTATCGGTTTTGTAAGGCTACAGTGCGAAGTTCTTTAAGTTTAATATTAACAAGTTTCAAGGCACGCATTGTGTCATTAAACATAACTTCTGTAAAGTTCAAAAACTGTAAAAGGTTATTATAGTTCCACTCCCACCCCTAGCAGGAGAGAGTAAAAAGTGTTAAGTAAGAACATGGGTCTGATGACATTAGACGTCCATGCAGGTAGGGGTACACTAATAAAAGATCCATCAGAAAAGGAATTGCTTGTTAAGTGAGAACATATATAACAGTTAATAACTGAAACTTTTGCAATCTCTTTCATGAAATAATTATCCCTCCATGAGGGTGAGTAACAGGAAACACTAGTAACAACTACGAAACAGAGTACTATTATTTCGTCTCAGATCGCCATGGCCTGCCGCAGCGGGCAGGAATCCAACGAGATGTTCCGTCCACTTCTACTGCTGCGTATCCGCATCCCCACGTACTGTAATGAGCTGGGTGGGACCATGCCACTGAGGGTCCGGCGGGATACGGTAGGAGACCAAAGGATGTGGATGCTGCTCCTGTGTTCTAAAATGAACCTCAACAGGAGTCAGATTCCTATTATGAGGATAAAAAAGATGATTAAGAGCATATAATACTTTAGCAACACAAAAAGGTATATCGGCGACAGGAACATGTTTGCTATCCAACTGTTTAGAAAGCAAAGATTTGAAAGTTAAATGAGCATGTTCTACCATAGCTTGACCAGTAGAATTAAAGGGAATCCCATTAGTAAGCTTAATTCCCCAGTCTTTACAAAATGTTGAAAAAGCAGATATGCAGGTCCATTGTCAATCTTGAGGGAAAGTGGACGTCCCATAATGGTGAAACAACGGATGGTATGTTGTATCATGTGACAAATAGTTTATCCTTTAAGCGATGTAGCCCAAATAAAACCAGAGAAGGTGTCCACAGTTAAATGGACCTTAGAAAAGGGAGAAAGCAATGGAGCATGGGTGACATCCATCTGCCAAATTTCATTTGGTCCAGTTCTGCATGGATTGACAGAATCAAAAGGAAGATTTAGGGGAGAGGTAACACAGGAAGAACAGGTAGAGACAATATCACATGCTTGAGACATAGGAATGGCGAACTGCTTGTGAAGGGTCTTAGCTGATTGATGAAAAAATGAGTGGGAAATGAGAGGGTCATCAAATAGCGAAAAGGCGACAGGTACAGGGGAACGGAGAAGTGAGTCAGCCATTGCATTACCTTCAGCCAGAACACCAGGAAGTCCAGAGTGAGAACGTATATGAGTGACAAAGACAGAGGCAGTGTGAGCATGGAGAAGGGCCTGCAGAGAGTCAAAGAGATTATAAAGTTCTCGGTCCATAGTAGGAGATAAGTAAGAGTGAGGAAGATGAAGCAAAAGACGATAAACATATTGAGTATCAACAACGAGATTAAACGGCTTTATGCAGAAGGTGTTAAAAGCAAAAATGACAGCAGCTAGCTCAGAGCGTTGAGCAGAGGAGCAAGAAGTAGTGTAGCGAGACTGCCATTTGCCTTCTTCATCTTTCCAGGTAACGACCCCACGGGACGGTGAGCCATTGGTGAAAACGGTAGCAGCACCTGGAATCGGACGATCTGCAAAAAAGGAACTAAGAATATAAGAGACATACAAGAGAAAGGTAAGCCGTCTATCCTTAGGAGGATTGGCAAGTACAGCACCAGAGAAGCCCGCGAAAGCCACCTGAAAAGGAACAGAGGTTTGTAGGAGTCTTTCTACTTCTCCCGGAGAGAAAGGTAAGTAAAGTGACACAGGGTCTGTCCCGGTAAGTTGAAGAACGCGGGAGCGGGCCTTGGCAAGTAAGTCTGAAGTAGCTTCAATCAAGCTGTAGATCTTCAGTGGAGTGTGTGGAAGATGAAGCCATTCTACTATATAGACTTGATTCGGACCGGGAGAGTAAATAATTCCTGTTGGTAATGAAGGCAGAAAAATAACAGAGGCAACCAGAGAGGTATCATAAGGAATCCTATCCACGGAACAGTCTCGTAGTGCCTGGGAGATCAGGCGAAAAACACGCTGCATATCTGAAGTTAGCAGGATGATGTCAGCCGGAGAAGAGTGCCCTGCTAACGCAGCAAACAAGGGTGACACATCTTGTGTTTGAAGTTTCAAGTATGGTCGTATCCAGTTAATATTTCCTAATAAACTTTGCAGTTCTACAAGGGTGTAAGTAGTTTTAAACTTTAAATCAGGTAGGACTGGATGTGAGGCTGACTCTGAAAGTTTGTGTCCCAGATAGGTGTAGGGAGGTGATGATTGTACCTTCTCAGAAGCTACAACAAGTCCGTATTCAGTTAAAGTTTTTACTAAGAAGGTAGTACTGTATAATGAGCAGTTATTTCTTTACCAGCAATAAGAATATCATCCATATAATGGTAAATTCTTAGCTGCAGAAAAGCATTCCTAAATGGTTGCAACGCGGTGTGAACAAAATATTGACAGAGTTGGCAAATTTGCCATCCCTTGTGGGAGCATCCGCCATTGATATCTGGCAGCAGGACGATCGTTGTTACAGGTGGGAAGGGAAAAGGCAAATTTCGCTTGGTCTTGAGGTGCAAGTGGTATGGAAAAAAACACAGTCTTTTAGGTCAATAATCCTCACTTGGTAATTAGCAGGTATTAGATTAGGGTTAGGCATCCCCCTTTGGAGAGAGCCCATGACAACCATGCGTTCATTGACCTTACGAAGATCTTGCAGCAGTCGCCATTTCCCCAATTTCTTTTTGATTACAAATACAGGAGTATTCCATGGGAAAGTGGATGGACATATGTGGCCAAGTTTTAATTGTTCAGAGATGAGGGCCTCGGCCGCCTGCAATTTTTCCCAAGGGAGTGGCCACTGATCAACCCATACAGGAGATTCATCAATCCACGTAATAGGAAGAGCATGACGTGGAGTGCAGGGGGAGGCCCTTAGGATAAATTTGAAGACGTGTGGATGGTAACGTTGAGACGGGGAAGAAGGTCTCTGCCAAACAAAGTAAAAGGAATGTCCATGACAAGTGGGGTGAGGGTTACATGTTGCTGGTCATGTTGAAATAAAAGCGGTTGAGCACTAATCTGTGCAGGCTGGAATCCCCCAACACCAAACACTGAAGCAGTGGAGCGAAGGGGAAATGACGAGGGCCAGTCCTTTAATGCCACAACAGTAACATCAGCACCCGAGTCAATCAGTCCAGTGATCTTATTGCCCCCTACAATAAGGTCCATGGTAGGCCTGTTATCCATGGTGAGGACAGCAAAAGCTGAAAAATCCTGTGGAGCAAATGGTGTATTTGTGGGGAGGGGGAGGAAAAAAAGGCGGCCAATTTCTGCCTGCGCCGGAAGAGTGAAAGGGACCTTAAAAGGTCTAACACTAAGGAAAAAATTTTCTGAGCTATGGTCATCGGTGTGAAATACCAGCCCACCCGAGATTTCTAAAGTGGGGAACTTGTCTGTTGGAATAAACAGGCCCACCAGACCAGGCGGGACAGAGTCAAAAATACCGGCAAGAACTGGAAGAGCTACTCCTGGCACAGTGAAGTCAGTAGAATTGACAGTTTGTACTAGCACACCAATCTGTCTTTCATCTGGAGAGTGAAACCCCTGGGATTTTACGGGGCCTGGGGCCGGCCCCCTCTGAAGTTTCCCTGATTTTGTGAGGGGTTTGAAGAGGAGGCTGCTTGGTCATGATTTTGAGGTAACGGTCGAGATCGACATTGATTAGCCCAGTGGAACCCTTTGTTACAGATTGGGCATTTCTTGGATGGGCGCGCCGCAGTCTTGGGCGTGGAACGGCATTGACTAACAAAATGGCCAGGCTTGCCACACCCGAAACATTTTTTATCTGCTTGGGCAGATGGTGGATTTGCGGAGAAGGCAGCCTGAAAGGCTTCCGTCTGTGCAGCGGCCATCATAGCTGCTTTATGAGAAATGGTCCCAATATTTTGGCACACCCTAAGCATGTCCTGAATGGTCGGGCCAGCATTACTATACGTAGAAACGAGGGCCTTATGACAATCATCATTCGCATTTTCAAATGCAAGTTGCTTAAGTAAAATTGCCCGAGCCTCTTCGTTTTCTACTTGGTGTTCGGTGGCACTCATAAGCCGACTAACAAAGTCTGAATATGACTCAGTGGCTCCCTGTCGAATACGGGCAAAGCCAAGGGACTCACCCTCGCGGGTGCTGGGAAGCTTACACCAAGCTTTCTGAATAAGTTGTGCAATTTGCTGAATTGCCACATCTGTTAGAGCGAGTTGCTGAGTGACCATTGCAAAATTACCAGTGCCATTAAGCTGATCTTCAACGATAAGCCATATGGCGGCAATATTTGATTGTGCATTTTGGGCAGCCTGCCCTTCCGCTAAAAACCTGAATTCATCAAGGATAATGAGAGCCTGAGCAGGGGGTAGGGCGGACCTAACAAGCAATTTCCATTCACCAGGTGTCAAGCTTAAGGCAGCTATGTTAGCGAGCAGTGCCTTAATGAAATAAGAGTGAGGACCATAGTCTCGAACAGCCTGCATAAAGTCTTTTACCAACTTCAATTGAAGCGGGGAATAGTGATCTGGCGTAGCAGGGATGTCCGTGACACCCGAGTTTTGATCATCTCCAGGCTACCCCGGAATAGCCGGATTCCCCCGAATGATAGGAAATGCAGTGGCAGCGGCAACAGTAGAATGGTGAGAATTTCCTGTCTCTACCAGAGCTGCAGCAATGGAACAAGCAATAGAAGGTTGAAACAGCTTAGGAAGTGGCTTTTCATGAAATAGCTTGTCATGTTCATCCCCGGGGAACAAATTAAGGTCATCCAAGTCGTTATTAGCCCAGTTTTTCAATCTTATATCTGGTGGTTTAGGACGGACCTTCTCCGATGATGGTTCATAAGTCGGAGGAGGTGCCGAGAGAGTCGGTGCTGGTGGTAAAAGCTGCGGCAGAATTAAATCACCACCGACTGCGCTGGTTTCCCATTGACTACTGAAGAGAATATTTTTCGGAGTGACATCCATTAAGCAAGCTCGAATCTTACACCGGGTAAAAGGAACCCGGAAAGGGAGCTGCGGATGGTTCTGAAAAGTGGTTCCAACTTTTATCCATTTTTCCAAGTCCAATGTGCCTGTTTCTGGTAACCAAGGGCAAAAACGGGCGAGAGCCTGAACTAATTCAATTATTTCTTCTTTAGTAGCTCTCTGACCTTTTGAGGAAAGAAGTTGTTGTTAAGTCCACAACATAAATCTTTTGGGCTGACGACAAGAAGGAACCCATGATCTGTGTGTTCCAATTTTCACCGTCCTACTCACCGGGATCCGAAGATGAATGCGTGCGCTGAAACCCTTGCCGGGTGTGGTGAGTAGGGGGAAGACGGCCTTCTATCCAAATAGCCGGTCCAAAATTGCCTCACACGGGGCACCAGATGTGGTGGTTCGGCCACCACACAGATGCGAAAGAAACGCAAAGATTAGGGTAGATTGGGTTCCAGAGCAATACAGTCAGCCGTGGTGTATTATGGCTTGAGGGAAAAAAGACTCTCTCCCGCTCGCCAGTAGCCCTTTTAAAAAAAATAATGTCCCATAATGCAATTCAAAGGTTACACAGCCAATCACAATAAAGTACGTGGACTTACATATCTTACATATCTTACTGCGCATGTAAATGGTTATACAACATTACCATATATGGGTATATAACATAAGTTTCCTAGCTTGCTGGTGTACGTAACTGCTTCGCTTAAGCATAATGGCGTACTCCCACAATAGGCAGCTGTTCTGCTTGTCCCTTCTGACCCTCTGCCATAACTGCATTTGTATTATGAGTTACTGTTTCACCATTCTCTGAGGTAACTTTGTTTCACTGCACGCAATACACTGACTTAGGCTTGGGTAAACTGGCTTTTGACCCCCTTCTCAGGTTTTGTCACATTGTGAAATTAAATGGCCTTTCTGTCCACAACCAAAACATGATCGGGAATTTCTCTGTTCTGGGCTAAGGGTCTTATCTCCCTTTCCTTCCCAGTGCTTGTATTTTGGCTGGCTCTGTTCTGTGGGCTTGCCTACAAAATGGCCGCCACCTGCCTGCTGGTACTTGAAGTAACCTTTGGGCTTCTTTTTGCTATCCTCCCAGGTTTTTCTCCCCACTTTTACCTCAAAAAAATTGGGTTTTGAATGTGTGAAATAAAATCTGCGACCCCTCCAGCTTCCTGAATGTCTTTGGGCTTTTTATCTCTCACTAGGTACCTCAGTTCTCCAGGTAAAAGTGAATAGAACTGCTCTAGTCCCATGATATTCTTAATACCTTGTACAGCCTCAACTCCTTCCTCTTGGAGCCATTTGTCAAGATATTTGATCAAGTTGGCCCCCAATTGAGAGTAAGATTCTTCAGTTTTTTTTCGTCAGAGCCCTGAACTTTCGTCTCAAATACTCAGCATTGATGCCATACCGTGCGAAAACCAACTTTTTAAATTCATCAAAATCTTTCACTAATTCCAATGGCATTTTGGCATATATATCCGCTAACCCGCCACTAATCTGAAACCTCATCACAATCATGCGTTCAGATCCCCTGACTCCAAAATCTTCACACACACGCTCAAACATAATCATAAAAGATTCAGGATCATCGCCCTTTCTAAACACAGGGAATCTCTTAAGGTCTGCCTTGGACAGATGGCTCTCTTCAGAATTGTTGGTGTATCATTATTATTGTTATTAGCCTGAGCTGTTAGCTCCAACCTCTTTTTCTCCAGGGCAATCTTTTCCTTCTCCAATTCCAATTTTTCCCTTTCTAGCTCTAAATCCTGCTCTCTCCTCAGTTCCAGCCTGAATTTCTAGCTGTCTTTCTTTAGCCTTAATTTCTAGTTGTCTTAGCGTGTATTCCTGATCCTTTTCTAATTTCCATTTTTTGAATTCTATAGAGTCCTCCCCCCTTGAGGTCTCCATTTCTCTCTCTGAGGTAATTCCTTCTTGAATTTCTTCTCCCTCTTGATCTGAGTCAACTGCCACCTCAGGAGGCACCTCTCCCGCCTTTTTCTCCTGCGTGGAAGGCATGTTTATTTATTTAGGCTTCTGCTTCAATTTACAAGTGTCAAATTTAAAAAGTACACTTTTTTCCTTTCCAGTGAGTTAGAGTCTGTAATAAAGTTGCTTTCCCCCAGTGATCATCCACTGCTAGTATACTGTGTTTAGACCTCTGGCTCCCAGCCAGGCCTTTTTCCTGAGACAAAGTGTCTCTCCCTGCCTCTAGATACCGAACAAACAGAAATATCAGCATTAACTCTTTCCAGATTTTGCTGATTTGAGTTGCCTCAGCTTCTCTTGACCTTGGCTTCCATTTAGTCCCCTCAGAACTCTATCCTTTGAGCTCAGGACAAACTAGCCAACTGGCCCTTGTCTGCTTGAGGTAAACTCCTTCCAGAAATGGTTTCCTTACAGCCTGTCCCTATCTTAGCCCCCCCAATCTGAGCTTAGGAGCCTTCCCACTAAGCTTTTTTCCCCCTGAAAAAGCTCTAGGAAGTTACCCACTCCTTCCACTCAGATCCCCTGACTAAAATATATTTTTCTCCTCTGGGAACCTTTCTGTTTCTAGGCGTTACTGGATTAAATCGGATCCCACCCACTGGTCACCACTTTTGTGGCAATCCCCTCTGAAGCCCCTATCCCCCCAGGCCTTCACGAGGTTCTCGCTCTTCTTTCTTTGCTGCCACCAGATATTACTGCCTTAATATCATTTAATCATGGAGACGTGTGCTTTTAAAACTCAAGTCATTTATTAGATCAGGGAAGTTAATATAGGATTAATATTCAATAGGTAAATCACAAATTGCTAATCACTTGTATTTGAATCAATTCTACTTTAACCTTAAAACTCTATTAACTCTTTGTTCCATTCAGCATTCTTACAGATCTCTAAGTCACTCTTAGTTCACTTTTAAGTTTCACACTGTCTCTCACTACCAGAATCTCTCTTCATACTCCATACACCAGCCTTTATATCCAACCCGCTCCTCCCTTAGCTCCACCTTCTGTCCACTCATAGGCTCCTTCTTCACTGTTCAGCAGTGATGGGCAGGTGAGGGCGGGGCTGATCGCTACAGTAATGATATAGGAAACGAAGAATGTACTGAGAGAACTGTTGATGATTTGCTTGTGTATAATGTTTATCTGAGAAACTTATTCAATCTGCTTCAATTCAGTAAATAAATTCTGTTTCTGTTCACAAGTGTTCAGACAAACATCATTTATATTGTGGATTGAGGTAATCCACTGGTGGCAGTGAGAGGAAAACGCGACATGAGCCTTTGTGAGGGAAAGCCGGCCCAAGATGGCGCCGATGGTAGGCGGCTAGCGCATCTCTCCGCAGCCTCGGTTAGCCTCTTGGTTTTTATCTTATTATTATTTCTCCTTTTTCTTTATTTTTTCTCCTTTTTCTTTATTTTTTTTTTCTTTTCTTCCTTTCCTTTTTTCTCTCTCCCCCATCTGCCTCCCTCCTCCCTTTTTGACATCTGGCCACCGGTGTGAAACCGGGGCCGTGTGGCTGGAATAGGAGCTCGTGAGCGGGGGGGCTACCCCGGCTTCCCGGCTGCGCTCGAAGGCTTTGGGAACCCCTTCCTTTGTTCTTCTGGAGGTGGCTGAGCGTTGGTCGGAGCGGAGGTGGTCATCTGAGGCGGAAAGGATCGACGGACTAGTGCCGGAGACCCCCCTCCTTGGAAAGCGCCCCGTCCACGCTGGTGCTGGGGTGAGCCCGGAAAGAGCTCGGGTCCCTGGGCCGCGAACGCAGAGTTGGTGTGAAGTGGTCGGAGCCAGGCGGAGCCGGTGCTCAGGTCGCTGGGGACGTCGACAGACAGCGGAGTTTGGAGCTCGGTGGCGCAGAGGGCAGTGCAGCCGGAGCTGGAGCTCGTAAGCCGGGGTCGGAGTTGGAGCAGGTGATCGGGAGAGTGCTCCTCCGGCTTCCGGCTGGGCTCGGAGGCCCGGCAGCTCTTTTGACCACCAGAGGAGGCTGGATTTGGAGCTCGGGTCGCGTGGGTTGCTGGAAGATCGCTCGGCGGAGCCCGGAGGTTCCCTGCCTGCCGGTAGGCATCCGAGCGGAGGCTCTGGCGGTGAGACCCGGCGACGGAGAGTTTCGGTGGCAGGCACCCGGACAGTGAATAGATCCTGGCGGAGGGTAGACTGAGTTTGGTGAGCCGAGTCCAGAGGCAGCCACAAGATGCAGGGTCTTTGTGGGAGCCGGAGGGAGCCTGTGGGGTTGCTGGAGCGACGGAGCGTTCAAACGCTGGTCGCCATGTTGGAAGATCTCCCCCCCAGGCCCCCCTCTCTCCGCTCGCTTCTTGCCATCTACTAAGGATGTCTCCCTAATCCAAGGTTGGGAAATGGCTGGGTTTGAGTCCTCCCTAGTTTGGTTCTTGGTGCTTTTGACCCTGTTGATTTATAACATCGTGGACCCTGTCCCCTTTGTTAAAAACTGTGACTTCTGGCCCTTTAAAGAACACTGCACTCCAGCACCGCCATTAACATCCAGACCAGTTACATCAGGAAGAACAAGGCCATGTGGGGGAGAAGGTCTGCTCTGGGCACCGGGTGGGGGGTAATTAGTGTGGTTTTCTTATTTTTACTTATTTTTTCTTTTTTCCTTTTTCCTTTGATATTTTAGTTAATTATATTTAATTTATGCTTGTTCACTTTATGTTTATCATTTATATGCACTGGTATATTGTATATGGTCAACTTTTATTTTTTATTATTATTACCTTCTTTTTTGCTTATTTGATTTATTTGTATTAAGTTAATTTTTGCTTATTTTTTCCTTTCTCTCTCTCCTGCCCTTTTTTCTTCCTTTTCCTTCCCCCCCCCCTTCCTTTTGATGGAATGGAAGGCCTGCCCTCCCAGCGAGGGCCCCCAAAATATTTCTGTGATCACGGGTAGAGGTAGATATGGCGTCGGCCCAGTCCCTACTTGTGTAAGAAGAACAACGGTCAGATGTTTGAAGGCTGTCCATTGTTCTGAGACTGGGACCAACCCTCAGTATCGAGGCAACCAGTTCAGCCATCCTTCCACTCTACGCCTGCTGTTGTTGAATGCCAGGTCTGTATCCAATAAGGCCCAGGTGATTCACGACCTCATCCTGGAGGAGGATGCAGACCTGGCATGCATAACTGAAACATGGATTGGTCCCCCCCTAGCACTCATCTGTCCGCCCAGTTATGCTGTCCAACACCAGGGCAGACTGCAAGGATGGCGGGGGGCTCGCCATTGTCTATAAATCCATCTTGGAGGTTACTAGGCGCTCCTCAGTGGTAAAACCGGGTCTGGAGGCTCTCCACATGTCGATCGGGGCCAGGGACGGTATTGGGATCTTGCTGGGCTACCGTGCTCCCCACGACCCAGCCATTTCCCTACCGGAGCTGGTGGACTTTGTCTCCGCGGCACTGTTGGGTTCCCCAAAGCTGTTGGTTTTGGGGGACTTCAACATCCATGCAGGGGCAGAATTTCTGGACCAGCTCTTGAGTTCTTGGAGACCATGGCCTTCTTGAACATGTCCCAACATGTCACCGGTCCCACCCACGTGGTCGGCCACACACTTGACCTGGTTTTTTCCTCCAGTTGGAGCGAGAGTGGTCCGATGGTGACTGACCTTGAGTCGGTCCCTCTGTCATGGTCGGACCACCACCTAATAAAATGTAACCTCAAGATGGCCCTCCCCCCCGCAGGGAGCAGGGACCTATTGTTATGGTCCGCCCTCGAAGGCTACTGGATCCAATTGGATTCCAGGATGCCATGAGAGGTGTTTCGGCTGACCTGGCTGGCGCTCCTGTTGAGGCTCTGACCGACAGCTGGTTCGCCGCTGCAGTTAAGGCTGTAGACATGATCGCACCTAAACGCCCTCTCCGGCGTAGAGCCCGCCCGGCGCCCTGGTTTAACCAGGACCTCCGGGCGCTGAAGCGGATCAGGAGACGGCTAGAGTGCAAGTGGAGAAAGGATCCAACGGATTACAATTGGATAGCTGTTAAGGTCGCCACTAACCTTTACCTGGCTAAGGTAAAGGCTGCCAGTCAAGCATACTTCGCTAACCGGATAAGCGAAGCGTCCAACCAGCAGGCGGAATTATTCCATATAGTGCGTGACCTATCTGGAATTGGCCCGGGTGATGGGCCTCCCCCTAGTTTTACACCGGACCAATTTGCAGCATTTTTAAAATCTAAAGTGGAGGCCATCCGCCGGGACCTGTCCCCTTTTTTGAATACAGTGAGTCAAGCTGAGATGTCCAGCGCTCCATCTTGCCCGACAACTTTTGACTCCTTTCAGCCTGTCACGCCTGACACTGTGACCAGGGTGCTCGATCGCTGTCGTGCCACCACCTCCTCCCTTGACCCCTGCCCGGCCTGGCTAATCAAAGCAGCCAGGCCTACAACAACAGAATGGGCCACTGCAATAATTAATGGGTCTTTCCTTGAGGGCAGGTTTCCATCTGCCCTCAAGGAGACACTCATTAGGCCCATTAGGAAGAAACCAAGTTTGGCGGCGGACGAAATTGGCAACTACAGGCCCGTCGCCAATGTTTCTGTCCTAAGTAAGGTGGTTGAGAGGGTGGTGGCCGACCAGCTTCAGGCGCATCTGGACGAAACAGATGCCCTGGATCCATTTCAGTCGGGCTTCAGGCCGCGCCACGGCATAGAAACGGCATTGGTCGCCCTGTGTGATGACCTATTGAGGGAGGCCGACAGGGCAAAGTGTCCCTGCTGGTCCTCCTTGACATCTCAGCGGCCTTTGATACCATTGACCACGGTATCCTCCTGGGGAGACTCTCCGAGTTGGGAATTGGGGGCCTTGCATTGGCCTGGCTCCGCTCCTTCTTGGAGGACCGTCCCCAGAGAGTGCAGCTTGAGGAGAGCGTCTCGGCCCCGTGGAATCTTAACTGTGGGGTTCCACAGGGGTCGATAATCTCCCCAATGCTGTTTAACATCTATATGAGACCGCTGGGTGGGGTCATCAGGGGGTGTGGAGCCCGGTGTCATCAGTACGCTGATGATACTCAGCTCTACATCTCCTTTCCACCTACCGCAGGAGATGCCGTCCTGTCCCTCCATCGCTGCCTGGGGACCGTACTGCAATGGATGCAGGAGTACGGGCTGAGGCTGAACCCGGACAAGATGGAGGTGCTAAGGGTGGGCGCCCCCACAGTCGGGAGCTTGGGAAACTCCCTCTCTTTTGGGGGGTGACCCTTCCTGCTAAGGAAGGGGTCCGCAGCTTGGGAATCCATCTCGACCCGGCGCTCACTATGGAATCCCAGGTGGCGTTGGTGGTCCGAACCACCTTCTACCATCTCAGGCGGGTAGCCCAGCTGCGGCCCTATCTCGATGTTGGGGCGCTCACCACTTTGGTACATGCGCTTGTAATCTCAAGATTAGACCACTGTAATGCGCTCTACGTGGGGCCGCCTTTGAGGCTGCTGCGGAAACTTCAGGTGGTGCACAATGCGGCGGCCAGACTCCTTAGTGGGGTGAAAAAAATACCAACATATTTCTCCCACTCTGGCCGCATTGCATTGGCTGCCCATCCGATTACGCATTGACTTCAAAGTGTTGATGCTCACGTATAAAGCCCTAAACGGTTTAGGGCCTCGATACTTGGCAGAACACCTTCTTCCACCAAGATCTACCCGTGTCACTCGCGTGAGCCAAGAGGTGAGGCTGAGGAGCCTAACGCCGAGGGAGGCCCGGAAGGAAAAGACAAGAAATCGGGCCTTCTCGGCGGTGGCTCCTCGCCTCTGGAACAACTTACCTCCTGATATTCGCGCGGCCCCCTCGCTGGGTATTTTCAAAAAGCAACTAAAAACACTGATGTTTCGGCAGGCCTTCCCCACCAGCTAATTCTTGATTCCCCTTCTTTTCTCTCTCCTAGTGTTTAGCCCTATTGTTGTAAGTTTCTTTTATGTAATACTGCTTTTATTCATTGTTGTACCCCTTGTTGTAAGCCGCCTAGAGTGGTCTTAATCGACTAGATAGGCAGGATATAAATAGAATAAATAAATAAAGACAAGCAGGGGCCACAAGGGCAAACACCACAACCACCAATCCCCATAAATGCAAATTGCCCTCCCCAAAGTAGAATATTTAGGCTTTTCCGGGGGAGGAGGCGAGATTCAACCACAGGAAGGAAAAGTCACTAAGATTACCCAATAATATTGGCCTCCTACTAAGAAAGAAGTCCAGCAATTCTTAGGTCTAGCCAATTCATACCCCAATTCTCTACCATAGCTGCCCCCTTAACCTATCTTCCTAGAAAAAGTCTGGGCGATGGGTACAATGGGGTGAAGCCCAAGAGAAAGCGTTTAAGATGCTTAAGGCAATATTATGTGAATTACTCACCAGGTTTGCTCCAGACTTTAACCTCCCATCCGTGTTGTTCACAGATGCTTCCAACCAAGGGTTAGGTGTGATCTTAGCACAGGTGCATAATGGGATGGAGTACCCCGTTCTCTACCTGAGTTGGAAATTGACTGTGCAAGAGCAGAAATATGCAGTTATCAAAAAAGAGGCTCTGGCTATTCGATGGGCTACCCATGCTTTAAGATATTATTTACTGGGAGCCCCCTTCACTTTGATAACCAACCACACACCATTACAATGGCTAGTGCAAATGAAGGACACCAACCCCAGACTCACTAGATGGTATTTTGCCCTTCAGCCTTTTGCCTTCATGGTTCAGTATCGGAAAGGGAAAGAACATTTTAATGTGGATTATTTCTCCTGCCAGGGTCCCTGGGCAAAGAGCGAGGAGGAACAGATGGCCCTCTTGGATGGGGGGGTATGTGAGACAGGGGGAGAGAGCAGTGCCCCTCTCACCTGAGTGCCGTCCCTCCCCCTCACAGAGGAAAAGGAGATACAGACCATGGCCGTCTCGTCCCCTAAGAGAACGGAACAGCCAGAGACAGACACAGGAGATATAGAGGAAGGAATATGGAAGTTGGCAGTCGAAAGAATTGAGAGGAAAATGGCAGGAGTGGAGCAGAAGAAGAGGGTGGAGATAGAGGCAGGGGTAGCAGATATAAAGAGGGGGGGAAGAACAGTTGCCGCCAGGCTGAGTCTGAATGGAGGATCCCTGGACCGGAGCATGGGAGAGACTAAGAGTCCCGAGAGAGAAGACCAATTACAGGAAAAGGAGATTCCCCCCCCCCGACTGTCGTATTGGGGAGAGGCTGGGGCTAAGGATCGGAGGAGAAGACTAAGAGAGGAGAAGAAGGGGGAGAGAGAGAGAGAGAGAAGAGACTCGAATGGAAGGTGAGCAGAATGAGGATGAGGGGATACACCATGACACCATGCCCCTGCTGGAGGGTGAGACAGGACAAACACTAAACCCAAACCCATTGCTAGACTGCCCGGGACCATGGAACTCAGGTGAAGGTAACCCATTCCTGAATGAAGACTGGAAACCCCTTGCTGACCTGTTGTCAGAAGGAGATAAACGTTGGACTAATTTTGTTGACACTGGTTACCTGTTGAACACCCCAATAAATGTTATACCTCGTTCAAAACCGCATAAATCTCCTGATTTATTTGAGCGAAAATACGAGCCCAGTCAAACCCTCACAGTTCCCAAAAGAGAAAGTCTGCTCACAAGATGTACCTTCTACAAGAAAAGAAGTGATTTCTATCTACTTTTACTGCAGCTCCTAACAATACACTCGAAAGTGTTTGGGGAGCAGTGTGGGAAGTGGCAGCAAGGGTGGAATTGGCAACAGTACCCAGCATCCTACTCTGCTGGACTGCAGTATTTCCTGTAAACACAGAGCCCTTTTTAAAAGAAGAGAAAACATGAATCTAAGGAGATAGAAGTGTCTCTAGATTCATCCTAAGATTAACAGTTGTCATGTGTAATGATACATCTGGGTAGAAGAAAACAATTTGGGAGGAGAGAGCAACTGGAGCACTGCATTCAGGATGTGGATTCATACGAATGAAGAGGCTACATGGTCCTTAATGCCTGATCCCAAAAGAATACTTTACACCAGGAATATTCTTCTACTCTGTAATTGTGTTTTGTGTAAGTGCCACAGAAAATCATCCTGGTATGTAGGCATACTTCTTTATATACTGCGAGGATTTTTTAATTGCCATTAATGGAGAGAAGGATAACCAGCTAGCTTTAATGAGCCTACATTTGTAAATGATCAGTGAATAATCTTTAGAGCAGAATGATTCATCTGCAAGAATAACCATCATGTTATCTTGGAATATATTTGCAGATAATGCTACCCATGAAAAAGCCCCAGGCAAAATCACAGCCTGACATTCCCAGGCAAAATCACAAAGTCACAATATACTCAAGGAAGTTCTGGAGCATAGAACTTGATTTTGACTTGTTTTAAATATGAATTTTATCAAAGAGATTTTTGTTGTTAAACATCTCAGAAGACAATAATCTTATTTTCTTTACTGTGTTTTGCTTTTGAAAAACATTTATACTTGAAGCTCCTGGTCTGGACCAATGTCTAGAAGTGCTTTGTTACAAATACTTCATCCTAAATATGCATAAATTATAAGGGATTAAGATAAGGGCTAGTGGTATCTCTATGAAGGTCTTATCACTATGCAGCACCATATACAAACATTTCTTTATGCATACAAGTATTCCAGACTATCCCAACTGTTCAATCAAAATGAAAGTGTACACAAATTAAGAAATCAGCAGCACTTCTAAAATGCTCAATGGCAGAATTATAGGAAGTACTTTTGGCTCTATGACTGTTTTTATACATTATGTTTCTTCAGATTAACATTTCAGGTATAATCTGGACTGCTCAACCGACAAAGGAGGATTGTAGATGCATCCAAATATTTTTGCAGAATAAGAGGTAATATTAATATGTAGTTTAGAAGATGGGAACAAAATTCTGTGCTAATTCTAAAAAAAAGAAACAAATGCAACAAAAATACAACTTTTTTCTAGTTCAAGAGCAAAAGAATTCTTTTAGTTCTACCCATTACATCACACTGTGCTAATAAAGCAATATACAAGCACAATCAAACCATCTGCAATGTGAAGGATAGAAACTAGAAGTAACTGATATTATCTTAGCTGCCTGAAATACACTTGCAAATACGGAAGATTGGACTGAGCTGATTATGTACTACAGTTAAGTCTTTTTAGACATTTCAATTGCATCTGCAGGAATAGCATTTATAGAACCTGCAAGGCCAGAGCGCCTTGATGAAAGCTCAGAAGCAGGGATATGGCGTAATTCTTTGCGAGAAAGTTTTATTGGTGTTGCTCCTTGAAGTTGGCTCATAGCTGGATCTCTTGCCTGAGAATGACAGAATACTTGTGGGTGGGATTTTGCAGATTGTCGTATTTTCCCAGCTTGTTCTTCTTTAATATTTGTTGTATTAGGTACTAGTTCTACAGCTTCCTCTTCAAACTTGTGCCAGGTTTTCTGTCCTCCAAAAACATTTACTGATAGATTTGTTTCTTTTAATTTCTCTATTGATTCTGGTGTCCTTTGAAGTACTTCTGACAAGGCACTTGCTTCTTCTCGGTGCAGTATCCCATCAGTAGAACCTAAAAGAAGCAATTGGATTAGATTCTTTGAGATAACTTTTATACGGTTTTCCCTCCCTGTTACACAATGTTACAACTTGTACTCTGTTCAACTATTTTCATTTTTAAAATATCCTGAATGTATTGGCAAGAAATAATAATGTTAACAACAATAAGCTTTCAAAAATTTAGGCAGTTCTTCAATTCATACAAATGCATGAACAAGTGCATCAATTCAGAGAAGGCTCCTGCTGGGAGCAAAATGAGAAGGAATTATTTCCACCATTTTCAGTAAAGCTCCCTTGCCCACATTCATAATCTCCCATTAGGTTCAGAAGCCAGGGGCACTGAAGGAAATAAGTGAACATGACCTCTTCCTGAAGTTCAGATCCAAGCCAAGGAATGATTTGGAAAATATAAATGTGTCGTTTTATTCACCCAAAAGCTAAGGATGATGAGCGAAGGCTTAAACATTCCCCCCCCCCAAAAAGATTATCATGTGTAAAGGAAGCTGAAAGCTAATACACCTTCTGGATTGCCCATATCTAAATACAAAATCACAATGCTACAACTCCATTAAGACTTCAGTTACATGTCAGATATATATGATTTATAGTTTTAATACTCATAGATTTACTGTGTGACTGGATATGGCACGCTGATTCTCCCACCAGTTCCTTTAATTTCTTCTTTAATTCTCGGCTGCTTTTCTTATAGAAGAATAACTCTCGCTCCAGTTGTTCGATTTTTACTTCTTTCGTTTTAAACGCTTCTGAAATACTTTCACCATTTTGTTCTAGAGAAACAGATCTTATTTTAGATTCAGAGTTGCTTTTGTTTTGATTTCACTGTAAAGTATGACCAGAGTAGCAATGTATTCTGCATTGTGCTTGCAATTTGTCTCAAAGTTATTGAGAGTAAAGTGTTATATTTCAATGGATAAAAGTATGACTAGGACCCTCCCAAAAGATGGAAATGTTTAGTGTGGAGGGCGGAGAAAAAAGTCATCGGAGAACTAATTTTTGATGATGAGCCTATAATTATGGTACAGCCTCCAGTAAGCAGCAAGAGAACGGGAGTGATTTGTATTTTAAATGAAATGTTGTATTTTTATCACTTTAACAAATATTTTACTCCAATGTTCGATGAATATTTCTGTTTCAGTGACACATTTTAGTAGTGACTGCATGTACAGTGGACCCTCAACCTACGGAATTAATCCGTATTGGGACGGTGTCCATAGGAATGCATTGAAAATCCTGTAATTCGTAACCCGTCCAACAACCCCCCCCCCAATTAAAATAACTTTTAAAAAATTAAACCTTACCTTTCCAAAGCCTTCCAGGGGTCCCCCGCCACTGCCATCGCTGCTGCCAGAGGCCTCCGAGGGCTTCGGTGCCGCTGCGGGAGGCCTCTTGGAGGTTCCCCCGCCCCCGCAGGCTTTTCCAGGGTGGACCGGGCCTACAAGGGGAGGGCTTCCCCCCGTAGGCACGGTCTACTGCTTGGGAAAGCCTGGTAGACTGGGACTACCGGGGAGGGCTTCTCCCCGTAGGCCCAGTCTATTGCCTGGGAAAGTGTGGTAGACTGGGACTACCAGGGGAGGGCTTCCCCTAGTAGGCCTGGTCTATTCCCCAGGCTTTCCCGGGGAGTAGCTGGGCCTACTGGGGGAAGCCCTCCCCTGGTAGGCCCGGTCTACCAGGCTTTCCTGGGGAGTAGACCAGGCCTACCAGGGGAAGCCCTCCCCTGGTAGGCCTGGTCCACCCTGGGAAAGCCTGTCTCGGTGGGTGGGGGGAACCTCTGGAGGCCTTCCCCGCCGTCATGGGAGGCCTCTCGGAGGTCCCCCCACACTGCCAATCGTGCTTCAGAGACACGATCGGCTTTAGGAGGGACCTCCAAGAGGCCTCCCATGGTGGCGGGGAAGGCCTCCAGAGGTCCCCGCCACTGCCGCTGCTGCTGGGAGCCGGGTCGTGCCAGGTGATTCCTGCCATTCTTGGACTCTTGGACTTCCCCCTCCACCGCTGCTGGGAGCCGAGCGGCAGTGGCGGCGGGGGAAGTCCAGGAGTCCAAGCATGGCTGGGATCGCCTGGCATGGCTTGGCTCCCAGCAGAGGCTGCGGCAGCGGGGAACCTCTGGATGCCTTCCAGGGCTTCTCCACTGCCATGGGAAACTTCTCAGAGATCCCCTTTGCGCCGCCGATCGTGCTTCAGAGGCACTATCGGCGGTGGCGGGGGACCTCCGAGATGCCTCCCATGGCAGCAGAGAAGGTCTGGAAGGCATCCGGAGGCAGGGAAAGCACCACATTTAAATTTGGCACTTTCCCCGCGTCCCCTTTCTGGCCCATATGTCAATTCTCTGGCCCCAAGTTGAAGTGAAACTTTGTGGCCAGAGAAGTACATACGTCAAAAAGTACGTAAGTGGAGCCATTCGTAAGTCGAGACTCCACTGTACTTTCCAAGATTCTGCTATACTTCCTACAGTAGCTAACTAGATGTCGCCAAAGATAAATACCTTTGCAGTGAAGTAATATTAACTGCATCTTTTGCTCATGTTCCTTTTGCTGAAGGGTCAAACGCCTGTCACATTGTAACATGAGATGTTCAAGTGCCAATTCAAGTTCTCTTATTATGTTTTCTTGTTCTGTTACTCTCATTCCCAGTTCTTCAGCACGAAGTTGCAATTTACGTTCAGTTTCACGGAGGCTGACAACCTGGAAAAGTAATACTGTAGTGTTTTTCTTTTGGTAGATCAAAGCACCCTAACTAATAAGAACAAGACATACCACACTTCAAAAGTAGTATAAATTTGAAAGAGCCAATCCCTTACTATGCTGTCAGTATAAGAAACTAATACAGCATATCTTTCAGTTTGTAAGGCCATAAACATATTGCATCATGTACTTCATCTCAATGACAAAGGAATCATCTAAGCTAGAAAATGTGTCTCTTGCACAAAATATTGCCACATATTCTACAGCTCTTATCACAGCAAATAATGACCAGAAGCAACACACAATAGATTTTCGCAATAACTCATGCATTAGGATGGCAAACTTTACAGTATAAATTATGTGCAGAGTTTATTGGTATGTCTGCTTGCATAATACCCTCTCCAGATTCAAATTACTATGCAACTCATTTTTATCATTCTAACTACTGTAACAAAGCATAGAATTGGGGAGTAGGGGCCAATAAGACCATCAAGTCCAACCCACTGCTCAATGCAGGAATCCAAATCAAGGCAGATCTGGCAGATGGCTGTCTAAGTTTCTCTTGAATGCCTCCAGAGTTGGAGTGCTCACCACCTTCTCTAGGTTGCTTGTTTGGCCTACAAGTCCCATCTCGTACACCAGCCCTCCCCCCAAAAAAAGTCTGAAAAGCATTAGAATAGAATTGTAAAATCATAGAATAATTGAGTTGGAAAGGGACCATAAGGCCATTTAGTCCAATCCCCTGCTGAGTGCAAAAATCCAAATCAAATGGTTGTCCAGTTTTCTCCTGAATGCCCCCAGTGCTGTAGCTCTCACCACCACCCAAGATAATAGGTTCCATTGTCATACTGCTCTAAGAGTTCAAATTTTTTTCCTGTTTTTCAATCAAAATCTGACTTCATATAACTTGAGCCTGTTATTAAGTGTCCTGTGGTCTGGGATGATTGAGAACAAATATTTCCTTCCTGTATATGACAATCTTTCAAGTATTTGAAGAGTACTGTCATATCTCCCCTCAGTCTTCTTTTCTCAAGGCTAAACGTGCCCAGTTCTTTCAGTCTTTCCTCATAGGGCTTGGTTTCCATTTCCCTGATCATCTTTGTTGCCCTCCACTGAACCTCTTCCAGTTTGTTGGCATCCTTCTTAAACTGTGGTGTTCAGAACTGTATATAGTATTATAGATGAGGCGTTACCAGTGCCAAATAGAGGGGAACTAGTACTTTGACGAATTTGGAGATTATACCACTGTTCATGCAGTCTAAAATAGCATCTGCCTTTTTTGCAGCTACATCACACTATTGGCTCATACTCAGCTTGTGATCTATAACAATTCCAAGCTCCATCTTGCATGTAGTATTGCTGAACCAAGTATCCCCCATCTTTTAACTGTGCGTCTGTTGTTTTTAGTCCAGTGCTTGAGCCTATCTGACTTCCATGGTATTAGCTATTCCACCCAATTCTGTCATCTGCAAATCTGATTAGCATTCCCTGCAGCCCCTCATCCAAGACATTAATAAAAATATTGAAGAACACAGGGCCCAGGACTGTGCCTTGTGGTACCCCGCTTGTTTTTTCCTCCCAGTTTGAGAAGGAGCTTTTGATAAGCAGTCTCTAAATACAGTTCTGTAACCAACTGTGTATACAGCTGCAGCATTCCCACCATCATAGCAAATGGCCATTTTGTGCCTACAACAAAATGGGCAGTATTTACTCAGTTACATGTTCTTCAAACAAACCTTCTTAAAATATTTTAAAAGAATTGCTCGTAGCTCAGCAGCAGACAAGGAAACCAACTTTCCCATCAAGTTGGCTTCACTCTGTGAAAGGACTTGAGATGAAGCTCTAAGTGAGTTTTGGTGATTTTCAATACTTTCATTCTTGTAAGCAATGGCAACTTCCAAAGTTTCAATCCCTTCTTCAAGCTGGAATAGAACATGTTCTTCCTGGAAAGAAGTTGTGAAATCAATTCAGTTCAGCAGAAGGCTACAAAAGATTATTAACTTTAAATATTTATTAAGTATTAAAATTATTATTATTAAATAGTATAATGTAGCAACCTTCAAATACAGTATATTAGAAAGATAATGCTCAGTAAATACTGTCATGTGCACTACATTTTTATATGCAGAAATTGATAGCAGGACATAATTTAAATGGTACAGTGGTGCCTCGCTTCCATTCCAGTGAAATCGCTGTAGAGCGAAATCCTCGTTAAGCGAAATTAAAAAATCCCATTGAAACACATTGAAAACCCATTTAATGCGTTCCAATGGGCTGAATAACTCACCATCCAGCGAAGATCCTCCATAGGGGCGGCCATTTTCGGAGCCTGTAAAGCGATGAATCCATCCAAAAACACAGTGGGGAGCCATTTTACACAGCGGGCGGCCATTTCAAAGCCACCGATCAGCTGTTTTAAAAACATTGTCTAGCAAAAAATAGGTTCCTGAAGCAGGAAACCGATCGTCGGGAAGTGAATTTTGCCTATTAAAACGTTGCTTTGCGATCGTAAAAGCGATTGCAAAACAGTCATCATATGGCGGTTTCATCGTTTAATGAGGTAATCGTTAAGCGAGGCACCACTGTATTGATATCCCTCATGCAAGGGCTCTGCGAGTGATTTTACTCCATTCCTCTTGGACAGATTTCTGAGCCAAAAAGGTTTGGTGTATTGCTTGAGAGTAGTGTGTGCTCTAGAACACTACCTTATCATAACAGGAAAGTTATCTATGGTAGCAAAGTCATCATGGAATATATTTTTCCAAAGATAAACAACTTTAAAGTCACTGTCCTTCTAACCCAAACCTCGGACGACCAGACTCAGCTTCTTGTTACTTATCCTCACAAAACAATTATTTCCATTTTGCAGTGATATGGAGTAAAGGATATGAATGACTTATATCATGGCCAAATACTAAAGAAAGAAGACTTTTGTGTCAGACATGGAATCAGGTTCAAGAATGTCAAAATTGTTATAATATATTATTATGCAACCCAGCATATACTGTATGTATGTGTATATGTGCATATAAGAATGAATGAGTTGTATTTGAATAACAGAATGTGTGTAACCAATCAGATTCTGTATAATGTCATCCAATAGGTGCTCAGAGGGTTAACTGTCAGATATAAGAGAGGGTGACAATATGAGGCTGGTTTTGTTGGTGTGAATCTTGTCTATTGATATGTAGATGTTCAGTTAAGCTGCTATGTTGCCTGCAGTGATTATGTCAATAAAGAAGCTGTTATGAAACTCCTAAAAGTCTGTCAAGCACAAACCAAATCAATACCAAATAAAGTGTAAAACGGGCTGTGTGTGCATGTGGGTATGCATGGGGGGAGTGCATGTGGAGGGGTAAGAGATCTGTCTCCGCGGCCCGGTCCTGCAAAGGTCACAGACCGACCATGGGCCGGGAGTTGGGGACCCCTGTTCTATTGCATACAACACTTCCCTATTCTTCTGTGGCCTGATGGTCTTATTGGGAGGTTAGAGGGAATGCTGGACCACCTTTGGAATACATGTCTCATATCCAGGTGTTTCAGAAATTGTATAAGAATGGGATAAGGTCAGCAAAATGTGTAGTTAACATACATGTTCACTGCTAGTATTCTGGTGTACATTTTTGGCTCATACCAGGACAGAACACTAAACTTCAGGTTGCTCTTTTTGTGGTAGTGAAAGGAACAGAGGAAGGAATGTAGACATACATCTTATTCCTTTCTCTTGTTTGATACTATGGTATAGCATAAGTTAGTACGAAATGACAGTAGGTCATGTGAATCTAAGATGGTGAAGTGATACCTGATTACCAGCATATATTGATAATTTTACTGACCTATCAGAACACTTATGGCAGTGATAGATTTGCTAAGGTTATTGTATTTTAACGAGTATAGAAAATTCCAGTCAATCCTGGAATTTACTAACAAGTGAGAACATGGAATCTACTGCAGGGTCTTACGATGGCCTCCCATGTATACTTATTTATCACTAAGTCCAAACAAGTTTTAGTTACCAGTCTAACCTGACTGAACAGTTATTTTCAAAAATATTTTCTTTTGATTTTTTCAAACATGCCTTTGTTATTTTTGTTATTGCAGCTCCAAATACTAGCTGTTTAGCTACTACTACAAATATACTCTTCTCCTAATAGTACCACTTTCCTTGATAAATTACTTACATCAGGTGACAACACTCTGCCATTCTTCAGTTTTTCATCCATACTGTTCCTTCTTTTCAATAGCTGATCCCTTTCCTTCTGCAAAGCCTGGACTTCTTCATAAATCTTTCCTTGTTCGTCATTGGTGCTGCCCTGAAGCTGCATGTTTTTGTCATGTAACTCCTGATCCAGTATGCATAGACGGTTAGATAGGTTCAAAATGTCTTTACTGAGAGCCTAAGAAAGCCATAGAAGAAAATTCAGTCCCTTTTGTGAAGGAATCCTCACCTATTCTACCAGGCTTCATCAAGAAGAACATGACTGGTTGAAAGGAGAACCAATACGGAGAAGACAACAAGAGATATTTAAAGAGAGGAGCCATTTTGTTAGTTAACAGTTAACAAAGAGTTAAGGAGAAGCAGAGTATATCTCAGGACAGGAGTGAGGGTTTCCAGGGAGCTATTTACTATACAGTAGTTACTTTGTATATGATAGAACTCCTTCTAGCATGGAAAGTTAATTATTTTTCACATATGAATCTTCAAGCTTATGAGAGTGCCTTCTAACCCTTACACTTACTAAATTAAGAATTTTATTTCATGTTTCACTTTAAAACTACTTGGCTGTTATGACTTGGGCTTAAGGATAGCTGGGGGGGGAGAGAAGGCAGTTCAGGAGGTGATTGGCCAGGTAGGGCTAGTCACACCTTTTTAAGTGACATTCTTCCTTACCCCACTGTGCAACTACATACACACCAACCTGTAGAACTTTACTAGAGGAGGCTGGCTCCAGACTAGATTAGCCATATTTTTATCCCATTGAAATTAAATAGAAGAAGCATGACTGGTTAGTGTAGGTCCAACCCTCTAATAGTAATATTGTAAAGAGGAGACATTTGGTTCTGTTTTATTTCAGTATGTGGGTTTTGGTGCTGTAGATGCAACAACAAATAAAAGTACAAAGCACTGAAATTACAGAGGCGCGCAATTATTATCAGAAAAGCTGATGTTTGCATTTCACAATCTGCAATTGTCTAATCAATACTGAAGAAATATCTCTCATTATTCCAGCTTTGCCAAAAGAAAGAATATGAAAAAGCAGGTTGCTTGAAATTAAACCTCCTGACCAGCGGTACAATTAATCATCACAGCTTTGTAACCTCAGCCCTTAGATAGCAGCCTAGAATATTGCATAACCAAATACCTGGCTGGATCTCAGTTTTTTAATTTCCAGATGGCTCTTCTCCTGCACTAGTGCTTCCTTCTTGGAAATGATAGCTTCTCTTCTTTTTAAATCTTCCTCCAGATGAGCTAGTTCTTGGCGTTGATGCAAAACCTTTTCTAGCTCTTCATCTAGCCATTTCTTTTTCTCTTCTAATTTCTGCATCAGGAAATAAAATATACTTCAGAAATAATAGTTAATGATGGTTTAACAGAATGGATTTTTCTAGGCCGAGGCACAAGACAAGGGTGCCCACTTTCACCAGTATTGTTTTGTATGATTATAGAATTCTTAGCTAATGCAATCAGAAATGATGAATTAAAGGATTAGGCAAAAATGATGCAATAAAAATCAATTTATTTGCTGATGACTCATTATTAACTATTAAAAACCCACTAGAAAGTATGGATAGAATTAAAAATCATTTAGAAAAATTTGGGGAAATAATAGGATTAACTATTAATTGGCAAAAAACACAAGTAAAGATGTTTAACCACAACAAATATGAACAAGAAAAGTTTATAAATAAATATGGTTTTAAAATGTGCAGTTATATTAAATACTTTGGTATAAATACAGTCAAAGTGACTCAAAAATTCAAGGAGCAAAATTTTAATAACATTTTGTTTAGGGCTTTATAAGTTAGAACGAACACCTTGAATCCAGCCCAGAAATGGATCTGCAGCCAGTGGAGCTGCTGTCACAGTGGGGTTATGTGATCCTGTAAGCCAATGGTCCTCAACCGTGGGCCTCCAGATGTTCTTGGACTTCAACTCCCAGAAATCCTGGCCTGCAGATGTGGTGGTAAAGGCTTCTGGGAGTTGTAGTCCAAACACATCTGGAGACCCAAGGTTGGGGACCACTGCTGTAAGCAGTCAGCAATCTGGCTGCTACATTTTGGACCAGTTAAAGTTTCCAAATGCTTTCAACAGACAGCTCCACATAGAGAGCATTATAGCAATCCAGCTGGGATGTAACTAAGGCATGTGTCACCGTGGCCAGATCAGATCTTTCGGGAATGGGTGCAACTGGTGCACTCATTTTGATTGTGCAAAGGCACTCCTGGCCACTGCCAAAACCTAGGCACCAATTTAGGCATCAGAGACAAATACAGGAGCACCCCAGAGCTGTGCATATGCGTTTTCAGAGGGAGTGTGACCACATCCAGCAGGGGCTGCATCCATATTCCTTGATCTGCCTTTCAAATGACCAGGGGCACCTCTGTCTGGATTAAGTTTCAGTTAATTTTCTCCTCATCCAGTCCATTACTGACATCAGACACCGATCTAGAGCAGAAATAGCCTCCTCAGATATAGATGGCAAGGAGAGATAGAGTTGGGTATCTTTTGCATGCTGGTGACACCAAACCTCAACATTCTGGATAACGTGTCCCAGTGGTTTCATGTAGATATTTAATAATATAGGAGACAAAACAGAACTGAGGGACCCCACAGGCCAGCAGCCAGGTGTCAAACAGGTTTCTCCTAGCACAGCCTTGTGGGTTCTCTCCTCTAGGAAAGACCATGTACTGCAGTCATCATTGTTTGACAGCCTGGTCTCCCCCTTTTAAAAGAACTGGCTACACTAGTTTACTGTCTAAAGACTGCTAATACTTTACGTAAAGCTGTTCCAGCCAGAGCTAGAGCTAATTTTACAGGGAGGGTCCTTAGGATAGATGGGCAAGTAAGGAGACTTGGCAAGGTGGGAAAGAAACAAGAGTGAGAGTCAGCTGCAAGGAAAATGGAATGGTAGCAGTGGCATTTTTGTTTGTTTGTTTCCATGATAAAGTAGAAACCACTAAGGAGGAAAAGATGGAATAGCTGCACAGAGCCTTTTAGCTGGCTGCACTAAGAGACTTCTCCAACAGCACCCTTATTGTCAGGTGAGCGGGTCTAGGATTGCAGGCTTCAGTACTGAATTATATTTAAGCAACAGCACATCCAGACATCCTATTTGCTCCTGTTAAAGAGTTGGTTCCATTACCCATTGATTCAGATTAGTTTAACAGATGATGTTGCTGGAGAATGGAATCAACTCCTTCCCCTTCCCTTCTACTTCAGAATTATTTTCCTTCACTGAGATTTTTTTTTCTTAGCCACCTGTTCCATTCTAGATGTGTCAGACCCATTTGTTTCTTTGTCCTGAACAAGGCCACTTCCTATGGGATGTGGCCAATTAAAACTCCTCTGACACCAGCTATGTCATCTGTGGGAGTGCCTTACTTCAACCTCCCCCTATGGGAGGGGAAGAGTCAAGGGATGGAGACAGCATGAAGAAGGAGAGACCATGACAGGGGGAGGTGGGAGGCAGTGGCGAGGCGACGTCCTCTGGTATGGAAATTCAAATTGGGGGAAAGGGGCCACTCTTTCAACTTGCTTCAAGTTGAGCCACACACCTTTTTTTTCATTTTTATCTCCTATTTTAAGTTTTCCCTTGTTAGAAATGCATTTTGTAGAGTCATGTTCACTTTACAAATCCAACTTCAGAATTTTTACTAGTTACCCTTCCAATTTATAACCAAGCACATTTGATTTACAGAAGCATATCAAATAATTAAAGGGTTCAATATATTCTTGCATTTTATCTGTTAATTAAAAAAAAGTCCCTTAATTTTTATGAATTAATTTAAAAGTTGCAATGTTTCAGCAATTCATTAGCTCCTAGTTACTTCTAACACTAGGGTTACAGAATATTAGTTACCTGTAGCTGCTGTGGGGTTTCAAATGAATTTTTCTTCTTAATTGCAGCAATTTCTTCATCCTTTAATTTTAAAATCTTCTCCTGCTGTTCCATCTTCTGTTGTAGCTCCTTTAAGTGAAAAAGAAACATTTTCATGTTTGTTATGAGAAATATATTTCAGTTCTTAGAATGAAAAAACTAAATTCTAGCAAATTTAGTTGCAATAAATATTTGTTCTAGAAAGTACTGTCAGAATGCAAGATCCAATAATGGGCTACCCATCAATGGAACAGTGGAATCCAGGCACTTCAGACTTCCATATGGGAAAAAAAACTGCTGTGGAGGGTTGAAAATTCCTTTGGAGTCAGTTTTCAGGCAGTTCTGGACGACGATTTGGTCTGTGCTTCACGGACTGTTTGTTCGCAAGACGACGATTTTTACAGCTAATCGTCGGCTTCGTAAAATGGCTTCCCTATGGGCGATCTTCGCAAAATGGGTGTTTTCGGGACCTATGCTTCGCAAGACAGCCTTTTTTACAGCTGATCAGCGCTTCGCAAAATGGCTTCCGTATGGGCGATTTTCGCTGGACGACGACTATTTTCCCCATTGGAACCCATTAAACGGGTTTTAATGCATTCCAATGGGGAAACGGTTTTCGCTAGACAATGTTTTCAGAAGATAGCGATTTCAATGGAATGGATTAATATCATCTAGTGAGGCACCACTGTGTGTGTGTGTGTGTGTGTATACATACACACACACACACACAAGATATATATCTATCTTCCTATTATTTGTACTGATGCTCATAGCCACAAAATGGTATCACCTTCTCACTAGTCCAGATTTGCAACCTGATACAAGATCTATTGCAGGATAATTTAAGGTTTTGCAATATTACCAACAGAAAGGAAAAAAGAAATGCTATTGGAAGTTTATTAATTAAGGCATAAAGAAAATAAATTTCTTGCCTTGATCTGTAGTTGACCACGCTGAATTTCAGCCTCCAAGCTTTTCTTTTTTTCACTTTCTTCTCCCAGTCTTTTCTGTAACTGGGCTTGTTGATTTTTCATATGACTGACATTTTGCTTTACTTCTGATACACGCTTTTCAGTCTGGGTGGACAACGATGCCAATTTCTTGGTCTCCTGTTGTTTCTTCTGTAAGACCTACAGTCACACCACATAACTTAGCCCACAAAGTAAACAAATCTTTCTGTTAAAAATTATGATGTCTTAGTATTACACTGTATTGATCTGATCAGCAAAGTTCAAAGGCACTTGCAGAGAATTTTTATGCCATACATTCTCAAAAATACCCTGTATAAGGGAGAAATGTTTTCTGAATCTGTTATGACAAAAGAGAATGTGCATGTGTCAGAGCTGTAGATCCAAGACCGTGATCCTTAGATGTGCATTCTCAAAAGATCTTAGCATTGGAAAGATGTCTTTGATTTTTAAACACTTTAATTAATTTTAATTACATTTAAATGTGCCAATGTCTTTGAAGACTACAGTTCTGTCTTCAATCACTAGGTACCAGTCTTCCCCCACACAGGTTTGCATTTGTTTCAGTATGATTGAGAAGGAAGTAGTCCAAAGGACAGAACTAGTGTATAGAAGAACAGCTACTGTGGGGTAGAGCAAGAAGTGGGTGCACCGAAAATATCAAATGGGTATGCCTAAATATGTCAAAAGTTGTGGTGTCACTCAGCTAGGGCAGCCAAAATTTATCCACTTTTGTCAAGTCACATACCTTGGTTTGAAAGCTTTGGTTTATCAAACTGAAAGCTATAGCAACCCAGGCCAAGCCAATTACATATACTAGGAGAAAATACCTTATTGCTGATTTTACATACGTAGCTCTCATACTTGGGTTACACAATAAGCTGTATAGAGAATTTCCTGATCAATACAGGATGTGTATAATAGATGAGCAAGACATATTTCTGTGGGAAAGGCCAACATCAGAATGAAAAATTGTGTGTAGCCCAGATACAGTGGTTTGCAGGCAAGCTAACCTGTTCACAGCAAAGATTCAAATCCTAATCATCTGAATCCCTAGCTTTGTTTCTTAAACACAATGGTTCAAACTACATGGTACATTAAATATGTGGCATGCAAATTATTCTTATTCTTAACTCAAAAGTAAAAATGCAGAGTCTTATTAAACTGGACTAAGATGACTGCGCACAGAGGAAGTTCAACTCCCTCCATCTCCCCACACCTCCGTTTTCTAAATCTGCTCCCTCCCCGACAACAAAAAGAAAAATCCTCCACTGATAACAATTGGTGCTTTTTTCCTTCTTATTCCACCCCCAACCCCGTTCCACCCCAAGGGAAAGGGGACAGTATGGCAAAGCAATTTCAGACAAGTGGCTGAAGCAGGAAAGTTTAAATCTCTTGTACCCATGCAGATGGTTCAGATCCAGATCAGGGTCCTATACAGTATACTTATTTGTGAACAAAGAAAGTTCAGCTGCATGCAACCTATAACATTTTGTCTGATTTGCTTTCCATATACACATCTCTTTCAGTGCCTCATATGCCACGTCATACCTGCTGGGCAATGTGTTTAGATTTACTGTTAACAAAATACTATCATAAAATTGGTGCAGTTGAGTGGACAAGATTCCATATTCTTTTAGTCTCTTGCAACAGAATATATAGTCATACTCATCTAATGGAAGTAGTGGAATCACTCCTCATTCCTCAAGAAGCCAACTATAAACTTGAGAAGAATTGTACAGCACAATCATACATTTAACACATACTGAGGACAGCTTTGAAACTAGGAAGATCACAGGAGTAGTCTTTGTGACTTCTTAGCCACCTATTAAATGTTTCATCATCAAGCACTACTGGAAAAACTCTATACTTTAACCAAGAATTCTAAGCTAACTAAAGTAGTAACAACCAAAGATGAGCACAAACTTCGGTTTCAAGGTTCATACCAGTCTGTCAGACCGGCACTACAGGTGCCACATGTTCCCCTCCCCCACCTCCTCAACTGGATCCTACACTCACCAGCTGGCATGTGCTGCTCTTCTCCAACTCTTCAAGTGTTCAACCAGTTCCAGCAGGAGCATGTGCTTCCCTCCTTGGCCTCCTCAGCAGCTGCCCACTCAAAGGCAGTGCTGATGGAATCTCTACCCTGCCTCCTCGTCTGAGTGGGCAGCTGCCAGAGGAGGTGGAGGAGGAAAGCACATGTTCCTGCTAGGACTGGTTGAACACCCGAAGAGGAAGAGAAGAGCAACATACGACAGCTGGTGAGTGGAGGATCTGGCCAGATGGGGTGGGGAAAGGGAATGTGCAGTACCTATGGTGCCAGTCTGATGAACCGGCACAAACTTCCGAAGCAAAGTTCATATGCATCCTTAATAGCAACCCTTTTGAAAAGGACAACACAACTAATGGAAAATTCAAAAGAATAGTCTACCTCAGGACAGTATTCTGGCTCTTATTTTAACATCTATACCATAAACCAACCACCTCTTCAAGGCACCAAAAGTTTTATTTATGCTGAAGATCTCGCTGCTCTATTGGACAGTTTCGAGATGGTGGGACATCATCTATCACAGTGGTGTCGAACTGTGGCCCTCCAGATGTTCTTGGACTTCAACTCCCAGAAGCCTTCACCACCACCTCTGCTGGCCAGGATTTCTGGGAGTTGAAGGCCAAGAACATCTGGAGGGCCACAGTTCGACACCACTGATCTATCACATGCATCAGGAGAACTTGGTGCATATTATGATAGAAAGGATGCTTTAAGGGGATGCTGAAGACTGTCCTATCTCAAGAGGCATTCAAAAGCATCCTCTCCTGAGCTATTCTATCCGTGCTCTTGGTACTGTGGGTTTTGCATCTACTGTCTGTTTATTTGAGACATTTACTGCTGGATGGATGGGTCACTGTTATAGTAGGTTGCCGTAAACAGCTTACATTAGTGTTTTGCACTAAGTCAGAGGTATATAAATGCACAAAATAAACAAACTTCAAAAGCATACTAAGGCTCAAAAATATGCCTACTATCTGAGAAACAAGCAGGTTTCAAACTGTATGCTGACTTGCAAGAAATATTGCCAAAATACAAAGCAAAAAGTCTCCACAAGGAACAATATCCTTCAAAAGCTAACTAGCAGCTAGTTATGATGCACAATCACAAACACCAAGAACTACAATCTTGGTCCTGTGCTACTCTGCAGGCGAATACACCAGCCCGGTGTGGTAGACTTTATCCCATGCAAAATGCGTAGAAGTAGCAAAAATCTGTACAGACAAAGATCTTGTAACTAAAGAAAACTCCTTAGTGATGACTCCTGAAAAAGAGGAAAACTTACATGAGGATCAGGAAACATCATACTGTTCAGAGATTGTGAAACTGAAAACTTTAGAAGGATATAAATTGCAGTCAGCAGTAGTATCTAGAGAAAGGACGCAGCTAACTGAAAAAGCTGATCATTCTGTGTCTGCACCCATAATTAAAACCAGGCAACAAGAAACCCTATCTAAGAAATTGAAGAATAAAGAAATAGAACTAGATACAATTAAATGTGCATCTAAAATTAAGCAAGTAGATAAAAGAGAAATGCAAGGAGTACTAAGTAATTTTACTCTAGTCATAGAAAAAATAAAAGAGTGAAAGTTATGATAAGGATAGCAGGCTATACCAAGCGTTGGGAAAGAAATGGCAGATATATAGCCTCTCCTTTAAAAATTATAAAAACTAAAAGAAAAAAAAAGATCCAGTGGTTGAGCAGATATAAAGAGACCCTGGAAAAGCTGCAGACTACATTAAAGAAAAGTCAGCGTAGTATCCAGAGGGGTCATCGTATCCAGAGAGGTTGTGTCCAGAGATGTCATTGTATCCAGAGAGGTCGTGTCCAGAGACGCTGGCATGTCGTGAGAGTTCCAGAGTTCCAGAGTGACTTCAACATCATAGCTGTGGCAGGATTCGAACCAGGAGCCGTGTGGAGCCAGGCGGACAACAAGAAAGACCGAGCAGGTGAGAGACTTTAATTGGCAACTGGAAGGAAAGATTGTTGATTGACTGGACATTGCAAAGAAAGAAATTTTATGTGATGTAGCGAACTGTGAAACCTAAAACCAGGTCAGCAAAGGCACTGTGGATCCACATTGCAGTACTGTGGAGTAGACTGAGATAGGCAAGGCAGATCTAGATGACTTGCCTGCGTCTGGTGCTTGCGTGAGGGGAAAATATGATGTCAGTGCCGAGAAGGCAGTTGGGGCTG
Organism: Pogona vitticeps; assembly: GCF_051106095.1. Classification (NCBI taxonomy): domain Eukaryota; kingdom Metazoa; phylum Chordata; class Lepidosauria; order Squamata; family Agamidae; genus Pogona; species Pogona vitticeps. The sequence goes on from NC_135784.1 coordinate 240,224,269, forward strand.
AGGAATCTCTAGGAGCCTGATGAGGTTTCTTTGGAGCTGGAGACTAAGTGGTGTTGAGAACCAGAGAGTGAGCCAGATGATGGTGGCTCCACTTCAACACCAACGGTTCCCCTTGGGGGGAAAGTGTTCAGACGGAGCAGACACGCATGGAAATGTAGCATTATTCGGGGCAAAAGGGCTCCTGGTGATAGTGCCAAGCTTGATAACAGCCAGGATCCATGCAAAAAGGCAAGTGGGAATTCTGGCAAAGCTGGTGCCAGTGTTTCTGAGTCAGAGGCAAAGGTGGCAAGCTTGCATGGGTGAAAGGAGGCAGAGGCGCCACTTGTACAGCGGAGTCCAAGTAGTCCAAACTGGCATCCGAGATCACACTGGGGAAATCAAGAAAGTTGTGGAGGGCTGCCTGGAGAGGCCGCAAAGTGATCCATGTGATGCTCCCAATCTGGAAAGTGTGGGAGGTGTGGGAATAGTTGGTGAGCCAGAGCGGGCTTATCATTAGAGAGACCCAACATAAATCAGGTCCTCCAATAGATCATGCATTGGTGTCGAGCTGGCCTGGAAGGTTTTGGCTTCTTAGGTGGCCAAGAATCTGCAGTTGAAGTTTGATCAGTTGACACCTTTTGCTTGGTTGTTGATGATTTAGAACTGAAGGCTGTTGATGTCAGGCAGAAGGCTTGGCCTTGGGAGGGTGAGGCCTGGCAGCCGAGTTTGATGGCAACGCCAAGGGAGCTGCTTCATTCGCAGAACGGGAGGGGATGGCTGATGGATGCTGTTTGGTGGTTTCTGAGATGGCTTTGTCCATAGCCTTTGCTTGGGCACTGATTTACAGATGGGCTGTGCCATGGTTCCTCCTGGCTGGAGAGGTTCCTCCCAGAGACAAAGTTTAAGCTGGGAAAGATGGCTATGAAGGACTATGCGTTTGAGGTTTTTGCTATAAGGGCAGGAGGTTGTTTGGCGACCCTCTCCAAGGCAGAAAAGGCACTTAATATGGCCGTCATAGAGGGGGATTTTATTATTGCAAGAGATGCAATGTTTAAACAGGCCTGTAGAGGCCATTAAATGTAAGGGGGGGGTAGGCCTCGGCCAGAATGGATGAGGCCGAAGGTGAAGAAAGGAACAAAGGAAAGGAAAAAATAACAAATACCAGAATGGAGAAAGGGGGAAAACAAAAGACTTTTCCATTTCTCTCTCCTACAGGAACAAACTCATGGAAGCTGACATGAAGCAACAAAAGGGACTCTCAACATGGAAGTTGAAAGAAACTGAAGGGAGAGTATTGGTGTCAAGGTACATAAAGTGGGGGCCTATACCGACAAATTTCTTTCTGACTGCAGCAAGCTCTAGAAGGTTCTGATGAGGCTCCGCACACGTGCAGATTACCCAGAGTGTGATTCACAGAGGACACAAAAAAGAATAGGTAATTTCACACCTAATAGAGTTTTGTCAAGAGAACAAGCTGGTCATCACAAACACTCTTTTCCAACAACACGAGAGGCGACTTTACATATGGAAATCACCAGACGGGCAATACCGAAATCAGATTGATTATATTCTCTGCAGCCAAAGATGGAGAAGCTCTATACAGTCAGCAAAAACAAGACCTGGAGATGATTGTGGCTCTGATCATCAGCTTCTCATAGCAAAACTCAAGCTTAGACTGAAGAGAGTAGGAAAAACCACTGGGCCACTCAGGTATAATATAAACCAAATCCCTTATGAATACACAGTGGAAGTGAAGAACAGATTTAAGGAACTTGATTTGGTGGACAGAGTGCCTGAAGAACTTTGGATAGAGGCTCGTAACATTGTTGAGGAAGCAGCAACAAAAACCATCCCAAAGAAAAGGAAATGCAAGAAAGCAAAGTGGCTGTCCAACGAGACCTTACAAATAGCATAGAAGAGAAGGGAAACAAAATGCAAGGGAGATAGGGAAAGTTACAGAAAATTGAATGCAGACTTCCAAAAAATAGCAAGGAGAGACAAAAGGGCCTTCTTAAATGAACAGTGCAAAGAAATAGAGGAAAATAATAGAAAAGGAAAAACCAGAGATCTGTTCAGGAAAATTGGAGATATTAAAGGAACATTTTGTGCAAAGATGGACATGATAAAGGATAAAAATGGGAGGGACCTAACAGAAGCAGAAGATATCAAAAAGAGGTGGCAAGAATACACAGAAGAATTATACCAGAAAGCTCTGGATGTTCCGGACAACCCAGATAGTGTGGTTGCTGACCTTGAGCCAGACATCCTGGAGAGCGAAGTCAAGTGGGCCTTAGAAAGCCTGGCTAATAACAAGGCCAGTGGAGGTGATGGCATTCCAGCTGAACTATTTAAGGTGCTACACTCAATATGCCAGCAAGTTTGGAAAACTCAACAGTGGCCAGAGGACTGGAAAAGATCAGTCTACATCCCAATCCCAAAGAAGGGCAGTGCCAAAGAATGCTCCAACTACTGTACAATTGCACTCATTTCACACGCTAGCAAGGTTATGCTCAAAATCCTCCAAGGCAGGCTTCAGCAGTATGTGGATCAAGAACTCCCAGAAGTACAAGCTGGATTTCGAAGGGGTAGAGGAACTAGAGACCAAACTGCTAACATGCACTGGATTATGGAGAAAGCCAGAGAGTTCCAGAAAAACATCTACTCCTGCTTCATTAACTACGCAAAAACCTTTGAGTGTTTGGAGCACAGCAAACTATGGCAAGTCCTTAAAGGAATGGGAGTGCCTGACCACCTTATCTATCTCCTGAGAAACCTATACACGGGACAGGAAGCAACAGTTAGAACTGGATATGGAAACACTGATTGGTTCAAAATTGGGAAAGGAGTACGACAAGGCTGTATATTGTCCCCCTGCTTATTTAACTTATATGCAGAATACATCATGCGAAAGGTCGGACTGGAGGAATCTCAAGCCAGAATTAAGACTGCTGGAAGAAATATCAACAACCTCCGATGTGCAGATGATACCACTCTGATGGCATAAAGTGAGGAGGAATTAAAGCAAGGAAATCAACCCTGAGTGCTCACAGGAAAGAAAGATTCTGAAGCTGAGGTTCCAATACTTTGGCTATCCCGTGACAAGAGAAGACTCCCTGGAAAAGACCCTGATGTTGGGAAAGTGTGAAGCCAAGAGGAGAAGGGGACGACAGATGACAAGATGGTTGGACAGTGTCATTGAAGCTATCAACATAAATTTGACCCAACTCCGAGAGGCAGTGGAAGATAGGGGGGCCTGGTGTGCTCTGGTCCATGGGGTCACGAAGAGTCGGACATGACTAAATGAGTAAACAACAACAAATTTCACACCTATGTCAGTGTTCTCTATGCTTCTCAATACACACCACCAAAAACTTGATGTTAACTGCCCAAAATGCTCTTGAGGTTTCCCATTACTGGGTAAAAGTGATATGATACATTTCAAGAGGATGTTAAAGACTTTTTTCTGTTTCTGGAAGCATTTGAAGACATCCTCTCTTAAGTTCTTGTCTATGTGTGCTTCCTGGAGTACACCATCATTTGGGGGTTTAGCTGAAGTAGGAATTTATTTTATTGGTTTGTTGTGTGGTTGGGATTCTTGTTTATTTTATCTTTGTAAATTACTTAATGTCCAACACTAAATCAGTAGTAAACAAACAAACCAATAAACCATACTGCGGTGATTCTGATATGAGCAGAGAAAGAAAGAACAGGATGTAGTTAAGTTTTCCAGTTGTACCTGCACTTTTAGCTTTGCTGCATCCATCTTCTTCCTAAATTCTCTTTGTAACCTGGCTTTTTCAGCAATGTCTCTTTGCTCTTTGTTCTCTAGCTCCTGTAACTGCTTTTGTGTTTCAGCTAAATCCATTTTAGCTTGCTCTGCTTCATGTTCCAGCTGTGTTATTTTCACAGAATATTGCTTGCTTACAGATTGGGCATCATTACCTTAAAAAACACACCCAGTTTTTAAAAAAGCATAAATATTACTTGCGACGGTTAACACTATAGCAGTTTCTTTATTAATTTTTTTAACTACCTATTATTATTGTTACTAATTTATTGTTAACAATTTTATTGATAATTTTAAAGCAAGCTTTTAAAAACCTCTTTCATTTCATAAACACCCTTTGGTCTAAGATGCTCCTCAATTCCCTTCCTCACCTCATCCTGGCAACTTTATTCTCACACTCACCCTGTGAGGTAGGTGCCACTAAGAAACATTATTGGCACAAAGTCACTCAGTACAATGTCACAGCTAACTGGAGGTTTGGATCCATTTCCAAGTCTTATATTGGTGCTCCACCCACTACACACCCACATCCTTGCTTTTAGTCTCTCTCCCCAAATTCTACATTAGCTATGTAGTAGACTAAATGCTACTGTTGATTTCAGAGTGATTTTGATCACATTCTTACATATATCTTTTTATAAAAGGCAATCCACAAAACAATTACCTGTTTTCACCAATTCTTTAATAAGTTCTTCCTTCATTCTGATATTAAGAGTGAGTTCATTCATTTTTTGCTTAGCAGCAATAAGTTTTAGCTCTGAATTCTTTAACTTCTGCAAGTTTAATATCTGACTTTTCTGGATGCATTCAATATCAGACCCTTGAAAGAAAGTGGAGTTGTTTAAAAACATGAATCATGTTCCCAAAGGAAAAGAGAAAAAATATTTAATGTTAACATGAACATATATTGACTAACATGTGAAGTCTCCAAGTGAGATTTGACAATGTGGCCAGTATTAAGCACATTGTTTGCACTACATTAGCCAGCCAAGGCAGATATGCTTAGCTTAGGGATGTTGAATATTATCCAAGTAGTGCACAAAATAGGCATGAAACTTAAGTGAAATCAGAGTGCTTCATCAGTTGCCTGAGTTCACATTCTCTAGCATCCATTACAAGTTTCCATATTGACAAAGTGTTATGCACAATCTTCATCTGATATTAAGGGAAACACATCCATGCAGTCTAGTTGCACCGGGACATGAACATGGCTGTGGGATTAGAGGGGTTGCAGTAGAACATAATTTAGAGAGCATCAGATTGGAGACAGCTGGATAGAGGAAATTGTTGTCTTGCACCAGAAAATCTTGTCTGTTGTGCTAAAAAATAGAAGAATAAACTACTAATATGACACATAGCCTATATTTTTTTGTATCTGATTTTATATTGGCTTGTTGTGCTGATCCATATGATGCTGCTAAATTATTGTGGACTGATGTCTTTGCCATTCATCTCAAATTTAAGTGGAAGTAATGGAAAGCAGAACAGCAATATAATAAATAAAATATTGTGAAACAGATACGAGTTCTACAAATATTAAAACGAGTTTGCAGTCTAGTACAAATATGCATCACCATTATTTAGATCCCAGTTCATGTTTCCACAAGCCTCATGTTACTTTTTTGACAAGGTATTATTATATTATATTATCAGGAGATAAGACTTAGTCATAGTTTTGTATCATATAATGAATTTACCTTCCTTACCTGTAACAGTTTCTATCTGTGACATATTTCTGTCTTTTGAATGGTGCTGCATGTCTTCTTGTGTAGAACTCTGAGGAGCCTGTTTTTGTGTCCATGTACGGTTTAAGGAACGTCTAAAGAACATTTAAACTCACATTTTAGTTATGTTTAAGTAAAGTAGTGAATTTGAGACAAGTATCTTAATTAGACAATGGGGAAATTATACAAGGTCACTTAATGCAAATTACAAAACAGATCCTGCTGAATAACGCTGTGGTTAACAAAAACATTAACTTGCTGTTTGGTTTGACCAACAGGCACAGAGCAAAAATTCTCCTGCTTGTGTTCCTCATAACAACTCAACTGAGAGATCTTAAAAAGTCACTTCTCTCTGTGCAAGAACATATTTGTTACAATGTAGAGCTAACCCAGATATTAATTATCACTGTTTGTACGTTAAATATGTTATTATTGCCCAGTCTGACACATGATTTACACTCATTGAGTTTGTGGCTGATCAGTGTTTGCTGCTATACATACATAAATGCAACTAAAAGGTACCTAAATGGCTGTCTCTTTGTGCTCTTGAGATTTTTTTCATCTTCATCGCTGTGATCAGAAAAGCAGCAATGAAGAACTTCATCTTGTTCTTCTATGTGATCCAGTATTATCTGGCTCCGGGTCTGAAATCCAGCCATTACTCTGTTTAAGGAGTATGTGGGAGGGCTTGTGTGTACCTTTGAAGATATGGAACAGAAAGTGTTGTCTGAGGAAATTTTTATCACATTTATATTCCATCTGTACTTCAAGGAGCGCAGGGCAGGTTACAGGGTTCTCTATGCTGCCTCATTTTAGTCCACAACAATCCTGTAAGGTATCTTATGCTAAGTGAATGTAATCACTAATCACCCAGTAAAATGTCATGGCTAAGTGACAAATTAAGCCTTCAGCTCCTAAGTCCTCGTATAACACTCTAGCCACTCTAAATACTAATTAACCAAACAATTCAGTGCATCAAACATTTTAGTACATCATACGAAGCAAATCCCCTCAACAATATCATGGGCGGAGAATTAAGACAGAACTCTGCATCCGAAAGGAGCACTGCATCTCCGCATTTTAATCAGAGTTGCATTAGCAGCTCCCATTTTGAGACATCTGCACAACTGATTCTGGCAACAGTCCAAGATGGGTTGGTTCCCACAGCAGCTTGGATGCTAAAAGACACAAACACCAAATGTCTGGGCTTGGTGTGGACTTCAGGACTGTTCCAACAAGGTTATATGGTAGGACATTGTTTGTGCTATGCTCCACAGTGCCACAAACAGGTAAAATCTCTTAACAACAAGCCATGGAGAGGCAAACTGTTGATCTAGCTCCTACGTACTGATGCTACGCCAGGTCCAGGTAACCTTTCCAGATTTTTTTCCCTTCTACATTTAGCTAATCCAGAAAAGACAAAGGAGAAGACAGAGTATCTGTCAATCATTTCTGGCCTCCTGAGATCACTTGGAGAAGTTATCCATGCTAGGTGCTTTCCTTCACTAAAGATGAAGCTCAAAATACATATGCTTCTACTAAATATAGCCAGAGCAATATCATTTAAGCAACTGAATGCCTCAATTATTTTGGAGGAAAATATGATAGTATTAAATATGTAATCATTAGTGATAAGTATATTCATATAGTAAAGCAGGCTAAGAAAAGTGAGTTTATGATTTGGTAACTAGCAATAATCAACCAGGCTGCTCATGGTAAGGTAAAAAGGAAAAAAAAACCTGTGCCTTTCAGTGTGAAATATAGATTTAAGGCCTCTAAGAATGGCTTCTTTATTGCAAGAGCCCTCCGCTGCAGAGGAATAGTACACCCAAATCCTTGAAGTAAGAAATTATCTATGAAAAAGTCATTTACAGGCAACAATCTATAAGTGATTATTTGCAGAAAATCAAAGAGGCCAAGATGACCAGTCTTACCTCACTACTTATCACCACCCCTTCACACTAGATACTTGAAATACACTGTTTCTATACTTATTCTAAAAGTACAACAAGGTAACATAAATTAATAAAGGAAGATACATTTTTATAGCTACCTTTCGAGAATCCAAATCCACAGGAGTATTAATGGACTGTATCAAGCGTTTAGTTAGTGGAACACTGTAAGGCCTCTTCATAGATATTACAGTAGCTGGTCCATCTCCACAAGCACCACTGGAGATAGAAGCTTTTTCCATCTTCTCTAGACTGTCATTTAGCTGGTCAATTATAAGCTGTTGCTCCACCATTTTCTCATTCTTGAAATAAAAAAAGGATCTATTAAACATCTGGTAAACTTACAAAGCTGAATACAGTATCTATTACTACCAGTAAAGTGGTCTTAAAAGTACACTTTTTATTATGGATTTTCTCTGTATTTTTGAAGTGTCTGATACTACTAGTACTCACATATGCTAGTTTTTCTTATATGCAATTCCATTTGATTTATTTGATTTTTGGAATTTCTGCAATACATCTTTAAAGCTAAAACACTTTAGCTGCTTGTCCGTACCTTTACGAACATTGAGAAAAGTTGCTCAAAACTTTTGAATTAATTTGTGCTAAGAACTGATTCTTGTTAAGATATTATAATACTAAACTTCATTGATGAGATCTCCTCAAGTGCAGTATATGATATTTAAATATGCATGATTAATCACATTCTTTCTCTTGAACGTCTGGCACAACTTAATTAATACTGAGTTTACTAACCTACATACATATAAATCTCATCTGAGTGTACCCAGTGGGACTTATGGCCAAAGAAAGCTGTATTGTATTGCATTATTAGACTTTCAAATTCTTGTATTTCAGCTAAAAGATTAACAGCTTTAACATTATTTCCTTTAGATTTACCACGTAACTTGCAAAAAACAAGCATCACCTGTAGTCTGTTTGTATCCTGTGCCTCTTTCAGTGATTCCATATATTCTCTGTTCTCCTTTATCAGCTTCTGTATTTGATCTTGCAATACCTTTATCTCAAGTTCTTTCTCACTGAATAGTTCTGCATCTGTAGCAAGAGCCTGCTAGGTAGCAAAAAAAGGGGTGGTAGTTAGGGAATTAATGTCCAAACATATGAAATGATAAGTTCAATTACACTTATAACCTATTAACTACTGTATCTCTGTCTTATTCTAGCATCCAAACAGAAAGTGTCAGAAACTAGAATGAGAAATATGTTCAGACACAGAATTTTGATCTATAGCAGATATAGTTAACTCTAGGATAGCAAGTACTGAAGAAGAAAACTTATTTTAATATTTGTTATTGCTAAGATGACAAATACATTGCTCTTGAAAACTCTGTCTCAGAGAAGATGTGTATGTTTCATGCATGTTTGAAGTGGCAAGGCTGCAATGAGAACAGAAAACAATGACTGGAATGGAAAAATGATTTTTAAAAAAAAAAATCTTTTTTTTATTTTATACGTCTAGCACTTTTATGAGGTGAAGACTGACAAGCTGTGTGTGACCTAGCAGAAACAGGTATTCAAAAGCTAGCAGCATGAAAGTGCCTTTTTCACCTTTTCCAGTATAATTCTCCTGCTGAGAATTGTTCATTTCTCACTCAGCAGCAGGACCAAAGAAACAGATAATCTGATTTTTTTCCCGTTACTACAGAATAGATGTGCACTTTTGCTATGCAGTAATAGGAAGACCTTAAGTAAAAGATAAAATGACAAAACTCAGAAAATATCCTACAGAGCTAAGCACATGTCATGTGATGAGTTAATATCAATGAATATTATAGTACACTTGGCTAAATCTGAGATTTTGTACACTGAATCAGTGAGTCAAGGTTGTACTGGCAAAAAACCCAAAACAAAACAAAAAGACATTTTACCACAGCATTTAACAGTTTGAACCAAATGCTGAATAATGGGAACAACATGTATTTTCCTATGAAGAGATACCAGCACATGAGTGCAAGGCAGGATTTTGTATGAGAATGAGAGTGTTCCATGAGTGGAACCCAAGTATGCACAATGGATGTTTCTCCTCCCTTTTCCTCCCTGCAGTAGCATTAGAGAGGATCAGAAGACTTCCTAAATATTGTGGAGTGTGTCATACAGGGCTTACAGTAAGAGATGGAAATCGTCAAAATCATCTTACACAATCCTGCAAGACCCCTCTGCCAGTTTTGTCCAATATCAACACTGTTCAAAATAGCACTAATCAGCAGAGAATGGAAATAAAGAAACAAATTCTGCAAATTCTGCAATGCAATACTGCTATAGATTTTTTAAAAATTACCCCAAACAACTTGCTTATATTTTAGTTACTCTAATTTTGATTTGCTACACAAATAAGTAACATTTAAACTGCATTCCAGGGAGAACACCACTGGGAGAATAAATTCAGTGCTGACAAATGCCTACCATATTTTTCTGTGTATAAAATGACACTTTTCCCTAAAATAATTAAAGGGAAAAATGAGGGTCGTTTTATACTCAGAAGTAAGGGGATTTGCAACAAAAATGTAGTGGGAAAGCAGGAATTGCTTTCCTCCTCCAGTTTGTTGCAAAGAAATAAGTTTTGGGTTAGAAAAATGGGGAGGTCGTCTTATACATGGGGGCATCTGATACACTGAAAAATACGGTAATTGCAGATGCTTTTTACATGTTTTGCAATTTGCAAACTAGCTTGGTCTGTTTGTTTGGTCATTAGGAGAAAACATGAACTTCATTTGGAAGTATGAAGGCCTTAGACCAGTTAGAATCTCTTCTCTGAAACACTTGATTTCATCTTCTGATAACAGACTAACTGCAACATCAACTGTAATCTAAGAGACATGCATGAGATTTATGAAGAATCTCTGATAGAATTCAGAATTAAGAAATAACCATATACAGTGGTGCCTCGCATAACGTTTGCTTCGTTTAACGTTTTTTTCGCTTAACGTTTATTTTTTCAGAGTCAGATTGTGCTTCGTATAACGTTTTTCCCTATGGGCGATTTTCACATAGCGATTTTGGGACCATGCTTCGCTTAACGTTTTTGGTTTTAGGTCCCCTGCTTCACTTAACGATGTTCATTTTTTCAATTACAAAAGTGTCTTAACATGTTGAAAAACGGTTTTAAATGCTTGGAATCATTAGTGCACCTTCTAAAATGTGTGCATACTTAATTTGGCGTTGATCTGACTTTCCTTTTTTTTTTGTGAATTTTTTTCTCCCCCATAGGAAACAATGGAGCTGTCAGATTTTGACAGCTGTCAAAAGTTGGGGGGAAAAATTCAGCATAAATTAACGAAAAGTCAGATCAAAGCCAAATTAACTTTTGCATCCGTTTTAGAGGGTGCAGAAGCTAATCCAAGCATTTAAAACCATTTTGACCCTTTTATGACACACTTAAATTTGCAAAAATCGACTTCGCAAAGCCATTGAAATGTATTGAGTCGGCTTCAATACATTCCAATGGAGGAAACATTGTATCGTTTAACAATGTTTCCTATGGGTTTTTTCGCTTAAGGACGCCAATCCGTGCCTATTGGAACGGATTAACCGGTTTCCAATGCATTCCTATGGGAAATGGTGTTTCGCATAAAGTTTTTTTCGCATAAAGTTTTTTTTTGGAACCAATTAAAAAGGTTATGCGAGGCACCACTGTAATGTGATTTTGCTATATACTGTGAATTTTATATCCTTTTACTACTTGCAATACATTTATAGTAAATACCTGATATTTTTTCAACTCTCTCTTCAGCTGAAGAATTGTTATATGATGCGGCTCCTCTCGGTCACCTCCATTTCCTCTGTTTGTTTGGGGAATGGCTGGGACCTCCCGCCTGAGCTCCTGAGCCACACAGATCCAATCCCGCAGTTTTTCATGTTGACTTTTTGACAGGCTGGCAACATTTCCTAAGTCAGCTAGGAATGCATAGGCTTCTTCTATGCAATTTCGATAACTGAAACTTTCTATTTGAAGTTGAGCAAGTTGCTCTTCAAGAGAATGGATTCTGTTCCTCTCCTGAGTCAAATCCTGTGATCTCTGGCTACCGGGGATCTGTCCACTAACTTGTTGGTTTTGCAAAGCTTCACGAAGTAACTTAATTGCACATTCCATTTCATCAATACGATCCCAATCTGGATTGTAGTTAACAATAGGTTTGTTTCTAATATTTTTGGCTCTATTAGCATATTTGAGAGAATTTAGTGACTCATCAAAATCAGAAGATGATGGACTAATACAAGTTATCATGACAGTCTTGGCATTGCCACCTAAAGAGTCCTTAAGAATTCGGGTAATTTTAGCATCTCTGTATGGAATGTGTGCACCTTTTCTCCTTGAGTCTCCAAGAGCACTTACCACATTTCCCAAAGCCAGTAATCCACTGTTTATCTGAATGGATTCTTTGAACCTTTCACCTGTGTTCCCAGTTTTTGTTACTCTTTCTGATCCAGCAAGGTCCACAAAGTGGAACTTGGAAGCAATCAGCTGGCCTGAGCCTCGAGATGAATCTTGTGCAAAGCCTGTGTCCTTTTGAGGCTGCACTGGTTGCTGTTGTTGAAAAATACTGATTGTAAAAACAGCATGAGATCGGCTGGAATGTTCATTCATTTGTGTAGTACCTGTATGCCGAGCAGCATTCCCAGTTTCCAGCAAACTCATCACTTCATCTACACTTTCAACTTGGCAATCTTTGGCACCAACAATTACTTTAAAAAAGGCAAAAATATGGTAAACAAACAAAGCTGCCAGCAAAATATGGTGGATTATTTTAAAGGTTTTTTCTCAAATAAAATACAGCATCAGAAATTAAGCAACTGTCATTTAATAACAAAATGTAACACTATAATTATATTTCGATCTGATGAGTGCTATGTAGCTCAGTGATAGAGCATATGCTTTACATACAAACATTCCAGGTTCAATGTCTAGCAGTTCCAGCTAGGTCAGCAAAAGAATTTTCTCTGAAACCCTGGGTGCCAATTAGTATAGACAATGCTGAGCTACAAGGATCAATGATCTGACATGAGATAAAAAAGCTTCTTAGGTTCAGAATTTTTTTTATAGCACTGAATAGGAAAACTACTGATATCAGCAACAACAAAACCATTACTATTAGAACCACTGATGATAATTGATACCAGAATCAACAGGAAACAACAAAGTTGATTACTTATACTGAAATTACATTTAGGTAACACCACAACTTCAAACATTTTACAGTTGTTCATTATTCCTCTACAAAATACTCACACTAGAAGAAAACGTTCAAGTTTATAGAAGCTACTCCAAAAAGGAGAGTTACTATGACCATTTCAAACTTAGTATTACATTAGAGATACTAATTTAAAGAGTAGTTTATAATGATTACTGTTTTGAGAGCAATGTTTCAACTTTACAGTATGCTAAAACATTGATCACATATATAATACACAGTTATAAACTGCTGTAAATATACATGTTTAAAAAAATAGCTTAATGCAAGTAGCATATATATTTTAAGTACAAATTCACATCTCTACCTGTATTGCCCTTTTCATCTTCTCTAATATGTAGATCTTTCATAGAGGTCTCCAGTTCCAGTAGATCTCTAAGTTCTTCTTTGTAGACCTCTACATAAGAAACTTTCACAGTAAAGTCAATATTATGGTTTTCAAAAATAATCTGAAAAATTTCCTGGATTGCACGTGGAATGATACCTCTTTCTTCCTCAGCAATTGATGCTAAAATAAAAATAGGAATATGACTCCAAGTATACAGTTCATATTGAGATACTCAAATGCAAAGGATTTACCTGTACATGCCAGAATGTTAGAAGAAATCTGAAAACTTTTAATGCAATACATTATGAGCATAACATTGTTTTGTCAAGGTTAAACAGATCATGCTACCCAAAATACAAATATTTGGTTATAATTTGGAAAGAGAATTAATACGATATCTTCAAGAAAGACATGGGATAGAATCCACATCACACTATCAGAAGGAATTTGCAGAAGCTGAATTCTCACCCACCCACCCCCTTCTTCAGCAGTCCCTTGTGCCTCCTGGAAAGCATCTGCTGTGGGTCACTACCACAAAAGGAATTGCTGTAGTATGGAGGAAAGATGGAATCTCCTATTTTATATCATACTTAAACTGAATGACTAATTTTAGTTCACTTATTTAATAATTTAACATCAAAAAAACTAAAGAACTCATAATTGATTTTAGGAGGAAGAGAAATGTACATTTACCACTGTACATAAACGGTGAGGAAGTGGAGAGAGTTGGTAGTTTTAAATTTCTGGGTACTTACATCTCAGAGGACCTCTCATGGACTATAAATGCCAACATGCTAATGAAGAAGGCACAGAAGAGGCTGTATTTCCTGAGAATGCTCGGCAAGTTAAATTTATCTCAGCATTTACTTCTGTCATACTATCGTAGCACCATTGAGAGTGTCCTAACCTATGGCATTCTGGCATGGTTTGTGAGTAGCTCTGTCGCGGACAAAAAGCTCTACAGAGAACCATTAAAATTGCCCAGAATATCATTGGGCTGAAGCTACCAACCCTGGATGACATCTTCACATCCCACTGTCTAAGGAAATCACATAGCATCCTGAGAGACTCTTCCCATCCTGCTTATAACTTTTTTGAACTGTTACCATCTGGCAGAAGATATAGAACAATTAAGACTCGGACCACACATTTTCTCAATAGTTTTTATCCCAGAGCTATAATTGCAATTAATAATGAGCTTAAAGATCACCAGTAGTGAATAATTAGTTGGATTGTGTTACTTGGCCTGCGGTGTAGATGTTTGTATTTTTAGTGGGGGACTTTTAGTGGGTGGGGAATGTTTGGGAATTGTATGTGTGTGCATGTGTCTGGTCTCTGGGTGTCTGTGAATTTCGTTGTATGTGTATATACTTACAATGACAATAAATAATAATAATAATAATAATAATAATAATAATAATAATAATAATAATAATAATAATAATAATAATAATAATAATAATAATAATAATAATAATAATAATAATAATAATAATAATAATTATTATTATTATTATTATTATTATTATTATTATTATTATTATTATTATTATTATTATTATTAATTAAGAATACTTCAGAGTGATTGCAGTGAATACATAAATGTTGTTACGTTAACCACTGCATTATTGCATAGCATAACACTGAAACTACTAAAAATGGAAACAAAATAAATTCCAGTACAAAAAGTTATGGCCACAAATCTGTCAAGGAGGACTGAATTCAAAAACTGTAGCTATCTTATTTACAAATATTCACCTCTTAAAGAGACAGCACTTACTACTCTTGTAGTAATAAGAATTAACCTTTTTATTGTCAATTATTTGTATCAGTAGCACGTCACCTTGCTAATCTATCCCCTGTGCCTCCCCTGTATATAAGATGTAGTTTTGCTTCACTCTATTACGTCTCAAAAATTGATGTATCCACAAATGTTCACATTAAAATATAACAGTTTTTAAGGTGCATTTTTTTCTTTTTAATAGGATTTCTTTTAACACGTGACATAACAATGCTTATGCAATTTTACCAAGAAAATTATGTCCATATTACAGTAAAACATAAGTTTTCCAGAACATACCAACATGGCCTCCTCCAATAGTGTAAGTCTTCCCAGAACCTGTCTGTCCATAGGCAAAAACTGTAGCATTATAGCCTTCAATCAGAGATGTCACCAATGGCTTAATACATGCAGTATATACTTCTTCTTGGGTTGAATGTTTGCCAAAAACAAAATCAAAAGTAAATACACGGTCTTTTCCAATGATAATTTGCTGGGTGTTAGGGACTAATCTCACACATACTTGATGGTTGTGAAGTATTTCTTTTGAAAGCAGAGGTCTAATTCTTACTGCTACTTTAACAGGAATTTCTTCCATTGCACCTTGTGCGGGATTCAATTCCTCCTTAATATATATGGTCAGTCTTTTGCACTTTAAGAAATACAAGATAATCTGCAAGAAGTGAAGAGGAATATTTTAGAAAAAAATTGCTGAAGAGAGGAACACTGCAAAATGGAAGACTGCACAGTAGGTGGTTTGACAGTAATAATTTCTCATTTTATATCCAATAATACTTTAAATAATAATATTAAATTTAATAATAGAGTGTTTTCCCCCAAATAAGACAGGGTTTTATATTAATTTTTGCTCTGAAAAATGCATTAGGGCTTATTTTCAGGGGATGTTTTATTTTTTTTCATGTACAACAATCTACATTTATTCAAATACAATCATGTTATCTTCTTCTGGTTGCTGCAGAATGGTGGAGGGTGGCTCTTTTTTAACTATGGCTTATTTTGGGGGTAGGGCTTATATTACGAGCATCCTGAAAAATCATACTAGGACTTATTTTCAGGTTAGGTCTTATTTTTGGGCAAACGGTATTAAAACAGCTCCTGGCCTATACTAATCAAATCTCCAGCACACATACCCTGAATGTCAAACTCTTTAATGTATTGATAACAAATTAGCAGTGTGTCTTGCTTCTGTTCTCTTATTCACCAAATTAATATGTAGTCTAAAACATAACATTAAGATATGTGAGGAAATCTTAACTTATAATACTTGCATCAAGCTTGAATAAGCATTTATAGTGCCTTATGATACATATGTAGTTGTAATGCAGAGTTTGCACAGCAACAGTGTAAACTCTCTACCTTGAAGTGAATTCTATTGTAAGTTCAATGAGTCTTATTTGAAGCGATGCCTGCCTAGGACTGCAGTTTTGAGCTCTTTGGATTGACAGCCAAATATCAAACCAGATTCTTGACCTACATATTTATTGACAACTCCGCCTAATTTTCCAAAGGTAAGTCTCTCCTATATTCATTGAAGTTCGCTCCCCACCCCCCAAGCGTTCAGAATCATCCTACTTAACGAAAACCTAGCGCTTCTCACTTTTAAATTCATAATCGCTCATTAGAACTCTCAGCATCCCTGCCCCCCCCCAGGTACGGTCATAATTAAGGGTTCATTGAAGTCTATCAAGTTACGCATCCGCTTTTAAGTTACTTTGAAGAGTGGGCGAGTTTAGCAAGGCAGGCTTGGCGGCGGGGAAAGCCCAAACAAGCCAACAAACCGGGCAAGAGAGCCGCGTTGCAGAAGAGGGAGAGCATGCATGACAACACAAACCTTGCCAGCCGGTTAAGACCCTATAAATCGCTTGTCGTTTTAATGAAATAAGCCTTGGTCTTTATTTGAGGGATTATTTAAACCTCTCCTCTCCGCCTCCGCGCCCCCCTCCCCTCCCCCCCCAAAAAACCCCCACTGAGGGGGCGAAGGAAGACCTTCTTTCCTTCCCCCCTCCCTTACGCTATTTGCGTTAGCATTCGGGCTCGACCGACCCTCCTGGCGAAGAAAGCGAGCCGCAAGGAGGCACCGACCTGGCCGGGGACGGGGCTGCCCCCCAAAGGGCCGCCGACCGTGGCCTAGCGGGGCCGCAGCCCAAATATCAGCGCCCGCAGAGACCGCTCGAGCCCCCTCTTTTGTTTACACTCGTTCGCCAAGCAACGAGGGCATCTCCTTGGCCGCGGACATCGAGCGGGGCGTTTTCCTCAGGAGCGGCCGGCGTCTTGGGCTGCCTCCAGCGACCCCTACCGGCGCTCCTGCGAAGTGGGGCCGCGCTTCCCCGCCGACATGTGGTTTTCCCAGAGGCTAGAGGGGAAGAGTGTGTTCTTCCCCTCGGATAGACTTTTACAAACTGCATATCCCTTTGCTGCCACAGCGTTGCAGAGCTGCAAAAAAACATGGCTCCTGGGCTTGCATCCTAGTGGATTTATAAAACAAAATAAATGCCAGTTCACCGCGCTCGAAGAATGAATCATTGAAACCATACTTCATTCATAGCACCACTGTAGTGCAAAACCATGGACGTAAGGCACAGATCCCCTTATATGAGCTACATCTGGAGAAATGCTGTGTTTCACAAAACTGTTAAAAGTGTGCTGTTCTCATAGATGTGCTGTTGTCTCTTAGGCAGCTGCTCCATCCTGGCTGAATAACTTTCCCAGCAAGATTCTGACATCTACACAGCCACCATGATCAAATCATGGCACACATTCATGCCAATGGACCTAGCCATGAGGGCTGCAGATTTGGGACCTTGAGACCCAGGTCTTTGCATGCCACAGTGCAAAGATCCTGAGCTTGGGCACGGAGTCCCTAGGTTATCCATAATCTTACAATTAACTCTGCAAAGATCGGAACCAAGTCACAACTGACATTTTTTTAACATTTATTCCTCCATCATAATAAACATTAATAATTGCCTGCTGTTGATTCTGACTTACGGTGACCCTTTCCAGCATTTATTAGGTATACAGTGTTCAGAAGTGACTTGGCATTCTCTTTTTCTGGGGCACCTAGGCCTGTGCAGCTCTCCCTGGGCTATACAGGCCGGCTCTTTTCCTGGCTGACAGAATGGGGAGCTAAGCTCTGCCTCTGCAGTAAACTCACTCAGCTAGCCATCCAGTCATAATAAATATAGTTCCACTGATTTGGTACAAAATGTCCAAATAGGAATTTAAGCCAAAACAGGAATTCAAGGATTCTCTTTTATCTTGGCTGTTTCCCTTCTTCTCAGGCACCCTGGAATTGTGCTGCTTCCCCAAGGATAAACAAGCTGGCTCTTCTGAAGGATAATACAATGGGGAATTTCTTTCTGTTATGTAGTTTGTGGGCACACATGGGATCTACTCAGCAGTGGCATGTTGAGGATCCCATGTGAAAATCACGAGGATCTCTGAGGAACCGTGCCTTGGATCAGCATTTTTGAATCACAATAAAGACATGCTCTGATGGATCCATGATGGATCCAGGATTTCTGTCCTTTTCGTAGAAACCAAAGGGACGTATAATTTCAGTGGTTTGGAACCTATCCCACATTTAAAAAATCACGTGGATCCATGACGATCCAACCTCTCTGATCCATGTTTTTGTACCACTACAAAGCCATGTGCCAAAGGACCCATGATTTCTGTTTCGATGTACAGGCAAAGATAGAACTCCATGGTGGTATGGCCAGGGTTCCATATAAAAACATATGAAACCATAAGGATCTTTTTTTTTTATTTCATGGATCTATGTTTTCCCTTTCTTCCAGACTGCAGCTAAACTGAGAAGGAACAAAGGCTTTGGGGATGGAGGGAGGGCAAATAATGCCATAGTTGTTGCTACACATAGCTCTCAGGCTGTGAGCTGGGGGGCCCTGAAATCTCAAGGTGTTTCATTGCTTCCCCACATCTTCAGATGAAGAGACAAATCTCAGAGTGAATAGGGGTGGGAAGACAAAGTTTGGGTTTTTAAATATGTGTTGCCTTTAATATCTCGGCCCCCATCTCCTTTTCATTTCCAGCTGCCCTCAGAGGTCCCTAGCTGTGTGTCATGATGTTTCTACATGTTATATAAACAATGGACAAAATCCTGTTAGTATAGTCAGCCACAACTAGGGTTGCTAGATACATGTGTAACAAAAAGGAGGACATAGAAAGCCAAAAAGGAGGAAAAAGGACATATTGGGGGGGACTCTGTGCACGGGGTGGGAAGCATGTCACTTTTGGAATTAGATATTGGGGAGAATACCTCTATGATCATGGGGCAATACCATAACCATTCAACCTACTCAGTCTTGAAAGGTCAAGACTGGGAAAGTTACATTTTTTGGACTACAAAACTCAGAATCCACTGGCAACTGTGTTTTTGTGTTTTAAAAAATGTTTAAAAATAAAAACAAAACAAAACAAATCTACATATACACTTACTGGGCTCCCAGGACCAATGGAGACAATCTATTCCTTCCTTTAATGAAGTCCCATTCCCCCTTGTTTTATTTATTGATTTTTTAAATAAAAGCATAATAAAGTGAAATAAAAAGTTTAAAAAGTTGTGTGAAAGATTTTAAACACTTTATAAAAACCAGGAAAAAAACAAAAGGCATGGATTTCTCTCAGCTTGAGAAATGCAAAGGGTGGAGAAAATGGATTTGCAGACACACACATACACAAAGCCATTTTCTCTACCCTTAGCAATTTCTCAAGCTGAGAGAAATCCGCTTGTTTGTGTGTATGTGTGTGTTCCAGCTCCCACAAGCATCGGAGATAACTCTGCATATGCTCCTGGACCTGGAAATGCACTCTGCACATGCCCCAGGGTCTTGGGGGGGGCCGGGCAGAAGGGGGGATAAAAGTGTCTCTGTTCCCCGGCTTTAGGAAGGAGGGGGGACCGGACTGGCCCCTATTTCCCTGGCTTTGAACTGCCACCCCCTCCAAACCCCAGAACAACCTCCCCTCCTGCAGGCAAGCAAGTGCACTCACTTTACTCCTGTCCATTTCCATCCATCCATCCATCTCTCTCGCACCTTCCTGCCTTATTAAGCTCCAGGAAGAAGCAGCCATCCACAAGCCAGGGACTGATTACCCAGGGCTGTCAGCCCTAAACAATCAAGCCACCTTATCTCCAATCTCTAAAAGAACTGGAGGATTTACAAGAGGAGGATTTACAAGTGCCACAACCAAGGAAGTAAGAGGGAGAGGTTCGGCTGCAGGGGGTGGGGGAGGGGTGGAGGTACAAAAGCCAGCCATTTTGAAGTGTTTCAGTTTTGCCTGCCAGATGGAGGACATGATCCTGAAAAGTAGGACATGTCCTCCTTTTGCCGGACGTCTGGTAACCCTAGCTACAACTAGAGTAAACTCACTGAATCAGTGGGAATTTGGTGAGAGCTTTTTTGTAGTTCCCGTCATTACAAATGGGCCATCTCTAGTTATGACTTACTAAACAAGAGGATTTCAGCCCATATTTGTTTTAATGTAATAAATCCACTTTGTCTCATTTTTTAGGCACACATACATATGCACAGATTATACTACAAAGTTTCATTCTCTCCCTTTTGTTCTCTCCTTTTTCCATCTCAGGTTTCGGTCCTGATCGGTCCTGACGTCTCAGGGAATCGAAAGATGCTGAGTTGACAAATCTATTAAAAAATTCTTTCCCCCAAGGAATACTGTGAGTGCTTTCTGCTTCAATTATATTCACAGGAGGTATTCATGCAAACATACTACAAAGAGGCAGTCCCTAAATAAACTCTGCCAGCTGTTTGGGACCAATGAGAAAAACAGCGAGATGAACATACCAGCCTATGCACTAAGAGACTCTAAAAAAAGGAGTTGGGGTGGATTCCCCCCTTGCCCCTTCACTTGCAGGGGTTTTATAAGCACAGAGCTGCTCAAGCATTTGGTGTGTTCAGTAATTACATTAGCAGCAAGGAATATGAATGGTTTATGCATCTCCTGCTAAGATTAGGGACGGTGAATTATTTTCTTAAACTTGGATGGATTGTGCATGGATTGGGGAGAGACAATGCAACAGTAAAAAGAGCATCTTATGTTTATGGAGAAAGTCCAAGCTTAACCCCAGGAAAAAGTTCTGTTAGCAATTTTCTTGGCAAGGAGGATCTCATTAGCTCAGGTTTTTAACGTTCTTTTAAAGTCTGTCAACTTCCTTTTCTTTTTTGATATGGCGGCCTCACCTTTTGTGTGTGGTTTTAATGCCACACTCAATGCCTATTATTACATGCCTATTTTAAACTTGTATATCAGGGGAGGATCCAAGGTAGACCTTGTAATTGTATTGTTTCAAGCCATTTCTTTACCGAATTACCCCCCCCCCCCCAAAATTTTTCTTGGAATGCAGACAGCACTTTAGTATACAAATTATGGAACCAGAAGAGCTTGAACTGAAAGGATAAGAGCAGCAAAAGATCAATATTTAAAACTGTAGAAATTATAAGAAAATGCTTTTAATGTGAAATAAGACATAAAATATATTTATATTCTGCTAAAAGATCAGAATTTGGAGAAGAGAATATAGGAATCATATGTAAATCTGAAATCTGTACAGAAGAAAATTATCATTGTAACAGTAACATTGATAAAAGTGGTATTAATAGTATATGCATCGTACACGATGAAAAGGAATTTCTTTCATGTCTTCTCGATGATCCCGAGCAAAATCCCATAGATAGTAATCAAGGAGAACCGCATTGATCCTCTCACTCATGTTCTCGCCTTTCTTTTTATACAGGTCTAGCAAACGTTTGCAAATGAGCTCACAACACCAAATAGAACATCCTCGGATTTCTACCTCCTGTATGTCTCCAGACTGGAACATGTGCCCTGCAGAAAAATCAAGGCATTATGAAGATTAACATACATATGGAAAATAGAAAAGGACTCACGAGACACTGCAATTTCTTGCTTTAGTTCTGGTCAATCTTTGTTTAACATTTTCAACTTGAATTAGAATTGTTCTAGTTAAGTTTATTCCAAGGAACCAATCTGCAAAACAGATATACTGCTGAACAAAGTAATCTGAAAAGAAAAACAGTCATATAGTTCGTGAGCAAAACTGAAAAAGAGGATAATTTATTGGGCACTAAAATATTATTTAAGAGGTGAGCTTTGGGATCGTCTACTTATTTAATATCCAATATGCTGAAGAGACCTGGAGGACTCAAAACACTTGCCATTTAAATGATATTTTAGTGGTCATTGAGAGTATTAGCCAGCCTCCATTATTGGCAGGTAATGACACTTTCCTCCTGGGAGGAAAGTGATGACAAACCTCGACAGCATCTTAAAAAGCAGAGACATCACCTTGCCGACAAAGGTCTGCATAGTCAAAGCTATGGTTTTTCCAGTAGCGATGTATGGAAGTGAGAGCTGGACCACAAAGAAGGCTGACCACCGAAGAATTGATGCTTTTGAATTGTGGTGCTGGAAGAGACTCTTTAGAGTCCCCTGGACTGCAAGGAGAACAAACCTATCCATTCTAGAGGAAATCAACCCTGAGTGCTCACTGGAAGGACAGATCCTGAAGCTGAGGCTCCAATACTTTGGCCATCTCATGAGAAAGACTCCCTGGAAAAGACCCTGATGTTGGGAAAGTGTGAAGGCAAGAGGAGAAGGGGACAACAGAAGATGAGATGGATGGACAGTGTCATTGAAGCTACCAACATGAATTTGACCAAACTCCGGGAGGCAGTGGAAGACAGGAGGGCCTGGCGTGCTCTGGTCCATGGGGTCATGAAGAGTTGGACACGACTCAATGACTAAACAACAACAACGACACGTATATAGCAGGGCTGGAAAAATGTAGTTTCTCAGATGGTAAGTCACTGAGTCTAAGAGTGAGGGCTCCAAGAGTCTTTTTACCCAGGGAACTTGAGCTATTAATGCCGAAAGGTGTCCTTCCTATCAGTTGGGATGCAAATCACAGACAAATGTAATACAGAATATACATATCCTCCTCTAAAACTGGAAATAAGAAACTAACACCTTTATTGAACTACACCTCCCATCATCCTGACAACTGGGTGTGCTGACTGGGTATGATAGAAACTGGAAGTCCAACAGCATCTGGAGGGCCATAGTTTCCCCACCCTCGCTGAACGGGATTATAGGCTTGGCTACTGTGTGTTAGAAGAAGAATTGCTAATCAACTGAACCAGTAAAAATTTTATCTCTGCAAAAGCTAGAACTTAAAAAAAAATCCAACAAATGTGTTTATGAAAATTCAGACAATGTAAAACTTTTTGATGATCCTGGATGTTTTCATACCTTCCTTGAGTTTCTTCATGAGTTCATCAGAATATTTCATTGCCCCCAAGTGAACGAGGACCTGTGGTATCCTATAGTCAGCAAATATAGTTACACTGGAAATGTCGCTGAAGCAGCCGTCTCCTTTCCCTTCCAACACACTCCAGGTGTCAGCGACAAGAATTTGTGCCCGTTTGTAGAAAGCCACTTTTCTACCCTGAAAGACAGAAGAGGAAGAAAACTAATTGCAATGTGCTGAGATTGATTTCAAGAAGCTACAGTATGGAGGTGTTGATCCTTGCCTGCAACAGTGGGAATTACTGTTGCCCACACTCTCAAAAAGCAACCTCACGGCTTCTATGCGCATCTCACACAGATTTTGTTAATAAAGCTGCAACTGCATTTCTGGCAAAGGGCTTATTATCATCATTTTTTTTTACCCATTAACACTTACATTCTACCTTTCCTTTGGTGTGCACTGCTGTCTTCCACAAGAAAGCGACTGGTCCAAGGTCAGCCAGTGAGTTTCAGGACACAGTGAAGGGCTTGAACCTGTATCTCCCAAAACCCAGTTCATCTACAACACAACTGGCTCTCTAGGACTTGTGTGTATGCTGTCTTACATTTACGTTTCTATTTCCTTGTACGTAATGGATTTTTATTTAAAGCTACAAAAAAAGGTCATATACAGAATTGGATGTATTCTGAAAAATGGCACCGAATGTTCCAAATGATCTCTCTTCAGCTCTGCAGATATTCTATTTTCAAATGGTTCTTCTACGCTACAGTCTCAAAATGATAGCATTTGAATTGCCACATCAACATGTGATGTTTGTTCAATTATTCACAGAGCTGTTTGGGCTTTCTTTTTATGGCTCTGTGTATTTTTTCCCTTATTTTTTTTCTTCATTCTGTTCAACATCTCCCCTACACCACAGACAACATGTGAGCTATATAAAAGAAGAAGAAAATAATCTACAGTCAACACTAGCACTGTGTGTGTTATGGGTTGTACAGCCAAGTTATAATGACCTTAATAGGGCTTTCAAGATATGTAGGATATTTAAGGAGTAATGTTACCAATTCCACACATATACCGCAGTAAGTTTCTACAGCTGAGCAGGGGTTGAACCTAGATCTCCCGAGTTATAATTCTTCACCCTACCTACCACATCACACCACGTATCCATAGTCAACATTAATGGAGGGAATTACAAAACATTCCTGTTCTAATCCAGCCACCTCTCACACTGTTCTGGAGGGTTCCATAACCTTCTGGAGCAGGTATTTGGGAGTCCACAAGAAAGAAAGACTCGCAGGAGATCATTTCCTTCTCTGCCCCAGCAAAGCTCCACCACAGAAAAAAGTAAGCTCTTTCATTCTCTGGGAGAAAGGTTCCAGATCCAAGTCCACCACTGCAAAATGTTGCTTTTGGGGAGGACTAGAACTCCAGACACCCCCAGCTGCTGCCGCCACCAGCAAAGAGATTTTGGAAGTTTTAGTTCAAAAAAGGTAACACCAAGCTCTGCACACTATGCAATCATGGTGTGAAGTAAGGTATGTTATTCTAGTCCATGGCATTTCCAATACAGTCAAGCCCTCAGATAAACACTACAGCAACTGGCTTTTATTATAAAGACTCTGGAGATAAAAAGCATGTCTGAGGCAAACTATACAAGATTTCACACATCACCATGCAAAACAAACAGAAAATGCTAAGGCTAGTTTCCAAACAGTTTGTGAAAATTATATATAAATCAAGAGGGTTGACTTTCACATAATATGGGTAAGAGCAGGACATTAAATTATTACAATCTATTATCAAAATTATGATTTATTATAACATTATGATTTTTAATTATCAACATTTTATTCTGTATATGAATGTTTAGTAAAGTGGTGAAATCTATTTCACCATTTCTTTCTTACTCTCCTTGCCGATATGTCAGTGGCATGCTTTGCAAGATCTCAGTCTGTTGCTAGGGCAACTATCTTGACAATGTGAAGGGATAACCAGCATACATTTTGTTTTAATGGTGAAAATCTGGTCTGCCTTCAGAACCTATATAACCTGATCAAAGATCACAGCCAAAGATTCTCTTGTAAATTACAACCCAATTTTATACGAACTACATGGCTTTATGTCTGTCCTAAAGGATGTCATCAATTACCACTGCTTTTTAGTGAAGCTTGGCTTCTGAGAGCATCATATAAAAGAACACTATACCAATGCATTTTTAAATTATTTGGAAATACAGAGAGTATCTTCCACTGAAGAGTTTATCAACCTATTTTGGTAGGCTCCATACATCTTTTATCAGCTACTTGATACTGTTACAAAAAAACAAAAACAAAACACACAGGCGAGCAATGTTGCTCCCCACACTTCCACTAAACCCAGGTAGGCTTACTACACAGCTGACCTAATCAACTCATGTTACAAAAATTAACTTATTTAAAACAACAACAAGAATGATAATAATTGCTATTACTATTACTGAGATAGGGATGAATCTTGTTTTTTGGCCTGCAACTCCTAGAAATACAAAACCCCAAATTCCTCAAGGAGTTGTAATGCCAAGAAAGGAAGAGGAAAGGAAAGAAAAATGTGGGTTAGAAACCAAACTGTCCACCTCCGCTATTAGTACAAACTGACTCTTTGTGCTGTCAATAATTAATGTGGGGTTGCTTTTGTTAGTTCACCCTCAAGAAACTTAACTTCTGAAATAAAAAGAAAATATGAACATTTACAACCTAACATCTCAAACTCCACAATTGCAGCAAATTAGACAGATTTGCCTGCATGTGGATCATGGAATGCCATCTCAAGTTAAAATTTGAACAGTGACAAATGGAATTATAAATGTATGCCCAGCAGACATAATGAGGTGTTCATATCCACAGACGACTAATACAAATTACTACATTTAAACAAGACATGCCACTAAGTTATAAATGAGCTGTGATTGTTCAAATACTTGTAAACAAAACAGTCTATACAGTAAGCATACTGTAATTTTTCTTCAATGTGATTTCATTTTCACTGTGAATATATAAATTATAAACTTGATTCAAGGATCATACTAAACACTGATTTGGTAAGTGTAAGGCTGTATATACATTTATATCTATATCTACACCTATACAGTGGTGCCCCGCATAGCGACATTAATCCGTTCCAGGATTAACGTCGCTATACGGAAACATCGCTGAACGGAACAAAAAAACCCATAGGAACGAATTAAACCCTGTTTAATTTGTTCGTAGGGGGCAAAAACTCACTGTTCAGTGAAGATCTTCCATAGGGCTGCCATTTTCGGCACCTCGGTAAGCGAGGCATGAAACGGGCGGCCATTTTGGAACCGCCAATCAGCTGGGCGGCGGGCTCTTGGGAAGGAGTGCGGGGACCTCCTCCACTCTCCTTCCCAAGTGCCGGCCGGCCTTTCCCCCCAGCTGGGCGGCGGGCTCTTGGGAAGGAGTGCGGGGACCTCCTCCACTCTCCTTCCCGAGCGCTGGGCGGCGGGCTCAAGCGGTGGCGGCGGCTGCAGGGTGGGGGGTGTCCCGAAGGTTTCCAGGACTTCCTTTGCCTGGAAGCCTTCGGGACACCCCCCACCCTGCAGCAGCCGCCGCCGCCGCTTGAAGCCGCCCCGCGCCGCCTACCCCAGTTGTACTCGGACTTCCAGGCGTCCGAGCATGGCTGGGGTAGGTGGCGCGGGGTGGCTGCCGGCGGCGGGGACAGGGTAGGGGTGTCCCAAAGGCTCCCAGGCCTTTGCCTGGAAGCCTTCGGCACACCCCCCACCCTGCAGCCGCCGCCGCTAGAAGCCGCCCCGTGCCGCCTACCCAAGCTGTTCTCGGACTTCCAGGTGTCCGAGCACGGCTGGGGTAGGCGGCGCGGGGCGGCTTCAAGCGGTGAGGCAGCGGCTGCAGGGTGTGTGTGGGGGTCCCGAAGGCTTCCAGGCAAAGGCCTGGAAGCCTTCGGGACACCCCTCCCCTCCCCCTGCCACCGCTGAGAGCCTTCCGAGCTCTCAAAGGGCTTTCTCCAATGTCGGAGGGGGACCCTTTGAGAGCTGGGAAGGCAAATGTCGGCGGTGGCTTCGGGGTCCTTCCGAGGCCGCCGCCCACCGCCGACATTTTCCCCCTGCTGAGCGGCGGGGCTCCCGCTGAGCTGGGGGGAAATGCCCCTTCCGAAGGGGAATGCAAGCGGTGGCTTCGGAAGGTTCCTTCTGAGGCCACCGCCGGCATTTTCCCGCAGCTTTGAAGCCCCGACACTCAGCGTCAACATCATAATGCGATCACAAAAGAGATCGCAAAATCCGCATCGGTATGCGGATTTGTCGTTAAACGGGGCGCTCGTTAAGCGAGGCACCACTGTATATGTTTGCTTACACACACACACACACCCTGTGAATAAATCCACTGAATTTGGTGGGTTTACTTCTGAGTGGACATTGAAGTACAAGTAGGATTTTAGTTTAATTATTACTTGATTTGATATACAAATTGAAATAGAGAGGTTACTTACCTGTAACTTTGGTTCTTCGAGTGGTCCTCTGTGAATTCAAACTAATGGGTTAAGTATGCACATGCGCAGAGGCCTCGGAATATTCTGGAGCTAAAAAACTGCCAGGACCGCTCCCATGGAGCCCACACGGCCCACCCATCCTAGTGGTTACCTCAGTTCCCAATTTCCGCTGCTGCTCAAAATGAGAGACAGGCGTGACGGACAGAGGGGAGGACGGGTGGGAAGTGTGAATTCACAGAGGACCACTTGATGAACCACAGTTACAATTAAGTAACTTCTCTTTTTTCTTCGTGGCCTCTGTGAATGCACACTAATGATTACCTGTAAATGGTGGAGGGACGTCACGGCAACTCAAAAGATAAAACTGCACATCCAAAACGGGCATCCCCCTTGGCACGGACATCTAGCCGGTAGTAGGATGCAAATGCAGAAGGTGTGGACCAGGTGGCTGCCCATCAGATGTCTTGAAGTGGAACACCTCTCAGGAATGCCATTGAGGTAGCAACTGCTCTAGTAGAGTGAGCCTTAATGGAGCCCGGAAGGGGCTTGTGGGCCAAATTATAGGCAAGGCAAATAGTCTGAACGAGCCACCTGGAATAGTCTGAGGGGAGACTTGTTGTTCCCTGCGAGGCGAGTGAGGTGAGATGAAGAGATGTTTGGACTGTCTGAACATCTAACAAGTGTAAGGATTTCTCAACAGGAGTAGACGGATGAGGACAAAAGGTAGGCAAGATAATGGGCTGGCGAATGTGGAAACCGGAGCAAACCTTGGGAAGGAATGAGACATCTGGATAAAGGGGTAGGCAGTACCCGAGGAGGGTGCAGACGTGCCACACCACGAAGAAACGGCTTAACTGTGGGTTGCCGGAAAAGAAGGGCAGCATCCGGTCAGGAGGCTGGTGTGCCACTATTGTAGAAAGATACACCTTGAGGGTGGACAGTGCCAGGTGATTGTCAAATAAGTACGAAAGAAAACTCAGGACAGCATTCATAGAGGTTGGTGAAAGTGGGAAGTTTTGTGAGGTTGCAAATTTTTTGAAGGCAAGCCACTTGCTCTTGTATAAATTCCTTGTTGAAGGTTTCCAGCAATGAGAAATGATAGTGTTCACCAAGGTAATATTCTCCAAGCGGTTAAATGGAGAGAGAGAATGTCCGGGCGATATGTGGCTCAGTTGTGTTGAGTGAGATGTGGAAGAGATGGAAGTCTCATGAAGTCCACAGACATGGTCGTCAGTATCATGAGCCACGGCTGACGTGGCCACCAGGGGGTGACCAGAATGACATCCGCATTGTCGTGGTGTATCTTGACAATGGTTTGTAGAATAAGAGGAATGGGAGGGAACGTGTATAAGAGATGTTCGTCCCATGGAACCATGAGAGCGTCTTCTTTCGAGCCAGCTCCTATTCCTGCCCTGGAAAAATAAGCCGCACACTTGGTGTTGCGCTGTGTGGCGAAAGCATCCATGTCCGGATATCCCCACATCCTGCAAATGTGGAGGAACACTGCCTGATCAAGGGTCCACTCATGCATGAGTGCTGTTGTCCTGCCGAGACGGTCTGCCCAAGCATTGTCCTATGTGGAGATGTGGATCACCGATAAAAAGATGTGGTGATTCAGACACCACTCCCAGAACTGAACTGTCAAGTACAGGAGAGGAGGGGAGTGTGTGCCGCTCTGTTTGTTTATGTAGACCATGGCTGTTGTATTGTCCATGACTATTTGTACTGCAGTACCCGCAATGATGGGAAGAAAAGCACGACAAGCTTTGAAGATCGCCAAAAGTTCCAAGTTGTTTATGTGGAGTTTCCGTTCCGTCGGTAACCAAGGAATGTGGACTTGAAGTTGGTTGCAATCAGCACCCCAGCCTACCGGACTGGTGTCGGTGGTGATTCATGACGTGAGGAGAAATGGAGCAAAGGGTCGACCCATGAAGAGATTGTGGGGATTGGTCCACCAGGCGAGCTGTTGTGCAAGCTCGGGAGAAACTTGGGGACGCATATTGGGTGGGTCGACAAGGGGGTCAAAGAGAGAGAGATACCAGGCCTGAAGAGACCTCATTTTCAGTCTGGCATGCGGTATCACAGACGTGGTGGATGCCATGAGGCCTAGGAGTTTTTGTGTTTGGAGAGCCATGACATGATTTAGAGGCATGAAGTAATGGATTAGCGTTCATATCTTGACCGCATGTTCTTGCGGGAGAAAAGCCCTTGCCCTTTTTGTGTCAAATACAGCACATATGCAGCTTGCCACTTGAGAAGGGGTCAACATTGATTTTTCTGTAGTTGACCTGAAGTCCCAGGTGCTCTAGTAGCGACAGCGTAGTGTTGGTGTGGCATGCTGCTTGATGTTTCGAGGGGGCTACCAGCAGCCAGTCATCTATGTACGGATACACAGCGATTCCCCTTGTGCGAAGGAACGTGGCCACTAGTGCCATACATTTCTCCTGAAATTGTATGACCCTTTGGGGTGACAGCTCTTGAGTGTATGGGATTTGATTTGGTATTGGTATAATACCTGGTGGCAGCGAAAAGGGCGGATTTACCTTTGTGGAGCCCAGAGGTATAAAGAGCGCAAAGGGGGATCGCCACGAGTAGTGGCAGCGGAAGTGGGATTCGAAAGATAATCCAGTGAGCCAAAAGATTTCAGTAAACCAAAGAAAAAGTTGAATTTCCTGAGCTTAGGGAACCTAGTAGTCTGGTGCTGCCAGGGCAGGAGTAGGACCCTTGCAAGTGGCTTGGTAAAAAGCTAAAAGGGACTCCTGAGTGCAGACCAGAGAAAGACTACAGAAAGGGGAAGCTCTGAGGAAAATTCTATAGTTTAAAGTTTACCTCAAGATTGTGAAAGACCAGGGGGACTTGCTTTGGGGTCCTGGGCTCTGAGAGGAGAGTGCTGAGAGGACAAGAAGAGGAAGCCAGGGTCAAACACAAATCTGAGGGGAACAGAACAAGCAGAGGAGCTTGGAAAGCTGAAAAATAAACAGTAATAAGTGTGTGGCTGGAAGCCAAAAGAAACAGTGTATCCCACAAGGAGCTCAGGCAGGGTGCCTGGAATAGTAACAAAGTAGTGAAGTAAGCCCGGGACAGGTTGTCTAAAAGCTACTTAGTATTTCCCTAGCACAGAGGGGAAAAAAAGGTCCCTTTTAAAATAAGGCTTGTGTTTTAAATCTGAGAACACAGAGAAGCCATGCCTCCCAAGAGAGGGAAGAAGCTAATAATGGAGGTACCTGAAGGGTTACCTCACGAAGAGGAAAATACTCTTGAGGTAGCCGAGCAAGAAGATGATGATGCTCAGGAGGAGAATGCCTCAAGGGGAGGAGAAACTACTTTAACCTCCCAAGAATTTCAAAAATGGAAATTGGAGAAAGAGTTTCAATTAAGAAAATTGGCCATGGAGCAAGAAGCCAGAAAATTGGCCATGGAGCAAGAAGCCAGAAAATTGGCCATGGAGCAAGAAAGAGAAAAAAATGAGGGCTGAGGTGGAAGCAAGAGAAAGAGCTGAAGCCAGACAGGCAGAGGCAGGAGCCAGAGAACATGAGTTCAGAATGAAACAACTAGAAGTTACAGCCCTAAATCAGAATAATAACAATTCAGCCAGTGAAGAGGTTTCAAAAGTAGACCTCAAGAAATTCCCACAATTCAAAAAGGGGGCTAATCCAGAGGCATTTCTGATACTATTTGAGAGAGCCTGCTGGGACTATAAAATCCCAGAATCTGATAAAATGATCATTTTAAGGACCCAAATTAGTGGCGAACTCGCCGAAATATATGCCCGTATGCCTCAGGAAAAAGTGAGGGAATACGAAGCTTTTAAAAAGGTGGTTTTTGCTAGGTTTGGGATCAATGCAGAGCATTTGAGGCGGAAATTTAGAGCATTGACCAAAAAGCCTGATGAAACCTATTCTCAATTAGGAGAAAATATGCAGCAGTGTTTAGAAAAATGGCTTGAGCAATCAGGGGTTGAGACCCTAGAGGATTTGAAAAATGTCCTGGGTCTGGAACAGTTCTTCTCAGTGTTACCTGGAGAATTGAGATACAGTGGTGCCTCGCACAACGATTGCTTCATACAACGATGAATTCACACAGTGATGGGGTTTTTTGAAGAATTTCCCCCATCGTTTAACGATGTTGCCTATGGGGGAATTTCACTTAACGATGTCCCTTTTTGCTCATTTAAAAGTGTCTTAAAATGTTTGAAACCTGTTTTAAATGCTTGGATTCCATAGTGCACCTTGTGAAACATGTGCAAACTTAATTTGGTTTTGTTCTGAGTCTTCATTAATTTTTGGTGATTTTTTTATTTTCCCCATTTAAATCAATTGAATGGACAGTTCAATGCATATAAATAGGGAAAACAAAAAATCACCAAAAATTAACGAAGACTCAGAACAACACCAAATTAAGTTTGCATAGGGTTCAGGAGGTGGGCTAACGATTGCAAGCATTTAAAACATGTTCCAAACATTGTAAGACACTTAAAAATGAGCGAAAAGGGACATCGGAAAGGACTTCAAAAGCACTGAAGCCGGCTTCAGTGCTTTTGAAGCTCTTCCATTTTCGCTCATTTTTAAGGGTCTTACAATGTTTGGAACATGTTTTAAATGCTTGCAATCATTAGCCCACCTCCTCAACCCTATGCAAACTTAATTTGGTGTTGTTCTGAGTCGTCCTTAATTTTTGGTGATTTTCTGAATTTTCTCTCATTGGAATGCATTGGACAGAAAGTTCAATGCATTCCAATGAGAGAAAATTCAAAAAAATCACCAAAAATTAAGGATGACTCAGAACAACACCAAAGTAAGTTTGCATAGGGTTCAGGAGGTGGGCTAACGATTGCAAGCATTTAAAACCTGTTCCAAACATTGTAAGGCACTTTTACAGGAGCGAAAAAGGACTTCGCAAAGCCATTGAAATGTATTGAGTCGGCTTCAATACATTCCAATGGAGGAAACATTGTTTCACTCAACGATGTTTCCTATGGGTTTTTTCACTTAAAGATGGCAATCTGTTCCAATTGGAACCGATTAACCTGTTTTCAATGCATTCCTATGGGAAATGGTGTTTCACAGAACAATGTTTCACACAACGTTGATTTTTTTGGAACCAATTAACATCGTTGTGTGAGGCACCACTGTATTTGGTAACCGATAAAAACCCGAAAAATATATTGGAAGCGAGCGAAATCGCGGACCGCATTACAGAAATCAAACGTCCAAATTATTCTGAGGTAAAATCTGAAAGGAAAACTTGGGATGACACAAATAGAGAACCGAGAAAGTACCTCAGAGACCAACCGACAGTTGGAAGCCATTTTAATGGCAAGCCCTCAGATCAAGGACAGCATAAATTTAAAAACTGGGAAGGGAAAGGAGAAAAATCTCCTAGTTTTGAACAAAGAGCTGTAAGATGTTTCTCTTGTGGAGAACTAGGCCACTTCAAAACGCAATGTGTGAAAACCAGAGATTTTGGGCAACAAAAAGGGAATTTAGAAGTGCCTAAGAAAGTGTATTGTGTACAGCAGAAAGAGGCACCTACAGGGGCAGCTGAAGCAGGCGCCATGGCAACCACAGTTAGTGGCAGAGAAGAAAGCTTAGAGCAACAAGAACAACTCCCAGTAGCTCAAATTCTCCATTGTTACTTGGTTGGAGAAAATTTGGAACTTATGAAATATTCTGGGGATACCATTTATATAAATAAGACTAAATACCAAGCTCTAAAAGACCCGTGTTCGCAGGTGACATTATGCCTTCCAGAAATAATCCCTTCAGAATTTATAGTGAAAGGAGAAAGCATAAGAGTCAAAGGAATAGGGACAGAGGTAATTACACTACCAGTAGCAAAAATACCAATAAAATATCAAGGGTGGACTGGTTGGTGGAGAATTGGAATTAGCAGCAAACTGCCAATGTCATGCCTGATAGGTGTAGACCTCTCTGAGCATGTCAAAAGTGCGTTAGTGAATTCTTGTGCCCAGAAAGAAAACAAGGAAATATCTGAGGAAAAACTTGAGTCCTCGGATGTAATAATAGGAGGGAATGATGGAATGGATGATTTGGTGGCAATGATAAATCCAAATGAAAGTATATTTAAACAGGAGCAAGAAGCTGATCCATTGTTAGAACAGTGCTTTAAATTGATTAGTAAAGATCCAGTATCACCGGAGAACCCTGAGAGATACTCTGAGGCAAAAGGCCTTTTATATAGGAAGATTTTGATAAACCCCAGGAGAAAAGGGGAGAGCCTACAGAAATTACTAGTGGTTCCTTCCAAATACAGAAAGGAAATAATAGAAAAAGGACACACAGACACCTTATCTGGACATTTAGGTATTGCAGAAACTAAGCAAAGAGTATCTCAGAAGTATTATTGGCCAAAAATGGGAAAAGAGATATGTGACAAACCCAGACCTACTGGGATATGTCACACAGTTACACTAAGCTGCCACCAACCATTCCCTGTAAGAAGTCACACAGACCAGGGATGGATTTTTAAACAATAAAAAGAATTAGGTTTATTTTAAATACACACAGGGAAAAATAAACAATCAGGTGAATAACATAAAGTAACGTGGCTTATTCTCACTCATACAAGCATACAGTTTGGTTCACCCAGAACCCTTAACTTGAAGCACAGACCCTGAACCTATCAGTTCTGGCTAACCAACAGACACCTGAACCTATCAGGTTGGTACTCTGACACACAGAAGTACCCTGTCTGACACACAGACTCCCACAACAGCTTCTTCTTCCCAGCTGCTGCTTCGTCACAACCCAGTGTCTCTCAATGTCTCATAAACTCTCCACACACGCTTCACATATTTATACAGTACAGCCCCTCCTCCTGATGTCCCGCCTTCCACTCCCCATAGGATGGAACTTTCCCTCCAAACCCATGACAGACAGGTAACATCAGTGCTGTATGTAACACCTCCCCTCTTTATAAGTTGTTTTGTAGGGGGAAAGCTAAGGTGCTTTTCACCAAAAAACAACCTGAATAAAATACACAAAAAAACAGTTATACATACTATATCATACTTACTTATCCTTACACTCTAAGTTAACCATAGCAATTAGGCATTTAAACATTTACCATATACAATACATCCATTTACCTTTATTCATACAAACCAACTTCAAAAACAGGTACATTTTACTTTTTATCATCAATATATACACATAGTCCATGTTTCTTTCGCCGTCTTCATTCTTCAGGTCTTCTTGATAAGGCGTCAGCAACACAGTTCACTGACCCTCTGACCACCTTCACTTCAAAGTCATAGTCCTGTAGGTTTAAAGCCCACCTCATAAGTTTGCTATTGTGGGTTTTCATTGTCTTTAACCATTGCAATGGTGAATGGTCAGTACACAGAATAAAATGTCTTCCCCAGATGTAAGGCTTGGCCTTCTGGATCGCGTAGACTATGGCCAGACACTCCTTCTCCACGGTTGCCAAATGTCTCTCACCTTTTTGAAGTTTCCTACTCAGGTAGGACACTGGATGCTGGTCACCATTCTCATCCTCCTGGCACAGAACTGCTCCTACCCCGCTGTTAGACGCATCGGTGTAGATGATGAACTCCCGGTCGAAGTCTGGAGCACGCAGGACAGGATAGTTGATTAACGCCTCCTTCAACCTCTGGAACGCCGCCTCACAGTCGCTGGTCCACGGGATGCGGTCATCAGCCTTCTTCCTCGTCAGATCGGTCAGCGGAGCCGCAATCTCGCTAAACCTCGGGATGAACTTTCTGTAGTAGCCCACCAACCCAAGAAATGATTTGACTTTTTTCTTGGTGTTGGGTCTAGGCCAATCACGAACAGCTTCTATTTTGGCCTCCAGGGGTTTTATCATTCCTCCCCCTACCATGTGACCCAAGTATTTTATTTCTGGGCTACCCAGCTGACACTTGCTGGCCTTTACTGTTAGCCCTGCTGCACTTAACCTCTGCAGCACTAACTCCAGGTGTATCAGGTGATCTTCCCAGGTATTACTGAAGATCCCTATGTCGTCAATGTAGGCCACTGTAAAGTCATTGAGCCCTGCCAAGGTCTGGTCCATCAGCCTTTGGAATGTGGCTGGTGCATTTCTGAGACCAAAGCTCAGGACTCGAAACTCATAGAGACCAAAAGGGCTGCAAAAGGCAGTCTTTTCTTGATCCCTGGGATCAATTCTTAATTGCCAATATCCCTTTACCAGGTCCAATGATGAGATGAACCGACAACCCCCTATGGTTTCAATCAGGTTGTCTAGCCTGGGCATTGGGTAGGCATCAGGAGTGGTTACACGGTTTAATTTCCTGTAATCGACACAAAACCTAATGCTCCCATCAGGCTTGTCCACAAGGACTATCGGAGAGGACCAAGGGCTAGAAGAGGGGACGATTATTTTCTCCCTCAGCATCTCGTCCAGCTCCTTCCGCACCTTGTCCCTATAGGGTCCCGTTACTCGGTATGGGGATACTGCCTGCGGGGGTGCATCCCCTGTGTGGATCCGATGCATCACTCCCTTCACTATCCCCGGCTTGTTGGAAAACACCTGTTGATATTTACTAAGCAGCATTTTTAGTTCTTGCTGCTGGTCTTGGGTGAGTGCAGGACTGATCTTTACCTCCTCTGGGTTGTATTTTACTTCCCCTCTACCCTCCCAGAAGGGTAATTCAGCTTCCTCACTCTCAGCTGCTTTTATAGCAAATAGAACCCTCTGTTCCCCTCTGTAGTAGGGTTTTAGGGCATTCACATGAACCACCCTCCTTGCTTGGTTCTCCTCCTGCTCTATAAGGTAGTTCAGGTCTGACATCTTGGAAATGACCCTATATGGTCCTGCCCATTTGAGCTGCAGTTTATTCTCTCTGCAGGGCCTAAGCCAAAGCACTTCCTCCCCTGGGTCAAAGTGCCTCTCTCTAGCTTTGTGGTCATACCATGTTTTCTGTCTGACCTTCTGAGCTTGCAGGTTTTCTGCTGCCAGCTCTAGATTTCTCCTTAGGTCATTCATCAAGGTGTCTATGTAAGTCACAACG
The DNA here is from genome assembly GCF_051106095.1 of Pogona vitticeps. NCBI lineage: Eukaryota > Metazoa > Chordata > Lepidosauria > Squamata > Agamidae > Pogona > Pogona vitticeps. The sequence continues at coordinate 240,260,871 of NC_135784.1, forward strand.
TCTTGTGGGTCATCCTGGGTGATCTGCTCCCAATTTTGTTTGATCAAATCAAGGGGCCCTTTCACCCCTAAGTGTGCAGCAGACATGTCAGAGTGACCCCTTTGTAAGATCATGGGGCGATACTTTTCAGGTACCACCAGCTGACTTCTGATCCCATCTCCCCCTTTTGAGATATTCCTCAGGGTTTCTCTATATAAAATCCCCTTTTTCTCCAGAAATCTCACTGGGGTTTCAGGTGTTAGCTGGGCGTCAGTCACCTGTTCAAAACACTTTTGGAGAGTGGCGTCTGCCTTTTGCTCCTGTCCAAATCTGCTGTCTGTGGTTAAGGTTTCCACCACAGCTTCTGAACTCCCCTCTGCTTCCGTCTCTGGCTCATCATTACCCCCCTGAACTGTCCCCGTGGTGGCTTGTGAGCGTGTAATCACTAGCACCCGTTTCACATGTTCAGCCAGGTCATTTCCCACGAGCACGGCTGCTGGCAGAGTCGATGAAATCGCTAGCCTCCAAACTCCCCTCCAGCCTTGAAAGTTGACAGGTACCTCTGCTACTGGCAGAGAGATTACCTGCCCCTCAATCCCTGCCACCTTTATGCTCTCATTTGGGATTATAAACTCCCTAGGGATGATATCTGGATGGCACAGGGTTACCTGGGAACAAGTGTCCCGCAGCCCCCTATACTGACGGTCAAGTATTCCTACGTCCACCCCGGCTGTCTCAAACAACTGAGAATCTGTTTTTATCAGCAAGCAGCGCTTTACCTCCACAAGAGGACCATTTTCCTCAGCCTGATCAGCAGAGGTAGCTGTTCCAGACTGAGTAGTCATGGCAACAGGCTCCCTCTGTGACAATGAGCTTTGCTCCTTCTGGACACAGAACACAGCTTTTGGCTTGGTTCCACTAGCCTCCTGAGGCACCATTCCTTTTAGCTGCTTCAATTTCTCACACTCTGAGATTAGATGACCCTTTCCCTGACAGAAATAACATTTTCTGGTGTATTTTGATTCTCTCTCATCTTGTTTTGGTTTTCCCTCCAAAATCTGAGGTCTTAGTTTCATGTCTGAGGGCTTCCCTTCACCATGGGCCCCTCCCCCTTGCTGGCTTTTCCCTGGTCCCTGAGAGTACTTGCTGTAGGTTTCTTTGGGTTTACCTACAGATTTCCCCTCACCCAAGGGCTTTCTTATTTGGGAAATAAAATCTGCGATCTCTGCGGCTTCTGCCACAGACCTCGGTTTCCTTTCCCTCACCTGGAATTTCAATTCCCCATGCAGGACTGAATAGAACTGTTCCAGCGCTATCAAATCTTTAAGCTGCTCATAGGTCTCTGTTCCCTCCTGCGATAGCCATTTCTCAAGCAGCCTCACCAATTGGGCCCCCACTTGGGTAAAAGTCTGTTCTGGTTTTTTGGTGAGGGACCTGAATCTTTGTCTCAGCTGCTCTGCATTTATCCCATGTCTGGCAAACACCAGTTTCTTAAACTCTGCAAAATCTTTCATCAGTTCCTCAGGCATCTCGGCATAGACCTCAGCCAGGCTACCACTGATTAAAGACCGCATGATGGTCATCTTCTCAGTTTCCCTCACTGAGAAGTCCACAAACGCTCTTTCCACTAAGGAAAAGAACACCTCAGGACAATCTCCCTTGTGGTACACAGGGAATTTCTTCAGGTCAGCTTTAGACAGTTGGCCTCCCTCAGAATCCCTATTATTATTATTGTTCTGATTCATCAGTTCCAATTTTTTTAATTCAAACGCCATTTTCTCTCTCTGCAATTCCAATTCAATTCTCTGTCTCTCTAATCTTTCTTCCTTCTCCATTCTCTCTCTCTCTCTCTCTAATTCAAATTGCCGCTGTTTCTCTCTTTCCCTTTCCTCCATTTTTTCTCTCTCTAACCTTTCCTCCACTTCAAATTGCCTCATCCTCAGTTCATGCTGTTGGGCTAGGAGTATTTTTCTGAGTTCTGGGTCCTGCTCTCCTGTGCTGTCACCTTGCACTGAGCCAAATTCATCCTCAGAACCTTGGTCAATCTGGGGGTCTTTCACTTCACTCATTTCTGCTACTTGGCTTCGAGTCAAGGGCATAACCCCCCCTCAGAACAGGCTGCTTTAAAAAGTCAAGCCTCAAAATAAAACGACCACTTTTTTCCTTTTTGCCTCAGAACCAGCTCTCCCTAGAGATTGCTGCTGTTCTTCAGCACTAACTTGCAACAGTATCGAGTCAGAGCCTACCCCCCTCTGCTGGGCCTCTCAGCTGGCAGGCTAGATCACTGTTACTACGCAGTTTTGCCTCAGCTTTTTCCCGCCAAAACTAGGCTGCCTCAGAGCACCTTAATCTAAGTCTCCCCAGTTGGCACGTTCTTCCACTAGCGCACCTCCCCGTGAGGTACACCTAGAAGATTACCTACGCGCCTCAGACTGTCCCTGACTAGACCCCCCTTGCTCTGGGCACACCTGCCAAGGCTTTGCTGGACCGCTGGACAACTGGACCAGTCGTATCCCACCCGCTGGACACCAATCAATGTGACAAACCCAGACCTACTGGGATATGTCACACAGTTACACTAAGCTGCCACCAACCATTCCCTGTAAGAAGTCACACAGACCAGGGATGGATTTTTAAACAATAAAAAGAATTAGGTTTATTTTAAATACACACAGGGAAAAATAAACAATCAGGTGAATAACATAAAGTAACGTGGCTTATTCTCACTCATACAAGCATACAGTTTGGTTCACCCAGAACCCTTAACTTGAAGCACAGACCCTGAACCTATCAGTTCTGGCTAACCAACAGACACCTGAACCTATCAGGTTGGTACTCTGACACACAGAAGTACCCTGTCTGACACACAGACTCCCACAACAGCTTCTTCTTCCCAGCTGCTGCTTCGTCACAACCCAGTGTCTCTCAATGTCTCATAAACTCTCCACACACGCTTCACATATTTATACAGTACAGCCCCTCCTCCTGATGTCCCGCCTTCCACTCCCCATAGGATGGAACTTTCCCTCCAAACCCATGACAGACAGGTAACATCAGTGCTGTATGTAACAAGATAAAGGAATTATGTTAAGCTTGTGACACATGTCAGAGAAAAAGAAATAGTGAGGATAAGGCCAATAGGGAGGACAGGAGTAGGGATGATTATAAAAATTATATGGAAGATATTAATAAGATTTTTATTCAACTGAGACAGGAACACTCCGAACAACAGAAACAGGAACACAGAGAGGTGTCAGAACTTGGAAAGAGTGGGAATGAGGTGAAACAGGTCAATTTAGTGTATACAAAACCAAAAGGAAAACAGGAAACACTAAATTCAAAATTTGAGGAGAAGTCAGGTCCTACAAAAGCAAGTCAAAGTATAGATAACCTAGCGAACCCTTTGCAGAGACCCCTAGAAATTGCAGCAGAAAGTTTGCAGAGCCAACAACAGAAACAAGAGCTAGAGGCTGACAGAAAAAAGCCAAAGGGGTAGCAAAGAGAGCAGTGCACCAAATTGATGCTAGAGGTGTAACCCTAAAAGGTACACCAGAGTTTAGGGAAATAGCTGTTCCTACACTTAACCTGACACATAAAAAGACAGCTGAAAATATCCAGAGGGCGACCAACTGCGAGGAGGTCGTTGGGAAGTTGGTGATGGCCGGTCGGGTCGTGAGAGGCATAAAGTCCCGGAAGGAGTTCCACACTGAGGTATCCAGATTCGAACCCAGAGTCGTGCTGAGCCAAGCAGACTACAAGGAAGATCACCACCCAGCTGAGTTCCTGAGTGGAAAGCTGCAGCTGAGGTGGAGACATCGTGCTTCGAGGAAACGTAAGTGGGACAAAAGAGGGTGGTTGTTGCAGGAAATCCAACCGTGCAAAGGAAAAGGACAATTTGGACTATGCACAGACTCAATACCGTTAATGGACTCACGAACCAGGAAAGCTTACAAGAACAAGCTTGCAAACTGGAAGAGAGACTTGCAAGGTATGGACTTTAAATTCCGTAAGAAAAGAAAGACTCAAAAGATAGCTGCTGAAGCGTGGGCTCGAAGACCTAATGAAGAACAAATAGTCCACTGAAAAATAAATGTAGAATGTAATGGACTTCCAGTTATGTATAAATTAATACAAGTAATTGCAAAAGTAATTGTCTTTGAAAAAAAAAGTAAGAAATGTAGAATGTAATAAACTCTTTTAGTTATGTATAAGTAAAAAAAACAAGTAACTATAAATGTAATTGCATTGAAAATGAAAGAATGGTAAGTGATGTAGAAATTAATAAGCTGTTCCTGTCATGTGTAACTAAAAGTAAGTAACTGTAAAAGTAACTGTACTGAGTAAGCAACGGAAAAGTGTATTAACAAAGAAATTGAAAGTACTGATTGAAGATGTTAATTGAGAAAAGTACTGTAAATGAAAAATTGATAAACAATGGAAAAATGTAATAACAAAGGAATTGAAAATGGTAATTGCAAATGATAAGTAATTGAAGGTTAAAATGTGGAGTAAGTATTAATGTGAATTTAAAATAGGTAATGTTAATAAGTGGTGGAAACATTAAATTGCTTCTATGTTGTTCATGGAGCAAACCACTATAGGTTTACTCCATGGAACAAACGTGCAAAGGAGGGAGGTATGTAACGGTACCCAAAGTATGACGTCATTCCTGCCTGTCAATCAGGGGATGGAGCAGGAGGGGCGGAGCCAGAATGACAGTTGGAACAGCAGGGGGAGACAGTTAGGGGTTGGAATCAGATAGAGAGAGGTTCAGAGAGAGTTAGGGACCAGAAGCTATTGAAACAGTGCTAGGGCATAGGAGTAACAAAAAGGGTTAAGAAAAGAAATTGAAAGAATAAAACATATTGGACAAGCAGGAATGATCTCATCAGTTTATCAAGAGAAATATTGACATGATCTGATATACATTAACACCTGATTTAACACACATGAATACATAACACAGTTACATTTAATTATACTTATGATCCTGTTCAATAATAAAAGAATGTTTATTTAAAACCCTTGTCTCCTGAAATTGTATGACCCTTTGGGGTGACAGCTCTTGAGTGTATGGGATTTGATTTGCTATTGGTATAATACCTGGTGGCAGCGAAAAGGGCGGATTTACCTTTGTGGAGCCCAGAGGTATAAAGGGCGCAAAGGGGGATCACCACACCGTCTTCTCAGCTTTCAAAGAAATAGATTTAGATTTAGGTTTGGCAGAGTGAGAGGTGGACTTAGATTTAGAAGTCTTGAGCATGAGAGACTGAACAGGCGTCCCAGGGAGAGACGCAGCAGACCTAGGTAGCGATGGAGTGTCCACATTGGGAGGCTTAAGAGACCTCCCCACAAAGAGGCGCATAAACGCAGTCCTCTCAACTTCAGCGCCTGTTCGGTGAAACTTCTACAGTAAGTGCAGGATTGGGGCAGATGGGTTTCACCCAGACAAAAAAGGCAAAGCCGATGACCATTTGACATAGGAATCTTTTTATGGCAGGAGACACAGCTCTTGAAGGAGACTTTAGGGGCCATAAACCGTGGGAAATGGGAAGGGAGGAAACTAACTCTATGAAACCGTCCTACTTTATTTTTTTTTACACAGAGAAACAAGGGGGAAAATATACGAACAGTTGCAAACAGCAGAGACTTGATTAATCAAAAAGTTCCAGTTCCCGCACAAGAGCTCCAGAGAGAGAGAGATCTACCGCTGGAGCGGAAAAAATGGAACTGAGGTAACCACTAGGACGGGCGGGCTACGTGGGCTCCGTGGGGTGGTCCTAGTGGCTTTTTAGCTCCAGAATATTGCAAGGCCTCTGCACATGCGCAGACTTACCCCATTAGTGTGCATTCACAGAGGTCACAAAGAAGAAACCATGGTTTGTAATCAGCTAGCTAACCAGCATCAGAAAGCACTAAAAGCATTGTTTGAAGGGAAATTGAAAATAATGATGATAATGATAATGATAGACCTCCTTTCTTTATCAGAAGAGGTATTTTTCATGGTGATTCTTCGAGCCTTTGTGGTTCTGTCTGGCTTTAAACCCCCTATTTAGATAGCTGAGTGATAATGCTATGGGCTACAAGAGATCTGACCTCAGTGTTTTGTGCCTCATGGACAATATTTGCAAGCTTTTCTAAGAAACAGAATAGTCCCTTAAACATAACTCTTAAAGTACAGCTATCAAAATGAATTTTGTAGTTACCCACATGAAAAGAGGCAAATCCTCAGAGGGGAGTAAATAGCAGCTCACTGAGAGGAGCAGAAAACCTATAAGTATCTAGACATCCATGAAGATTTCATTATAAATGACAAGAAACTTAACTTGTTACAGTGGTGCCTCACTTACAACATTAATTCATACCAGCGAAATCACTGTAGAACGAAAACATCGTAATGCAAAAAGAAAAAAAAACCATTGAAACGCATTAAAACCCATTTAATGCATTCCAAAGGGCTGTAAACTCACCGTCCAGTGAAGATCCTCCATAGGGCAGCCATTTTCACTGCCTGTGCAGCGAGGAATCCGTCCCAGAAAACAGCGAGGGACATTTTGTTTACCCGGTGGCCATTTTTAAACCGCCGATCAGCTGTTGGGAAATCGTTGTTTTGCGAAGAATCGGTTCCTGAAGCAGGGAACCGATCATCGCAAAGTGAAATTCTCCCATAGGAAACATGGTTTTGCGATCGCAAAAGCGATCGCAAAAAGTTCATCGTAATGCGGTTTCATCGTTAAACAGGGCGATCGTAAAGTGAGGCACCACTGTATTTAAGAACGAATACCTTGAGAGAGTGAAGCAGTATGCTTCTCTCCAACAATGTTGGGGCTAGGAATGCTGGACCAACAACGCTAGGCTAGGAGCACTGGACCCTCATGTAGTTCATAATCCATGTATAACTCTTATGCCCCCCAAACGTAACTACAATCACAGTTTGTTCTCATTCTCTCTCTCTTACACACACACACACACGCACACACACATTTGCATTAAGTCCTATTTTGAGTACACTTCTCCTTGAGATTCTCATTTTCTTATACTTCTTAATGAAGTACCAAACATTAAAGGCAAGAACTTAAAAGAACATGAAAACAAAATCATATCATCTTCCTTCCCATACTACTTCCAGCAACCACAGCTGTTACCGATTTTTTAAAAATTGCCAACTGCCGCCAGTTTGATTCCTGAAAATAAAAAGTCATTGATTTTGAAAACTTATCATCTCTACTGCGAGTTTTCAGGATCTAACTCCTGATTTTTAAGCTTAACCCTTTGGCCTGCCCACCTAGACCAGCAATGCTTAAAATTAAGAAGAACAAAGCAATAACAACTCACAAAGCTACAAATTGGAATAAGGGTAAAACTGACAAATCATGGCTATTGTTCCTAAGTCACTGCACAGAGATGGGGAAAGTAACTCTTGGATCACATGTCCTCAGATACAACCCCAACACTGCCATGCTGGCTGGAGTATCCCAGGATTTGTAGTTCAAATATGTTATTATCCCATCTCTGCCCTAGACACAGAACTGCTAAACCAACCCTAGACTACAGCAGATAAGCAATCCTAAATCATGACTGTGCTGTCTGTTCGGCAGAAGTAATGAATATTTAAGAGAAAATGGGATGCATCAAAGGTAAAGATATTCTCTCCCAAATTGCTGCAGTCACAACCAAGAATAATTAAGCATCATTGTCACAATATATACGTAATTATGTACTCTAAAAAGCAACAGTGAATATGCTCAAGGACCAGAGAGATACCTGAAATGTCGCCTCATCTCTAAAGGATGGGAAATTTTCCACTACGATCTGCAATAATTCCTGGGCACTTTTGTCACTTTTCTTTACACATGTCAGGAAAGAGCCTCCAAATGTCTTCAGGAGAACCATCCCAGTCTCGTTCAGGACACGATGTCTTTCCTCAAGTAAGGGCATGGGAACATCTGTGTCTGAGCGAAATACATGCTTAACCTGCTCCAGTGTCATAGTAGCATAGTATGAAGCACTAGTAATGGGCACTCCTTCAAGGCAATAAAACAAGATGTAATGAGAAACATGTAGCAAAGAGCTATATTCATTTATTTTATTATTTCATATGGCATAGCAGAATACAGCATTATTGTGCAGGACTTTGCAAAGACAATATTAAAAGAAAACATTAAAAGAATAAAATTTATAAGGTTTTTGAAACATGCAACACGAATAGTGAATAATTATTGAAATAAACTAGGTATGAGTAGTTGCTAGAGCAAGTAAGCCTAGGGCTGGATATCTAAATCATTTAACGATTGAGCAGCAGTGCCCTCAAGGTAATGTAATTCTTGCAAGGAGCCAGGGAACCTTTGAAGTGTGCATTCCATTGCAACGTGATGTAAAGTTTGTGGGACATGCGCACAGTCACAATTAGGATTATCATCCAGCCCCCATTTATGTTTCCAATATTGGCACCTGCTATGGTTAATTCAGATCTAGTTAAGCCCTGTCCAGTTTTTCCTTGGAAGATCAAAGCCATAAGGGCATTGTACTGGGTTAGACACTAAGTTAAACAGACCTGGATTAGAAGTTGTCCATTCCTAGTGCCATATCAAAGTCTTCTCCGACTAGCTGCTATCCAAGTTTTCACGATGGGGTTCGGGTGCACCCCAGGCAAAGTGACTTGGCATGGCTTAACAGTCTACACATTTCAGCTGCTGGACCTCACAAGGATTTCCCAGTAAGAAGAATCAGCACGAATAACGAACTTAAAAACAACAGCTCTTTTCAGAAACAACTGACAAGGGACACAGTAGGCATCCTGAAAATTTTACAACTTAATGTGGAAGGTATGAGCAGGTCTAAAGCCAACTATTTACTCCAGCTTATAAACCATCTTTCAGTGGATACTGTTTGTAGCGGGTACCCCAGTCATCACCTGCCTGTCACAATGGAACCTTGGCAGGAGAGCCAATGAGGGGGACGGATGGAATTGAAGGTACAGTGGGTCTGATCAAAGAGCCGCTAACTTGCTGGCATGTTTGGCAGATGTTATTGCCACAAGAAATGCTGTCTTCAGAGGCAATAATTTTAGATTACAGGTAGCCATTGGTTCGAAAGGTGGTTTAGTGAGAGAATTTAGGACCAATTGTAATGACCACTGGGGCACAATTTGTTGTCTTAGAGGTCGAATATTTTGAAATCCTTTAAGGAATCTTCTTAAAGTTGGGTGTGAAAAAGTGTCTCGCTGATTGTGAATGAAAAGGCTGATGGGCCATAATAGCCGCTATATAAACTTTCAAGGTTGAGTGTGATAGTCCAAAATCGAAGAGGTAAAGGTAAGTATTATTCTTAGAGAGACTGGAACTGCAATAAAGTTTTGGGATTAAATGTAAGAGATTAAAGACTTCCATTTATTCTGATAAAGTTTCTGGGTAGATGGTTTTCAAGTTCGGTCTAAGACGGTTCGAAAGGTGGGGATATCCTCCAAGCTGTCAGATTCCGGTACCAAGCTGTCAGATTCAAGGATATGTTGAGCTTGGTGTACTGATACCGATGTTAAAGGATGGAATGGTCAGATAGCTTGTTTCAATTTGGTGATCCTCTCTTGAGGTAGGAACGCTCTGGCTTGCAGCGAATCAAAGTAGGCGCCAATGTAGGTGGCAGTCTGTGCTGGTTCCAGATGAGATTTGGCAGTATTCACCTTGAGGCCCAGGTTGTGCAAGGTGTCAGCCAGTCATTGATATATGGGGAAATAGTGATACCCTGGAGTCAAAGACTGGTGCCATGCATTTGGTGAATGTTCTTGGTGCCGTGGAGAGTCCAAAAGGGAGGGAACAAAATTGGTATGATACTTTGTTGAATCTGAATCAAGGAAATTTGTGATGGAGAGGATGAATGGAAATATAGAAGTAGGCATCTTGCAGGTCGATAACGACGAATCAGTCTCCCTGTGAAAGGAGGGGAATAACAGTGTCAAGAGTTAGCATTCGAAATTGTCAGGGTCTAATAAATTTGTTGAGGTTCCTGAGGTTGAGGATGGAGCGAAGTCCTCTGTCCTTTTTAGGAACTGTAAAGTATTGGGAGTAAAATCCTTCATTCAATGAAGATAAAGGAACTATGAGTATGGCTTGTTTTTGTAAAACTGAGGATACTTCTTCACACAGAGCCAATGAGTAGGGGGTGGTCCAAATGATGCCTGAGGATGGGGTACAGAATAATTCAATAAAATATCCATTTTGAATGATGGATAGGGCCCAACTGTCCTTAGTAATTTTTTTCCATGTCAAGATGAAAGGGTGAAGTCTTGTTCAGAATGGTAGAGTTATGGGTACTGCTTACCCTTTCTCTGTTGTCTCCAAAAGGGTTGTCGTCGGCTCTGAGATTTTTGGGGTTCAAAATGGCTGAGGTGCAGGTGTCGATGCTGGTGGATAAGATCTTTCTTGAGGTTGCTGCCAAAATGACCGCTATGACTGTTGAAAAGGTAAGTACTGTTGTTGATAGTAGGGATGTTTATGACAGTTTGATGACGACTCTCGAGATACTGTGGAGACCGAGTCTTGGGATGTTGTAAATTATATAGAGGGCGAACGATGTGATATGGAGATTGATGTCTGCGGTAATGGGTTGCAGGTTGGATGGGTCGGTATCGGTCATGTTTTGGTGTCATGTGGAGAGGGACCTGCATAGGTCGTAGATACATGTAGAGAAGTATATCATTTTGATTGTTTAGTTCTCTTCACTGGTACAGGTGTTTCTGGTACTGCGGACCTTTTAAGTGCCGACCTCGTTGGTTGATGAGCTGGAGCTGATTGTTGTCGGTGTCTTGTTGGAGATGGTGATATGGATGGTGAGTGCCATGATGGAGATGCATACCAAACTCGTCTAGGTTCATCATAATAATTTGGTCCTCAAATATTTCCGGATAGTATGGGTCATAATAATGTTGCCTGTGTCTGTAATCAGGTCTGGCAAAATAATGGTGTGGTTCAGTATAATAATATCATTCCCCATGTCGAGAGACATGCTGAGACGGAGAAATATGTTGTGTTTATGCGGGGAATGTCAAGAAGACTCAGAATACAGTGGGGTCTTGACTTAAGAACGGCTCGAGTTAAGAACATTTTGACTTAAGAACCGCTCTCATAGGAAAATATTGACTTGACTTAAGTACTTAGATTTGAGTTAAGAACTGAAAAAAACCACGTGGGAGGCAGGGAAAGTGCAAAATTTGAACTTTCAGTTAACTGTTGGCCAGTGAAAAGGGTGCCTGTCTGCTTCCTCACTCCTCCCAGCGTTTAGAGAGTGGATTGGGAGACAGTCTTCGGACTGCCTGGTACTGGACTGCCTGGACTGTCTTTTCCCTGCCTTCCCTGAACCTTTCTTGACCTAAGAAAAAAAAGAAACAAAATATCCCCCTCTAGTGGTTGAAGGCAGAATAGCAGCTTCCCATTAGTTTCTATGGACGGAAAACAGCAGATACGGATCAAATGGTTTTCAATGCATTCCTATGGGAAATGCAGATTTGACCTGAGAACTTTTTGACTTGAGAACCGCCTTCCAATACGGATTAAGTTCTCAAGTCAAGACCCCACTGTACGACGGTTGGATAAGCACTGCCTGCCCTGATGAATGAGGGCTTGAATGGGCCGAGGCTGGGCTGGATTGAACATCAGCCTGTGAGTGGCCTGTGCTAGGCAATAAGCTAGCTATAGATGCTGCAGCCTGCGCTGATGTCAGGGTGTGTTCATCCCTGTCAGATGTCGAGACACGGGCCCTCTTGAGACGACTCCTCTAAGATAGGTGAGGGAATCATGACTTATGGAGGTTCAATAGTAGTAGCTTTAGATGTTTTCTTTGGTTTCTTTGACTTTATCCTTTTTCTTTTTTGCAGGGTCATCAGAGTGAGTCTGAGCTCTAGAAGTGGAAATCAAGCTCGACTTCAAAGACTTTTGTGTTTCCTTCTGTCTGCCCGGGACTGGTGTCGGGCTCGACATAGAGCAAGCTGTCAGGCTTGATATGGAGCGAGCTGAGTCTGCTCGAAGTGACTCCTTAGCCATTGGTGAGGCTACCACTTCCATACTTGGATTGAGGAATCGCTCCCAAAGGTAAGATCTGAGGCACTGTAATCTTAATTTGAGTGCCAGTTTTGTCAATTTTTTGCATTCAGGGCACGATTGGGTTTGATGTTGCTCTCCCAAGCAAAATATGAATTTTATCGTGCCCATCAATGAGTGGTACTTTATTTGCTCAGATAATGCACTGCTTAAATGGTCATGGAGGGGCCACAAAAATGGGAAAGAAGGGGAAACTGGCATTGTAGGGGAAGGGAGGGAGAAAAAAGACGGGAAGATAGAAAAACATTGAGTGGGGATAAATAATAAAGGGTAATCACAAGGGAACGTCCAAAAATGGTAATTCAGATCTAAATCTATAGTTATCAATTAGAAAAATCAAACAGTTCTATTAGAGAATACTCGCTATTTCGCGCTGTCGTTCCTATACGTCCTACCAACACAGCGGTAAAAAGGAACTGAGGGGATGTTGGGAGGGTGGAGCATGTGCTGCACGGGGCAACATCTCATTGTTACATGTTTTTAAGCTCTAGAAACTTCCGAAACGCTCTGCGCAGGCACAGAACAACCCATTTGTGTGCATTCACAGAGGCCATGAAGAAGAATGATTATATTTCAGTATTTGTTTTATTTCTTTTTCACAAATTTTTATGTTGAGATTAAATCTTCCAAAGTAGGCAACAGCATTTTAAAATCAGATGATGACAAATAAAGTAATGGTCAGAATCCTACTGGGCAGTCAAGCTGGCATGAGTGTGATTATGTAAACCACAGCAGTGAAATCACTGCTTCCCATTCATAGTCCTAGTTCTGCATCACACTGCATGGTTGAGATGCCACCAAGAATGCAAGCAGCAGCTTATTAATTACCAGCAAGAGCCTCATGGCGCAGTGGTTAAACCACTGTACTGCAGCTAAAACTGTGCTCACGACCTGGGGTTCAAATCCCAGGTAGCCAGCTCAAGGTTGACTCAGACTTCTATCCTTCCGAGGTCGGTAAAATGAGTACCCAGCTCGCTGGGGGGGGGGCAATGTGTAGCCTGCATAATTAACTTGTAAACTGCCCAGAGAGTGCTTGAAGCGCTATGGGGCGGTATATAAGCAGCACGCTTTGCTTTGCTTTAGCAATTTGCTGCCACAGTTTATGCCACTGCACTCACTCCAGTGTAAATCCCCAATAAGATTCTGGTCAACATAAGAACAGAACTTGCTGTCCTGTCCTATTCCTATTTTCCAGGTTTCATCTTTCCTGGCCAACCCTTACACAGCCAATACAGTACACATACATATGTATGGCTTTCCTTACTCAAAGGTAAGCATGGGAGCACAAACCAGAATGCTTTAGATAATTTTCAAAAAATTTTAAAACCAAGTAAAGCATAAAGTTGAATAAAAACTGTCCCTTGGAGGAGTGTGAAAAGTGTGACTCACCAAATACAGGCACTCCTCACTTAACAACCTACCTGTTTAATGACCACTCAGATTTACAACCCTTTACGACCCGTCAAGCCATGCTTACGTCTTCGCCATGCCCCTTCTCAACAGCACATGATTACTCCTTTATACATTATTATTGCTCCTTGCTTATCAACCTGTCTGTTTAACAACCTAGTCATAAGAATGCAAGTGAGGAGTGCTTGTATTGTTAAACTGCAACTTCCATCATGAAAAGCCAACACAACCAATGAAAAGTCATGTTGGGAATTGCAGTCCAACAACATTTGGAGGTCCACACTTTGCTTACCTCCGCTTTGCCACATGATTTTGTGCAATTTAGAAAAGCAGGAACTCACCTTCATCAAGTGCTCTGTTGATTGCAGCACAAAGAGACCAGTAGCCAGTATAGCTTTTGCCTTTATACTTCACCATACACTTATGGTCCTCATGTTCAGACCAAAAGGAAAAATTGAGTGCATCAACAAGGAACACCCAGTTGACTGCATCTTCCCCTGTTGACTGAGGGTTCAGCTCATGTGAAGACTTCCAACCATCCACACCAAATTCTTTCTTCAAAACTTTGTCAAATAACATCTCTGCAACATTCTGGACACCATCATCTTTAATGTACACATTTTTGCTGTTTTCTGCTATGAACTTGGCAGATTCTTTAGGGCTCAAGAATGCCTCCATAATTCTTCCTTATATTTCTGAGGGGGGAGGGAGGGAAAGACTGTTAATCTATACTGTGACGTGCAAGTATGATGGCACCATCCCCAGTTTAAAATATATGATTAGACTAGGCTGACAATATGGCTTACCTTCTTTGTCTCCGGCCCTATATATTTATGCAAATCTAGCAAATGCAAGTAGTGTTTACTCCTAAGTTAGCACATACTGACATATTCCCAAAACCACAGAGTTTTTTTTTTCATTCAAAATGATCACTGATCATAACACAGGTTCTTTAAAAGCCTGCAAATCTTTTGCTCTTGTCTCAGTTGTCTATATGCTGAGTCCAACTGCTTTTGTGGTCATAAATCAGAAAGTCACAATCTGAATAAATGTTATTAACATATAGACAGAAAATCAAGGAAGCAGTTCCTTATGGCACCTATCTGAAGAGAGAGAAAGAGAAGATGGTCATACTGGGAGATAAATGGATGAGGAGTGGGGGGATGTCAAACAGAGCAAGTGGGCTGTAAGTATAAGAGTCAAAAGCAGCACACATATTCTTTATGCCCTGATTGCAGTACTACATGTGGTTTTTAATCGTTTAACAGTCAACACAGATCTACCACTAAACTCAATACTTTCGTATCATCTTGGACACAGCACTTTTCAATACAGATTTTCTGCACGTGGAGGCTTTGAGTGATAAATCATTGAGTGGCACTCTCATGTGTGAACCAGCCCCCAATTATCTAACAAACAAGGTGAGAAGCGAAGCTGACAACTGGAACAAACTGTTTACCATTCTGTCACAGCATCTTTCCCCACACTGAACAAAAACAACAGTCTAAACTCCTCTAAAGAAACAACAGGCAGAGAGAACATTCAGCCTTTGATTTTTTTTGGCTGCGAGTGCTGGTACAGATCAAAAAAGAGGTTCATGGTTCCTAAGGACCCAGACTCAAAACTTTTGATGGGATGATGTTCTCATTAGAAAGTGTTCATGACAAAAAGAATAAGTTTTAAAAGGAAAACAACGGATCTTTAGCACTGACAAATCAGCAGCCAACCAGGACTCCCAGCAGAGTTACAGTCTATCTTATACTTAGGGAGGCTAGACTGGACCCATTTATTTTTGACTGGAGGGATCTCACTAAATAACAAAGTTTAAGAGTTTCTGACATAGAATATACCATATTTTTCTGTCTATAAGACGCTATTTTTTTCCTAAAATCATTGCCCTAAA
The DNA here is from genome assembly GCF_051106095.1 of Pogona vitticeps. NCBI lineage: Eukaryota > Metazoa > Chordata > Lepidosauria > Squamata > Agamidae > Pogona > Pogona vitticeps. The sequence goes on from NC_135784.1 coordinate 240,276,255, forward strand.
AATTACGGGGCATCTTTTACACAAAAGTAAGCTGAGACAACTGAAGAGAGAACAAAACAGCAGGTACCTTGCCTCTCTAAACAGTCTTGCTTCAGCCACCAGGCTTAGTTTCCTACAGTCAGGAGGCTTAGCTTCCTCCAATCACGAGCCTTATGGAACTGGTCAGCTGACCCTGAACAAACCAATGGGAATACACCTCCTTGGAGGTGGAGCCTGTAGGCTCAAGATTCAACAGAGACAAAATGTCCCATGTTCTGAGCTCAAAGGCTGAATCCTCAAAGATAAATTTTCTTAATTTTTGGGTTAGAAAATTGGGAGAGGTGTCTTATAAATGGGGGCATAAACAGAAAAATAGGGTAGTTGATGCCATTTTCTATTCCAGCCAAGCAGATGCTTTGAGAAGAACTGAGAAAGGAGCTGTAGTCCAAAATATGGGGAAATCCAGAATGCTGAAGTCAAGTACTGGAATATAGCTTCCAAATTCCCTAGACAGCACGGTTCCTGGTTATGCCAGCTAGGGCAGCCATCCTCAACTTTTTAGTTACCATAGCCTGTTCTCAGGTTGCAGAGGCCCCTGTCAAACAAGGACACAACACAAACAGATAAACAGAAAAACAGAAAAGAAAATTGTTGTCTGAATCCCCCTTCTAATGTGCCAAGGCCTCTCAGGGGGCATAGGGCACCCCCACTGAGAATGGCTGGTCTAGGGGGCCTCAAAGACTTGTTGTTCAAAAAAAAAAAAAAAGAACTTTTCTGAGATCCCCGAGAACTATCCACCTCTCTATTGACTGGTTTAAGGAATAGAGTTCTCAGCAATTCTGTATCCTGTTTGCCAGCAGAGCACTTTGGCTAGCAGTCCTTTTTTCCATAACAGGTGGCTCATTCTGTCTGAAATGCTCATCTAAGGCCCTTCTGGCACTGCTAAAATGCCAGTGGAGACTGTCGTCCTGTCAAGGTTGCCAGCTTTTGAGGGCTACTAGAAAATCCTGGCAATTTACACCAATTCATACTAGCCAGGAGGTGTAATCAACCACACACTGATACTTCCCCAAGCAAGCGTATCACAAATGGGCTGCCTCTGGGTATGTTTCCAGGGTACCTGGCTGTGGTGGGGACTATTCCCATTGCGAATCCTGCTCCGCACCAGAGGCTATCCAGGTCGGATGGCTTATAGCAACTCACAGCTTTGTAACACAAGACACAAACAACCAACAGACCGCGTGGCTCCCTCCTGGGCCCGTTCCTTACCGAAGCCAGTGGTGAACCTCGCCCAGGTGCGCGTCCAGCCCCAGGTCACAATCCTGGCCACGGCCCCTCCTGGCTGGCGCTCCAGAACTGTTACAAGACCGTCGTTCCTTCACCGGTGAAAGGAAATTCCCAGTAGAAAGGACAATTCACCTTCGTGGCATGGTTACAAAATGTACAGACCGTCTTCTCCTAAAAGAGAAAATGGTTCCGTCTAGCAATTAATAAACGGTATTCAAACAGTCACCGAACAAGGAGCGAGGAACTCTTGCTGGACTATGGTCGTATGGACAGGACGTGGTGACAAGATTTAACTACTGCAGCGCTACAACGTTCCTGAGCAGGCAACTCTGCACGTTCTCTTCACCACACAAATAACAGGGGAAACAGAAAGAACCGTCTGCTTCCCCCTTAGCAAGGCATACACCGGTCCTTCCCCACCCCGCAAGCCCAAATTCCATTCAGACGCAAATCTGCTCTGCTCCGGCCCTGCGAAAGGGCAAACATTCATCAAAGCTTGACCCCCCCCACACACCTCTTCCGTCCCAGCCACGTGTGATGCGCTCAGGCGGGACTCCTTGGGGCCCAAGAACACAACGGGGGCGCCCACACCGATTTTCGGCGTATACTCAGAGCAGACCCACTTGCTTCCGCAGGCACCCGAAGCCCGCTCTTCCGCGAAGGCCGCCGGCAGCGGAAGGCGACGAAACGCCGGCCCTTTTCCCTCCAAGTCCCGAGCCGTCCTCCTCCAATCAGAGACGCCGAGGTTTGCCTACGAAGAGGACTGCAGGGCCCGGGAAACCTCTGCTCCGGCGGATGCGGACGTGCCTCGGGACGACGTGGGCAGCCAAGCCCCGGCAGGAAACGCAGCCCGTCAGCGACATGCACCGGGATCCGGCGGTATTTTCTTTTTGTCTGGGTAAAGTTAGCACTTTGGGTTTATTGCAGAACCGGAGGAAACAAGAGGCCGACTCTGCATGGCTGTGAAGCGTTCAAACAACGCCCACTTGTTCTCTGTGGAACTCGAAGGCTTGCAGTACTTTGTGGTATTCCTAGGTTGATTGCAGTCTCTTTTTTACTCTCCCTGAAGTTGAAGAAATTTTTCGCAGTTCATAGAACATCCTTCAATTTCCAGTGACTATTTGGAATGGGCAGGAAATAATAGTTATCGCTGTCAGTAAGCATGCAATAGGAAATTCATCTGAAGACTACAGTATAATAGATTCTAAGGGAATGGAAACGGTCTTACGAACTTTGCAGTTCTATTCCATTGCTTGCAAACCAAAACGATTGTTCTTTCCAAAATTTATCACACCTCATTGGGTCTTGACATCACAGGGTTAAAACAAAAAATTCATTGCAATAGAGCAGTGGTTCCCAACCTTGCACAGCCCCCATTTTGTTTGACCGCCATTCCCTGAAGCCTTCATCACTTATGTGTGGTTTATGGGAGTTGCAGTTTGAAGACCTGGATTTCTCAAGGTTTAGTAATCCTAAACTGCCAAACCTTTATGGCTTTAGCACACCTTACTAGTGGTGACCATTAGTAGAAAGTTTACATCTCAAAAACTGAACATTGTGTCATTTGGACAACACAAATAAATGGGGAACTATTTCTTTGGTTTTCCTGAAATAATTCCATGGAGCCTGGAGAAAATACTGTACTCTCAAATAGGGAAGTTAACACCTGAAGACTGGATGGCTATTTCTTTGGTCTTCATACTATTGAGCTGATCAGTTCCAGTGTATTATGAAAGCAACTTACAGGGTGAAGCACTTAATGCACCATGAAATCAATTCACTTATGGTGACCTTTTTCAGGGTTTTATATCTTCTTTCAATAAACGGACATTATGCGTATTTTCAGGCAGTATTTTACAAGAACTTAAATGGAGATGGCTCTTGCTTGCTAACACAACCATCCTGACTAGATTTTTCAAATTGCAACTGCCTGTAATTCTGCAGCATTATGCAATTGTTATGCACTGTCAAGTTGGAACTGACTTATATTAACTCTAATAGGACTTTCAGTGAAAAAGGAGTGGTTTTACTAATTCTAGTGAGTTTCCATGGCTAAGATGGAATTCAAACTCAGGCCTCCCGAGTCATAGTCTCTCACTCTGGTTCACTACACCATACTATCATTTATAGTATGACAGATCACAGCTTTACTTGTAATGACTTAACATAAGCATTCAGAAATCAGAACACGAGTCATTATTGAAAACTGGATCCTTCAAATCCAGTTGGGTGTTATTACAGTGTTTATTACAGACAAATAAACTTGCAAGCTATCAATGCAAATGCTGAGATTTAACATGGAAACATCCAGAAGTTCTTTTGATATTTTCTCTTATACAAATCAACCAGGAGATACAACTGTTTCATTCAAGTTTTTATACAATGGAAACATTAACTTACAACTGAAAACAGGCAAAACTGCCAAGGCTAGAATTACTAAACTGATATTCTCTACATTTATTCATTGATAAGTGAACTTTGCAAGATTTTATTCAAACCAACATATTGCAATACAATAATTAGGGACATACATTGGAAGTAACAAAGATAAAGCCATTCAACATACTTCAAAATTCTTCACACGCACCAAGGTCTGGACTCGTGTTAATTGTCAATATCCCGAATTTATTAAAATACTGAAATTTGGTCTTCTGCTTCTCTGGTATGGGGTGGGGGGAGAGAAGCCAAGTTCAATTACTGGTGTAGAGGATGTGTTTTAGCTACCAAATATGCATAAAGAAATGACTGCAATCATTGGTTCACTAAATTTATTTTTAAAATCATAAAACATTTTACAAAAGAGCATAACATTCTGCACACTTCGAATGGATGCCAGGGTAAGCGGCCTATCAGTACTCTTTTCCCTCTTCAAAACAAAGGAAAAAAGGTATCAAGCAGATGGTTCACATTGTGACAGAAAAACATTACAGTTTACAACCAACATTGAACAAAAATAAAATCCACTTTCTCTGCTGCTGTTTCAAAATACCAATGTTAGTTTCGCAAGCCATCCCGCTCCCACCCACCTATATGTAAAGAACTAAAACATTACATCTGGTGACAGCAAAAATTTCACTACACCTCAAATGCAGAACACCTATGAAGCAGAGGAATGTTGGCTTTTTAAACAGAAGCAGATTTAAGAAAAAAAAAAGATGCAGGACTCCTTCAGTTCTTCACTAGTCTTAGAAAAACTTTCCAGAATACTGCTTCACACTATAAAAAAGAAAAAATATCTTGCATTAGAATCCTTCAACATCTGCATACTGCTTCACACTATAAGGAAAAAGAAAAAAAAGGCATATATTAGAATGGTTGAACAAACAATTTGAATCAATAATTACAATACTAAAATTTTAATTATAATTAGACAAGAGCATATTGGTTAAATTTGACAATTTAATAATTAGTAGCTATTTGCAGTCCAAAATTAAAAGTTATACAATGCAAGATGCTCTCTAGACAGCAGATGTTAAAAGAAGATAAAGCAAGTAAAATCTAGTTACACACGGCAGAAAAGAAAACAATGCCAGTGAGGTGTGAAATGCTGCATTAACAACAACTACAGTTTTCAACTTGTCCTGTAGAGGCATGGCCTGTGCCATATGGTAGACTGCGATTTGTTGTCAGTTTAGTTATCTAAAAACAACAAAATCACTAGTCTTCCACACAGAACTAGACCAACATCCACTGAAATCTTCTATATTTTCTACAGGCTCTATGTAATAGATTGTAAGCAGATTTTTGCAGCAGTTTTCACCAGAGAAATGAGGACTGCTTGGTTAGGGTCACCTTCCAGCAAGATTAGTTTTGAAGATGTCTTCATTGAGTAAGAATGAAAAACAGAAGAGAAAGGCATACTACCAAGTGCAGGTGTTAGTATAAACTAATTGCATTAACTTCTATTGATGCTCTTTTTAGAAATACACATTATATAAAAGAGAAAGTTCAAATGTTAATAGATAGTTAACAGGCACAGCTGAATGCCAACTTGCCTGTTTTGCAGTAAATACTGTGCATTCTGAATCTGGTCCTGTGTGCCTGTAATAGTTATTATCCGATCTTCTGAACCCTCTAAAGGTTCATCAATTTTGATTGAAGCTCCTGATTCATGGCGTATCTGTTTAATTCTTTGACCTCCTTTTCCAATAATAGAACCAGCCAGCTAAAAAGAAAGACAGCTTTTAAATAGCGGCTCATAAATTAAATACAGTAGTAACAATCTACTAAGTTACTACCTCAGCACATACTACCGCAGCTTGACAAATTATTGAACAGGATAAGTGCTTAATATATTCAATAACTAGTAAATGAGGGAGAGTGGCAGAACAAATTTTAACCTATTTCCTTTCTATTCAAAATAAAAGCTTAGAATGGGAACAAGAATATAGGAAGTCCAATATGCTACAGCAACATTATGTCTGATTTTTTAACTTTAAAATATGACCGAGACATTGAGGTTAATATATTTACTTACATCTTTGGGTATTGTTACTTGTGTTGTAATGATGGGTCCACCAAGATCACCGTAAGAACCACGACCCCCTGCATAAGAATAGTCTGATTTAAAACGTATGCATCTAATCCTTTTAATGACTGAATCAAAATTTGTGAACAAGACACATGCATAAAAACTTACCATATCCTGATCCACCCTCGAACTATTAGGAAAAAAAGAATAAGAAAAACAAGTCTTAGCTTCTGTGTTATTCTGAATTTTAACTGCCTTGCATAACAAGAGGAAGAGGCTCATGGCACAGTGGTTAAGCTGCTGTACTGCAACCAAAACTGTGCTCATGACCCAGGGTTCAGTCCCAGGTAGCCAGCTCAAGGTTGACTCAGCCTTCTGTTTTTCCGAGGTCTGTAAAATGAGTACCCAGCTCACCGGGAGGGTGGCAATGTGTAGCCTGTGTAATTAACTTGTAAATCGCCCAGAGTGTGTGTTATGTGCTATGGGGCGGTATATAAGCAGTGCGCTTTGCCTTTTTTAAATTAAAAAATACTCTAGATGGCTGAAAATTGTAGAATTAGACTTCTTCTGAAAACTGCTAAGTTCAGGTACCCCTATGAGCTTCAGGATCTCATAAGGAATGGCTTGCTTCATAGCCTATCTACCTGACAAACATGAGAGATTACAAGGCCTTTTGCCAAAGACCCCCAGCAATATCAATCACAGCACTTCTCTGGGACATGAGATACTGAAAAGTACCACCACCAGAGGTCTCATTCAACTCAAAAGTTCTTCCTGATGGGAGTTGAATGTAAAATGAAGTGATTAACAAATATGCAGTGATAAAAGCAGTGTGTTATACAAAATCAGAGCTAGAACAATTCTCATCGTAAAGTTCAGAATTGTAATTCTTCATTCCTCCCATTCACACCATGCTCTACTGTGTGTGGGTAGACTCTATCCTTTTTGTGTAAGGGAAACCCCATTGCTCTGAACAGACTAATCTTCACTGCATTACAGCAGGCTGGAAAGGTTTGCTACAATTCTATCAACACTCACACCTACCCATGGTATCAGTATAAAGTTTGAATAACTTGCCATAGCTAGTTGTAACACACAAACAATGAGGGTCCACCTCAGTCAAGTGCCTCATAGTGCAATCGAGATGTGCTCCTGCACCTTGTTAATAAACTGAGCCAATTTATGCAAACCTTAAAACTAACACCAATGTCTTTCTCCATCAATTCAAAGAGGGCCTTCCTAGACATCTGTATATTTTTGGCCCTAGAACATAAAATTATGTAAACACATACACAGGCTTTCAAAACTGAGCAGTCTCAGGAAAGCAGAACACAGGAAAATAAGAACTATTTTTAAAAAATCTTACAGTCTCAAAAATACTAAATCTGGCTGCACAGAAAATTTACTGTATTTTTTGCTCCATAAGATGCACTTTCCCCCCAAATAGTGGGGGAGAAAGTATGGGTGTCTTATGGAACAAATACAGTAAAAAAGGGGTTCAACCACCACCATCCAGAAGCCCCCCACTGCCATGCTGGGAGGCCTCTGAACTAGCACCAGAGACTGCTTGCTGTTTGGACCTCACCATTCTGCACTACTGGCTTTCTAGGATCTGCTTCCTGGAGCCCACCTGGAAAACCAGCAAGGCCAAGAGGCCTCTGGCAGCAGGCAGTGAAAACAGCCAAGGACAAAAGGGGAAAGAATAATTCTAGAAAACCAGGGGAAACCACAAACACAGTCCCCCACTTAGGCAGTTGATTTTCCCATATTTGGGGAAATCACAGGGGTCAGCACATCCAAAGTGCAATAGATGAGCCTCACCCTGGGAAAACTACTTTGATGATCATGGTATCTCCCCTGCTAGGTATGATTTGGAATGGCCTCTGAACCTCCTGCCGCTTTCTGTGCCCTATCCCCCAAAGGCATGGTGACCCTCCGGCTGCACCTCCTGATCAGAACAGGGCTGCACAGCCCCAGTCCCAAAAGAGGCCAAGAGAGCTACTGTTTTGTGGTGCCCCACAGGACCTCCATCAGGGGCTGGATGTTCCTCCCACAATCCTCCAGTGCACAGATATTAGCATACCTAACATGTGGGGAAGGCAGGGAAAGCGGGGAAATTCAAACTTTCAGTTAGTGAAGAGGCTGCTTGTCTGCTTCCTTGCTAGTCCAAGCAGTTAGCTGGGAGAGAGACCTGGGACTGCCTGGGATTGTCGTTTTTAAATGTAAAATGTAGTTTAAAAGCTGTATGTTTGGGGTTAGTGCTTGGGGGAAAAGGTGCTCTGTTTGAGTTGGAACCTGCTTGTGTAGAAACGTGCATACTTGCTTTAAAAGCTGCCTAGGAAGTGTTCAGACCAGCCCCGATCAGGTGTTAGGTGGGGAGAGGGGAGGGGAAAGCAGGAGCAGGAGTGGAGAACAGCACAAAATGGCTGCCAGCTGCCGGCTGCCTTTTAGCTGTTTGGGGTTCTTTTTTGGCTGTTCTGGGGTCTACCAAGGCACTGTAAAGAGAAAGGCTCAGTCTACAGTACCTGGTAAGTGAATTTCTTTTAAGTTTTTTAAAGTTTCTGATCTCCCCCCCCCCCCCATAAAAATGCATCTTAAGGTCAGGTGCGTCTTATGGAGCAAAAAATACGGTATTAGCCATTATGACAAAGACTTCAATTACTATGCCACATGTTCTAGTGTTTCTGGGCTGGATGCAACACAAATGCTTCTACATAAACCAAGCATCTGCTGGGCAATGCTGTAGAGCAGGCTTGTCCAACCTGCGGTCCAGGTTGGCTCGTAATGCGGCCCAATGCAATTTTTTATTTTTAAAGAAATGCCAAAGTTTCAAGTTACACTGCCGGTGCTTGCGGCCGGGACATGTCACAACAGTGGGGGGGGGGGGAGAGGGAAGGAAGGAAGGAGCGGGAGGGGAGGTGAGATGGGGCCTGTGTGACTGCATTGCGCCATCCCTGTCAATAGATGGACCCCCTCCCGGCCCCATAAAGCCACCGGAGTCGAAGCTGGCAGCCTCTGCTGAGATCGCAGCTGCCAGCAAGCATGCTTGGAGCGGGGCTGCGGAAGACAGCTAGGGCTGCCCCCCTCCATGCAGCCCAAACCAAATTTATGTGCGGCCCAAACCAAATTTTCATCTTCTAATGTGGCCCAGGGAAGGTGAAAGGTTGGACACCCCTGCTGTAGAGCCACTATTAAACTAACTTCTTACCACAATGGTTTCTCCCATACCTCAAGAAAAGATTTAGCCCTTCAGACCAAAATTTTATGCATGGTATCAATTAGAGTAGAGGCACTGAATTAATGAGATTCATTATTCAAAAACTGATTAAATGGGTGTACTCTAAACGGAACTAGCAACAGGATTCTGACTTCTATTAATGTAACAAAAACAATAATGCTTCACAATACTCTTGGCGTATAGACAGGTACTTCAATGGAGGGATACTGGTGCTAAGTATTGCTATCTAGAATTAAAGTCCAATTATTTCATTGGGATTTGTTTCCATATTCGTGGGTATAGGCTTTCTGCCTCTATTACTTAAAAATCAACAACACATTTTCTGACTACAATATATAATATCAAATGCAATGTATGAATGTAATTATATATATGTATATATATGCTTTTAGATTGATTTTATGTTTCTTAATTTAAATAATATAGCTTACTTTTGCTGGTCAATGACTATAATAAAATAAAACATTTGATTCGATTTGATCTGACTACAAAAAAGTGTACTAGGAAAATTAGCTCTTTTCTGCCTCCTCACTAATAAATATCCTTAAACTGGCAATTGCTAACTACAAAAGCAAAAATAAAAAATAAAATCAAATAAAATCAAAGCAGATTAAAACAGATATGAGAATATGCTTACCATTTCTGGTGCTTCTATATCATCACAAGCATTGACATGACACTGCATCATCTTGTTGAGCAGCATACATCACAATGTGAAAGAAAAGAAGTACATTTTTAACAAAAACAATTTTCCCGTTAAATTAAGCATAATTTGTGGCCAGAATCCTACTAGCAATTTAAATATCCCTAAGTAAAATTACTAGGTGGCAGCAGTGCATTATCACTAATCCACAAAATACCAGATGCACTCTTGGTTGTATGGCCACAATACGACGAGGAGTGCAACCTTCATGAGTGATAATTCACCACTGCAATTTATCTTTCATTCCCAATACAATTCTGAGCGATTTGATTTTAATTTTTAAAAGTTCAAAACTTTGTATGAAATTTTAAAACTACAGGTCTTTTGAAATTTATGAGCATACACTCCCCTTTGCATAGTTTAACTTCAAAAGGAAACTGTTGACATAGTCTAGTGCAAAGGTCTCCAAACTTTTGAGCCTGAGGGTCACATCAGATATTTTCAAAATTTTTGAGTGCCAAAAGAACATGTGCCCACCCACTGCTGCATGCATGGGCTGAAGCGAAAGGGGCTTGATAAAACAGCAAGGCAGGCCAAATGTGGCCCGCAGGCCGAGACTCCTGGTCTAGTGCATTATGTCCATTTTATACTGTAGTTGTCCACCAGGGATAGGACATTTGGAATTTGAGGACTTCCAGTCCCTTAATTTGGCCTAACTCTCCAGGCAGAATTATGGGCCGGGCTTGAAAAATTTTAGAATGTCTCACCTGACAGTCAAAAATTTCACCAGTCAGCATGACTTGGACTATAGCCTTGCAATTTATGTTTAAACTTAAATTTAAATTTAAACAAAGCACTTTCTACATAACAATGCGTACAAACCTGAAATAAATATACCCTCAGACATGGGTTGCTTTATTACCTACGTGCCTGTGGGGTAATGAAGCTTCTATTTGGAATGCCTTTCTTTTGAATGTCTCCAGCAAAAATAAAACTGAAAGCAAAAGTGCCAGGCCTCATAAGGAGCCAGGTCTTTCGGTTGAAATTGCGAGCAGGGAATCTCTATATTCTCCATCATGGAACTACTCTACATTCTCCTGCAGAGCTATATATATCTATGTGCCACTCTTTTCGCGAGAAGAGGGCTGTTTTTCCTTTTGCAATGGGAACAGGGAGGGGAAGACTGCAGGATCAGAGAGAGAAATGGACTGAGGGTAAGGAGGCAAGGAGGGTCAGAGGGAGCTGTGGCTCCTCAAGCAGCGTTTTTTCACTACTCACAGAGTAGATTTTTCAAGCCCTATTTATGGGAGTGAAAACCATTAAGCCATAAGACAGAACAACCCTCTCTACCGTGTTTTCCTGAGTAAAAGACAGGTTTTTATATTAATATTTGCTCCAAAAACACATTAGGGCTTATTTTCAGGGGATGTTTTTTTTTCCTCCTGTACAACAATCTGCATTTATTCAAATACAGTCATGTATTTCTTCTGGTTGCTGCAGAATGCTGCACAATGGTGTAAGCCAGAGTTTCACTTAACTGGGGCTTATTTTGGGGGTAGGGCTTATATGAGCATCCTGAAAAGTCATACTAAGGCTTATTCTCAGGTTAGGTCTTATTTTCAAGGAAACAGGGTACCTCCATGCCATTCTCATGCCACTTCTTTGAATGACAAGAAAAGTACAGTCAACCCACGACTTACGAACGTCCCTACATACGAACTTTTCAATTTACGAACGGCTCCATTGGCAAAAACTGGCATCAACCTGCAAACAGAGCCTCGACCTATGAACGAGGTTGAGGCTCCGTTCGCAAGTCAATGCCAATTTTTGCCAACAGACCCGTTCGTAAATAGTTCCCTGCAAAAAGGCAGGGAGAAAGGGCTGGAAATTTGAATTTCCAGCCCTTTCTCCCTGCCTTTTTGCCTTCGAAGCTCTCAAAGGGCTTCCTCCGATGTTGGGGGGAAAGCCCTTTGAGAGCTCCGAAGGTGCCGACTGCGGCGGCGGCAGGGACCCCCAGGGAGGTCTCCCAGGGCTTGCCCACCACCATGGGAGACCTCCCTGGGTGTCCCTGCTGCCGCGATCGGCACCTTCAGAGGTCTCAAAGGGCTCCCCCCCGACATCGGAGGAAGCTGTTTTGAGAACTCTGAAGCCAAAAAGGCAGGGAGAAAGGGCAGGAAATTGGAATTTCCAGCCCTTTCCCCCTGCCTTTTGAAATGTTGGAACGGATTAATTCCATTCCCATGCATTTCAAATGGGAAATGGTACTTCGACTTACGAACTTTTTGATGTATGAACATCATTCCAAAATGGATTAAGTTTGTAAATCGAGGTACCACTGTACTCTGCTTGCATTGTAGATGTCCCAACGATATCTGTGACTTACAAAGGTCCATGGGAGGGCTAGTCCCACTGTCCATTACACTAAACAGAGGCGGCCTCCAACAAAGCTACCATCACCTCTCCCACTGATCCCTGCAAATCTCAGAGATTACTAGGAAACCCACAGTGCTGTGGGATGCTTTTTTTTTATTTTCTGAAGGAAAAATGACATAACAGTATGAAGACAGAACTGTGCCCTGGGGGGTTATGGCTGAATTATGGGGCTGGAAATCCTCAAATTCTGCAAGTTCCATTTGTATTATCCATGCATCTCCTTCAAGAAGAAATGCAGTCTCTTCCACTGAGATTTAATGAATTTCATTAAATGATTTTAAAATGTAGTTATTTTCGGAAGAAAACACACACACTTAAGGCATTTCTTATTACTGAAAATGCACCATCACTGTTAATTTTTTTTACAAGTTACCTGCTCTTAATAATTCATTAATGTTTACATAAGAAATTCTGGCACTCTATACATAAATACTAATCTCCAGAAATACATAGTGCTGTTTCAAATGATAGAAACATTCTACAGACATATTATACCAAAGATCTCTAGTGCAATCTGGCAAATGGCTAATCAGAAACTAGAGTCACTGAAACCTAATCTGTCATGCTACTCTAAGGCATTCAGTTCCAAAGAGTTGCTTTTAAGGATAGCAGACATTTCAAGTTCAGGCTTAGTTGCTATAAAGTGGGATAAACATGGGTGAACAAACATCACTACCTAACTTCCAGCACCTTAAAACACTGCTTGCACATTCTCTCCTTTAGTGAGACATGAAGGTTAACTGAGGTAAACCACAATTAAACCACATTCTTATCCCAGCAGAACACCATATTTCTGAAGCTGAAGACAGTTTAAACGCTTATGCTCCAAATGCTGGCAATAACATGAAGCAATGATTTATCCAACTGCTCCAAAACCTTTCACTGACTTTAAGAGCAGTTTGACATTTTTCGAAGTTTAGCTTCACAAAGACTAGACTAAGTCATTAGTTGTAAAAGTAACATTACACTAAAATCTAATACTGCTGAGAAGCACTATCTAGTGTCTCAGTAATCATAATGTGCTGTCAATTCAATTGTAACTCCTTGATTTCCCCCAAAAGTCATTTTTTAAAATTACAGTTTTAGATGAAAGCTGAAATTGAAAAATTTAATTATTGTCTTCATGTGGGGCACCACTATAGTCTATTCTTTTATGACAACCATATCCGAGTGCTCTTTACTGGAGAAAGGGGTGAACTGAAATTTCTCCTACTGAAAGAAACTTACCATTCCATCATAGCGATCACCAGGTCTGCCTCGTCGATCATAACCCATAAGATCCCTAGAAAGCAAAAAACAGTGCAGAGTATATATTTATATCATACTGAAATTTCATTTAACAAACCAAACACAGGTACCCCATCCATATTTCAGTGTTATAAGGACATTAAACACCAAGTTAACAGCTGTCAGTTGAAAAAGCAAATTGATAACTAGATAACGGCCAGCCATTTTTATTGCTAAAAAAGTATCTTGCCTGCTAAATCTATCTTACCTGATTTAAAAAACTTAAATAAAACAGAACCCTATTTATTTGTAATTTCAGTGCCATCACACCTGATACTACACAACTGTAACTTGGCACTGCTCTATAAAGGCATTAACAAAATTAACTTACCCGCCTCTAGGAGGAGGAGGGGGAGGAAGAGGAAGATTCCGAGCTCTACTACCACCTCTACCACCACGGCCTGGAGGAGGGGGAGGTGGTCCTCTGCGAGGGCTCATGTCATCATAATCTCTTCTTGGAGGCATGGGACGTCCACGACCTGGAGGCATCCGATCAAACCCCCCTCTTCCACGCATTGGAAAGCCGACAGGCCGTCCCCTTCTGTCATCAAACATCATTGTAAATCCACCATAATCATACGTTTCATCATAAAAATTTGGATCGTAAGGCTGTGCACGGCCTTTGATTGGAGACTAATATAAAAAACAAAACAAGGGCAATATTGTTAACATTTCCAGTCTGTGTTTACTATACATTAAATGTATACTCTTCTTTTCCAGTACAAATAGTACTGGTATCAACTATCAAGTACAAGATAAAACAAAACAACATCTGAAACTTAAAAGCTAACTCACTGCAAATAAAACTGAGTGGCACCCACTTCCTAAAACCTACTTCAGCAAACAAATAAGCCAAAATCTGGTCTGAATAAATGTGTCTTTACATGCCCACACAATACCAATTTAAGAACTACCAATTTATAAAGAAATTTGCTGCTTACATTCAGTTAGCTTAAACTTTCCCCATATTCTCCAACAATTGCAGCATTAAGATTACTGCCTTAACACAAAAGATGCACCCAGGGAAAAATACACAAATTATGCTTTCTAGAATAAAGTACCTCTGATATGAGATCCAGTATTATTTTGATGCATTCCACAACTCTATCAGGCTTTCCACCAATTAACACCACTCTGTCAGAGGAATGAGGGCAACATTCTTGGAACAACTTAATGGTGGTTTGAGTGTTCTGCAGAGAAATGTTAAACATTGTGAGGGTTTAGAAAAAGCTTCAACTAGTGAGTAATCTTCACAGTATTAATGTAGTTTGTTCTGAAGAATTGTTTGTTGAACAAGCACAGGCTAAGTTAAGGAGAAACTGATAACTCTGTGGAGAAATGTTCTCGAAAAAGAACCTTATGGCTGCCATATACAAATAAGGCATCAGTGACCTGATTCCCTACATTCCACCAATCTTTTACACTATGTGATCTATGAACAATTAACTACCCTATACCCAGTTTTTCAAAATTTGATCAAAAAGTGATTCCTCCCACAAATCCCAGTTAAATCTACAAAATTTGTTTAAAAACAAATTCAACATTCTTGACAAGCTCAGCTCTCACAAAAAAGTTAACTTGCCCCAATAAGCTTTTCTCCTAATTAAAGAAATTGCAACAATTAACGTCTGTAAGCCGGAAAATCCACCTATTTCACTGAATTCAATGAAGACCCTGTCACAGAGATGTCATCTCTTCAAAACAGGAAAACAACTGTTTCTTCCTGTCTGGAGGGACCCATTATAAAACCCTCATTAAAGAAACTTGCCATAAACCTAAAGGTCCTGATTAATTATGGTGATGCCTTGCAAGACGAAAGCCTCACGCAACAGAAAACTTGCAAGACGAAAGCATTTTGCGATTTTTTTGTGACTTGCAAGACAAATTTTTCCATGGCCATGCTTCGCAAGACGGATAGGAATGCATTAATTAAATTTCAATGCATTCCTATGGGAAACCACGCTTCGCAAGACGAAATTTTCGCAACGCCAGATGACTCGTGGAACGAATTATTTTCATCTTGCGAGGCATCACTGTATAAGCAAGTCTCAAATTCACTATTTTCAGCTAAAGCAGTTGAGAGGGCAATAGTTCTGCAACTCCAAATACTCCTGGATAGCAGTGAATATCAGGACCTACTTCAACTGGCCATTCAGCCTCAATATGGCACTGAGACTGCTTTGATCACCTTGCTACATAAGCTATACCAGGAACTGGTTGAAGGGACTATGACCTTATTAGTTCTCCTGGAACTTACAGCATCTTTTAATATTCCATGGCATCCTTATGGATTGCCTGACCAGATCGGATATTTATAGATTATACCCCCATGGTTCCAATCCTTTTTAGAGTACACTCAGCATTTGGTGGGGGAAGCACAATTCAATACCATGGCCATTAGCAAGTAGTAACACCAGAGCTCTAACCTATCATCCATACAATTCAACAACTACACAACGCCACTAGATGAGGCCCTTCACAGTTTTGAGTTAGACTACTTCTAAAATATTGATTACATTCAACTCTATCACTTCCTGTTACCAATCATCAAGAAAGCAGTCAGTATCCACCGAGTATTGCCTGAGCTGGATTAAGGTCTGGATCAGGTGAAAAAGATGAAATTAATTCCCCAAAAAATCAAGTGGAGCTGGTCAGTAAAAAAGTCAAACCTGGTGAATGGGAATCAACCTGTTCTAAAAAGGGTTGAGCTTCCCCAAAATATCAGATTCACAGTCTGGAGTGCTCCTTCATTCTGTACTGTCACTCAATTCCAGATGGCAACGAAGACAAGGAGTGCTTCTGCACGATTCTACTTACTATACCAATGACATTATCTTGGTTAATGCGATTTTGCAAGAGTCATGTGTTAGTTACATTGTGCCTTGATTACTTGAATGTGTTTCGCGTGGGCCTACTCTTGAATTAGGACCAGGACCTTTAACTGGCGTAATATGCAGCAATTTTGCTAGTTACCTTGTGTATGGTAATGAAATCGTAAGACCCTGGTACTGAAAGACCTGCGTTAGTTGCCACTCCAAATTCAAGTTGTTTTGAATCTATCAAGCTACAAACTGGGTAGGGGCCTGGCTATCACAGCTACTTTACCTATTGCCTAAGCCCTGCGGATCTTAGGAAATGGGTAATGCAGCCGTGAAAGGGCGGTACATTCACGCTCCTTTGATCCTGCCACCTTTTCACAGCTGCATTACCCACTTCCTAAGCCCCACGGGTCTTAGGAAATGGATAACGCAGCCGTGAAAGGGTGGCGTGCTCGCACCCCTTTGAAGCTTAAACCCTTTCATGCCTGTGTAAGGATCAAAGGGGTGCAAGTGTGCTGCCCTTTCCTGGCTGCTTTACCCTGTGGCTTCGCAAAAGGCAGGGAAAGTGGTTGCCTTCTGTGTATGAAACGACCCTCGATTTTTTGTCTAACTATTTAAGTAAAAATGTGTGGGGTTTTTGTACATTGAAAAATACAGTATTTAATGTACTGTAGTTTGTTCATATATCAGATTTAATTTTTATAGTCATGTTTGATTTTCTTTGGAATTTACCGTATTTTTTGCTCCATAAGACGCACCTTTCCATAAGACGCACCATTTTTTTAGAAGAAAACAGGAAAATGTTTTCTTCGCTCCATAAGACGCACAGACTTTCCACCCCCGTTTTGTGGGGAAAAGTGAGTCTTATGGTGTGAAAAATATGGTAATTATTTTATGGTTAGACTTGTGTTTATTTAGTTTATTTTTATGGCATTTGTAAGTCTCCTTAAGCGTTACCTAGTAATGGGAAAAGACTATAAATATAATCAATAATAATTATCTTTAGTATTATTACTAATAACAAGAAATTAAATCCCTTAAAGAAAACTTGAAGAAATATTTCTGCACTAATGTCCCAATGGGCCAGAATGTTCAAAGCTTTTCACTGAGGGAAAGGAAAGCTGAAACTTACCCCTTTCAATGGACTAGATCAACCAAACATGCTTATGTAGAAAATTGTGGCGCAACTTTTGCTGTTGTCACCATTACCAAAAGTTAAGCCTTCAAATGTAGTCTAAAGTTACATTTAGTTGTAATCAGGGAGAAATAACATAGTTTAGTGGTAGAAATATTACCTTGACAGTTAGTAAACTTAATATGCTAACACTTTGATGGAATTCTAAGTGGTAAGAATACCTGTTGCACAAAAGCTACAGCCACTTTGGTCATGCTGTTAAATTAGTCCAAGTTTTAGTGTACAGGTTTTCAAAAACAACAAACACCTAAATGGTTGCCTTAGCTACAGGGCAAGAATTACAGTGGTGCCTTGCTTGATGACGTTAATCCGTTCCAGCGAAATCGCTGTAGAGCGAAATCGTCATCAAGCGAAAGTAAAAAGTTCATTAGAATGCAATAGAAACTGGTTAATGCATTCTAATGGACGTAATACCTCATCATAAAGCGAAGATCCTCCATAGGGTGGCCATTTTCTCCTCCCTGTAAAGTGAAGAATCCGTCCCTAACACAGCAGGCGGCCATTTTGGAAACCCAACGATCAGCTGTTTTGATCGCCGTAAAAGCGAAAAATCGGTTCCTGAGCAGGGAACCGATCATCGTAAAGCGGTTTTTTGCTATCTAAACATCGTTTTGCTGTCGCAAAAACCTAATTGTTAAGCAGATTTGTCGTGGAGCAGGGTAATCGTTAAGCAGGGCACCACTGTACAGTGGTGTCCCGCATAGCGAGGTTAATCCGTTCCGGATTAACCTTTGCTATGTGAAAACTTCGCTAAACAGAACGGGGAAGCCCATTGGAATGCATTAAACATTGTTTAATGCGTTCCAAATGGGCACAAAACTCACAGTTTAGTGAAGTTTCCAGGGTGTGGCAGCCATTTTCGCACCCTCAGTAAGCGAGGGGAGGGCGCAAAAACACTGTGTGCGGCCATTTTGGGCATCCGGCGGCCATTTTGAAACCGCCGAACAGCTGATCTGCAGGTGTCGCAAAGCGAAGATCGGTAAGCGAAACGCTTACTGATCTTCGCTATGCGAGTTTTGCCCATTGGGGCCGACGCTAATGCGGATTCGTTATACGGTGCGCTCGTTAAGCGAGGCACCACTGTATATGAAAAATCATTGGAAAAGTTTATCAATCTTAGTCATCACAGCTAAAAAAACTCCCAACCCTGAACAATTTTTAAAAATGATTCTTTCCTTTTGACCCAAAGTTAAAAGGCAGATTTATAATGCAATGACCTAAACATATAAGACAGTATGTACAATGTGAAAATGTTTTTTAAAGCACAACACTGTATTACCTCTCGGAGTTCTTTGATTTTAGCACCCTTGACACCAATAATTCCTCCAGCCAAACTCTGGTGAATCAAC
The DNA here is from genome assembly GCF_051106095.1 of Pogona vitticeps. Taxonomy (NCBI): domain Eukaryota; kingdom Metazoa; phylum Chordata; class Lepidosauria; order Squamata; family Agamidae; genus Pogona; species Pogona vitticeps. Next base: position 240,294,956 of record NC_135784.1, read on the forward strand.
AGCCTTAGCTCACAGTCAAAGTCGCTTCCTTTGTAATGCTGGTACTGCAGACAGATAGAGGACATTAAAAATAATACATATTACTACCCACTATAATTTTTTTTATTTTAGTTATATAATTAAACTATTATATTGTGTTACTTTTCCCCAGTTCCTTTTCCAACAGTTAGCTCTGATTAAATCCAGGTTCAGTTAAAATCGTTTAAATATGCCATGATGCACAGAACTATGGAAGCAATACCATTAGTCGAGTTACTGGATATTAGTATTTCCTAATATGTTTTTAAATGGGCAGTTAAGTCTTTTTATTACTGAAAAATGTATCAAACCACATTGATGTGGTATAAAGGTAGTCTTGAGGGATATGAGCCCATAAATAATTCTTTGCTTCCTAGCCACAGATTTCTATGTGTTTTCCTTAATATCAAGTGGAATCTAGTATATTAGAATACCAAATAATCTCTATTTTCAATGCCTGTCAACGTACAAGAAGTGCATTGATAGGCACTGAAAATAGACACAAACTAATGGGGTGGCATAACATTTTGTCTTAAGCCTGGTGTTTCTTCAACATTTTCATAAATGACTTTGATAATGGTTGGAGAGAATACTCCTTAAATTGTCAGAAGATGCTAATCAGAGGGGTGTTCTGAAGATAGAACAAACGTTCAGTAAGACCTTAAGAGACTGAAGGAGTAGGCCAAAACAAAGAGAAGTTTCAACAAGGAAAAAGTTCTTTTTTTACATTTACACAGGAAAAATTAAATGCGCAAATATAGAACAGTGAGATAGCATGAAAAGGTAGGTGTGAAAAAGATCTAGATGTATTAGAACAGTGGTCCCCAACCTTTTTAATGCCAGGGACTGGCTTTGTTAAAGACCATTCTTCCAAGGACCGGGGGGGGGGGGTGGCGTCCATGTGTGGGGTTTATGTAGTAGTATGTTATGCCATCCTTTAAAGTGCCTCTGAGGAATCCCAAATAAAGATCAGCTATGCTAGTAGGTCCATCCTGACATATTCTTAGTCACATCCTGCAGCAGAAGCCATGGTCCACAAAGAGCTTTCAAAGCATCAGAGGGATCTCATTGTTAAAAATGGTACCAGTCAGAAGGACATAAAAGAATTTCCAAGGCATTAGATATGCCATGGAACACTGTGAAGACAGTCATCATCAAGTGGAGAAAATATTGCACAACTGTGACATTACCAAGAACTTGACGTCCCTGCAAAATTAATGAAAAGACTAGAAGAAAAGTGGTCAGGTCAGGGAGGCTGCCAAGAGGCCTACAGCAACATTAAAGGAGCTGCAGGAATATCTGGCGAGTACTGGCTGTATGGTACATGTGACAACAATCTCCCGTATTCTTCATATGTCTGGGCTATGGGGTAAAGTCGCAAGATGGAAGCCTTTTCTTACGAAGAAAAACATCCAAGCCTGACTCAATTTTTCAAAAACATATCTGAAGTCTTCCAAAAGCATGTGGGAAAAAGTGTTATGGTCTGATGAAACCAAGGTTGAACTTTTCAACCATAATTCCAAAAGATCTGTTTGGTGCAAAAACAACACTGCACATCACCAAAAGAACACCATATCCACAGTGAAGCATGGTGGTGGCACCATTATGCTTTGGGGCTTTTTTTCTTCAGCTGGGACAGGGACCTTAGTCAAGCTAAAGGGAATTATGAACAGTTCCAAATACCAGTCAATATTGACACAAAACCTTCAGGATTCTGCTAGAAGCTGAACATGAGGAGAAACTTCATCTTTCAGCATGACAACCACCCAAAGCAAACATCCAAATCAACAAAGGAACAGCTTCACCAGAAGATTAACCTTTTGGAATGGCCCAGCCAGAGCCCACACCTGAATCTGACCTAATTATCTGTGGGGTAATCTGAAAAAGGCTGTGCACAGGAGATGCCCTTGCAATCTGGGATTTGGAGCATTTTGGCAAAGAAGAGTGGGCAAATATTGCCAAATCAAGATGTGCCATACTGATAGAATCATACCCAAAAAGGCTGAGTGCTATAATAAAATCAAAAGGTGTTTTGACAAAGTATCAGTTTAAGGGTGTGCACACATATGCAACCATATTATTTCAGTTTTTTATTTTTACTTCCCTCCACCTAAAAGATTTCAGTTTGCTGTTCAACTGAGTTGTACAGTTGATAGGTCTCATTAAAGGTGGAAAAAGTTCTGAAATGATTTATCTTTGTCTCATTTTTTTTTACATCACAGACCATTGACATTTTAACAGGGGTGTATAAATTATTTGTTTGACCTTTTTAGTATTTATATGCTCATTTGGGTTAGCCTTAATTTTGTCTTTTAATGTTGTAAGCTGCCTTAGTTCTTTTCAAGGAGAAAGATGTGGTAAAAATATTTTAAATAAATAAATACATCCACATTAAGACTCATTAAGAACAAAAGCAGGCAACCTGATGCCCCTCCAGGCATTTCTGACTCCAATCTCCATCATTCCCAAATACTAGCCATGCTGTCTGGTGTACAATCTGGACCTATTAGTTTTACAAAAGACTTGCCTTGGAAGGAGAATCATCAAAGTTACATTAAAAAACCAACACTTCCACATGTTTTCAGAATGTGCACACCCAACTGCACCAGTGCCAAGTTCTACATGAATGGAAGAATGCTTCCAGATTAGTTTTTTATTGTGAATTTATTCTGCCTCAAACATTCAGTTTTACTAGGGAAAGGCCAGTGTTGAGGTCTCTCATTTGTAACCCTACCCTATTTTCTCACATTTTCTTCTGTCTCATAGCCTGGAAACACTATATTTAAGAGAGAAAAATTAATACCTTGTCTTGTTGCAAGCAGCCTGGAAGGCAGGCAACTGGGGCAGGGGGGAGTGCGCGTACGTGTTTCGGAAAGGGAGAAGGCTGCAATGGGGTCCGTGCTTCCAGGCAGGCAACCTGAAAGGCAGGGGAAGGCAGGCAACTGGGGCAGGGGGGGTGCGCACGGGCACGTTTTGGAAGGGGAGGAGGCGGCAATAGGGTCCCTGCTTCCAGGCAGGTAACCTGGAAGGCAGGGGAAGGCAGGCAACTGGGGCGGGGTGCGCACAAGCATGTTTTGAAAGGGGAGAAGGAGGCAATGGGGTCCGTGCTTCCAGGCAGGCAACCGGGAAGGCAGGCAACTGGGGCAGAGGGGAGGTTTGCGCGCGTTTTGGAAGGGGAGAAGGAGGCAATGGGGTCCGTGCTTCCAAGCAGGCAACCTGGAAGGCACCGGAGGGCAGGAGAAGGCAGGCGATTGGGGCGGGGGAGGAGGAGCGCACGCGCGCCTTTTGTAAGGCGAGAAGAAGGCAATGGGGTCCATGCCAGGGAATGGAAAGCCAGGGGATCGGGCGGGCAGGTGTGTGTGTCTGTGTTTTGGAAGGGGAGCGGGCGGGGGGGCAGAGATAAATGTCCGCGGCCCAGTTAAAGGAAGACCACGGACCAGCACCGGGCCGCTGACCAGGGGTTGGGGACCCCCATATTAGAAGACTAGAAGCTAAATGAAATGAAACTAAACCAAATTTTTAAAAGCAGCACGATAGTCGCATCAAGAGAAATCTAATGTGCAAATCAAGAAAAAAGAAACAGTACAACTCTATTCTGTTTTGGCCAGACCTCACTGGATTATCTTGCCCAATTCAGAGCACCACAATTTAAGACTATTGAGAAGCTGGAATGGACCCAGAGAAGAGTGACCAGACTGCTAAAAGGATTTGAAAACAAAGCCCTATGAGAAGCATTTGCAGGAGCTGGCTATGAAGACAGAGATGATGATGATAGCAAGGTACAAATGTTAGAAGAGCAGTCATATAAAAGATGGAGTAAGCTTGTTTTCTCTAGCTCCATATTTATTTATTTAAGCTTCCACAGGGCAGGACTCGAAGTAATGTATTTAAATTGAAGGAAAACTTCAAATTTAAAATTAGGAAGAGCTTCTCAATAGTAAAATCTGTTCAATATGGAATGGGGTGTCTCATTGGATGGTGGATTTCTCCAACACTAGTTTAAAAAGATGTTGGATGACCATCTGTCAAGGATGATTTCGTTAAAAGATTTCCTGCCTCAGTAGAGGGCTGGACCTGATAATCCATGTGATCCCTCCTTTCATCTGTAGTCTTCTGATTCTATATTACACAAAAAGCTCAGCTCAGTATTACTTACCTGCTACAGCATTTACCAAAAGGCTAAGACTGTTTACTGCCTGAAATAAGAAATATGCTGTAGACAACATGCTAAGCTCCACAGAACTACAATTTGACTTTGAACAGATGTTTTTGCTCCTATACTGTATCTACAGTTAAAGCTTGGTTAGCTTCAGTGCACAAATGGCTTACAATGGAATCAAATGTCACAAAACCAAACTTTTCTATGCAGTGGAACCTACTTCTCTTCCCTATGTATGCAATCTGCACCAGATTTTGAGGCAAGAGCCTGACCCACCCTTGTTTTTCAACAGACATCACTGCATCAACAAAAACATTTAACCAAATTTCATTCAGAATTCTTGACATAGATTGCCAGCACCCCACAGTACAGAAAAGAAATTGTAGCAAAGAAACTCATTCTAAGATAGGCACTTAGATGCATAATCTTGCCAATGCTGAACACCTACCTCTTCCAAAGTAGGGATGATTTTCTTCAAGATTTCTCCAATTGTTTCAATATCTGCACTTATGCTCAGTATGCTGTCAAGTCACATTAAGTTTCAGAAGTCACAAACAAGATGGAAAAAAGGTGAAGTTGTGCATTCATCATTATATATATTACAAACCAACTTTATCCAGCAGAACTTAGTTAATATTCCCCACTTAAGTAAGTCTGTTTACTGATGTTACAGCACATGCACCTTTGTTTATGCCCAATAATATAAATGGTACAAGTTTAATATAAGGTTCTGGAGATAAAAGAATGAGCTTCTTGGAAGGAGTCAGATTAATTGGACAAGAAATTGTCGAAGAACTGAAAGCAGGAGTGTATACTCATGTACCCCGCCACCATTAATTTAGGACACCCTTGCTATTACATTGTTAAACTGGCACACCTTGTCAGAGGAGACACGGGAATATGCAAGTGGTGAACACTGTATTTGAATAGGGTTATGAGACCAGTTAAAATTAGATTACTAATGGGCTCTGCAAGAAAACGAATACAAATGCAAGACAAAAAAGACAACACAAATGAGAAGTGAAGGAAGAGTGAACCAGGAGTTAGCATTTCATCAGAAAAAATTATGAACAGGCAATGCTGGGGGAGCAAGGTGGGCCACAAAGACAGAGCAGAGCAAGAGACTATTCTGAAACAATCTCATTTACAATGTAGCAAATATACAATAATTGAAGCTGTGCTCCTTCCATCGAAATAAAATTAGTGGATTGTTGGGTGGGCAACTCACGTAAAAGTTCAGTGACAAAAAAGACTTAATGGGGAAAATAAGACAGAAAACTTAAAAAAACAATACACCGTCTAAGGGGATACTATTTAATTATATAAAAGGCAGGTAATAATATACATTTCTCTCTTTCTAATCAGGCAGTGAGGCATAAACTGTTGGGACATACCGCTCGGGGCCACTGCTGTCTGGGACTGAAACACTGGCATTGTACTGCATTGGTCATTGGCGTTCGTGGATGTTGGCATTGGGCATGGGCATTCAATCAGAAGTTGTCAAGTAAGCACCCGTTTGGCAACGAGCACATTTTTGGGCATAGCCAACCAGGGTTTTCACATGGGCGTTCAGGGGCGGATGGGCCAACGTCATGGTGGGCAACGCAGGGGCAAGTCGATCCAGTACATGGGCAACGGAGATATATGGCCAAAAAAACAAGGAGAGGGAAGAGGGGGAAAAGCAATAAATTTTAATTTAATACAAACTATACTCATTACTCTCAATGAAACAAGCTTAAGTTGTTCTGAAGACTAACACAATAACGGATAGTTACATTGACTGTGGCTTAACAGTTATGGACTGTAAAAATGAGTCACTTGGCCTAAACTACTTTTAACATTAAAAGTTGTAGTAGCAGGCTGGCTCGTGAGGGTAGACACAAAATCTGTAGAGATTCAGATTACTGAAATCCTGGGAAAATTGGGAAAGCCACTAATCCCGGAATTATATGTATGAAATCTTTATTTAGGTAGGTGAATTTTTAAGTACACTAGCTTCAGAAAGGTCAGTTACTATACAAGTGATTGCTACCCAGTTCTTGCTTGTACCTCAGATCTAATAACTAAAGTTGACAGTTACAACATTCTGCAGGAGTTTGTTTTACAATATAATGAATATCAAACACAATGTGAAATGATAGTGCCAAATATTTCATTATATACCAGTATCATTACTATAAAATATTGAAGATTACGCAAAAGAAAGAAATTGCTTTTTACAAAGCATAGTGTTGAACGTGTCTATTCACAAGAGTCAACCCACTATAAAAGTATATATTTTAAAAAGTATATGGTTAAAAAAAAAAAAAAACAACCAAAACAGCTACATTGTTTTTAACAGGAAATGTGAGTTCTCCAGTAGTCAAATTAAGGCAATAAGATAAACTATTTAGTGTAATGTTTTTGTAAAGCAAGGGAGAGGTATTTTTTCACATGACTTATTCTGTGTTTTAATCATAGCATGAAAGGACTATCTGACACCTAAATTTAAAAAGTATTACAACAGCTTGTACATAAAAAAAATCTGTCCCTAGAAATGGACATAATCTGTCATAAATGCCATGTTCTACAAAATTATCAGTGTTTTATCTGCAAATACTCACATCCGTACGTAGTGCTTTTATATTTTTGCCACCTTTGCCAATCACTGCTCCAGCATTCTAAAAGTCAAAAATTACACAACATTTTCTAAAAGTACTCAGAGGAAAATAAAACAAAAACAGACATTGATATTAAATTGAAAAAAGAGACTTATATGATCTGAAAAGAAACCAGAGTACTGTATGTTGGATCTAATTTCATACTCCTCATGCTTTAGAAAGCAAAATTCATAAAACTTAAACTAAACACCGAGATTTAAATTATTTCACTAAACATGAGTCACATATCTTCTGGTCAGTTCCGTTTTATTTTGGGTACCGCCAACATAACATGTTATCCTAGTACAGTACTTCTTATAATTTATGAGAACTTTAAATGACTAACCACTACTGTTCTTTGAAATCTGCTGTTTTAGCATGGTAACTCTATGAGCTGCATGTGGTATTTTCCTAAATTTTAGAAGGGGAACATACTGAGAGCCCCATTTTACAACATCAAATATACATGTCCTCTTCAAAAATTAACTGCTACTTTTCCTGGGTAATCTGAAGTACATCATAGCTTATTTGAACGGCTTGACCCAGACAACACATCATTTGACTGAAATAATGTATTTTTTTGTGAAAGGACTGAATCTTTGGTCAGCTACTTAAAATATGCTTGGGAGCTGAGAATTCTTTAATTCAAAGAATATATCTTTTGTATCAAATTTGGGGTTTTAATCAAAACTAAGTAGAAGCTATAAACCTACTGTCTATCTCTGTGCATTATCCTGAAAATTAGTTTCAATACAAGCAAAGAAATTAAACAATACCACATATATATCAAAATATATTAAGTAAAAAACATACTTTGCTTTGAAGCAGAATACGCAATTCCACCATCTCATCAGTATTCCTAGACCTTTTGAAGGCCTGCTCCTCTTCAATATCTTCAGCTGGACGTTTGCCTATTGTTTACAGAATAAAGAATGAAAAACCCTGGGCAACTGATGTACTTTTGACATCAGTTAATAGTCTGTAAAGTAAGAAGTTGAAAATTTCACATGTAGACTTAACACCTCCATGAGGTTCTACATTCGAGCAGATCTAAATCCAGGTAGCCTGATTCTTAGTCTATCACTCTTTCTGTTATGCAACACTGGGTTTCAAAATTAATTATAGTACAAACTATACAATCCAAACAGCATTCATAACATATATCTATTAAAACATCATTTTGGTTACATTAGTGCAATGAACATATAAAATATGGTTGCAGTATAACTTTTTAGTAAACTCACTGCCCGTTTTTGTTAGAAAGAAGCCAACCATCAACCACTTGCTAGCGAAAGCTTTTATTTATGAATTTCAATTTCATATTATATATTCATTTTAAAATTTTACAATTTAAAGTTAAATTACCTTCTAAATGTAAAAAAAAATCAGTTATATATTATATGAACTTTTAAATGTTCACTATTCAGTAAGTGAACATTCTAAACTCAGTATCCTGAGCAACTGCAGTATCTTTGGAAATTTTGAAAAAACCTAATATAAAAGTAACTGCTTCACAAGTTAAGTCAACGCTGAAAGGCTTCTATCTGAATTTAGTGAATTTCCTCTTCATCCTATAGGCCACCAAATCTGCCAAGATGATTACAGGATCCTCCACAGCTGATATAAAAGGTATGGTGGAAGAGGAAGCCCGGCTATTTTAGAAGTCCACTTTTACAACATTTATAGAATTATATAAAACATACACACACCTATGAGGTAATAAGTACTGTACTCTGTTACAAAGAGCCCAGTTACAGTATAGGCAGAACATAACTGCCACAATTCAAAGTATTAATGAACTCTTGCTAGAGATTCCATGCAGTCACAACTGTAGTCAAAAGCTTTAAATTATCCATGAGAAAACATACCATTTGTTTCTGTATTAGTAAAAGTCTCCTCTTGCTGCTCTGTCTCCATTATTCTTACACTTCAGATAAAACCTGTTAAATAATAAACATACTGAAGTACTTCAAGAACACATCAAACTGCAGCTTGCTGAAGAAATGGGACAGGGCACATTTGGTTTACAACACTCACCAATATTATATAGCTTTGCCAAGCAAACCTTAAGTGTTCTGGGCGGGATCAAAGATCAGACAGCCTATGAAAAGCAACATACATTAAGTGTTGGTCTTGCTCATTTACAGATTAGGTTTCCAGAATGAAGATATGGAATAATTATCAAACAAGCAATTGTTTATCAACAATTATATTATTCTCCAAAAGTAACTGAAAAAAAAATTGCAATCCCATGACACACTGGGTCTTAACTCAGCACTACACATCTATTTCACCCAACCTGTTCAACCTATCATTGTTTTAAACTCAGTTATCACTAATTTATTTCACTAGAGAAACAATACTGAATGCAGAGATGTTTTCAATTAAAGATGATGTGCCTAGTTTTGGCAATTTGTGTTAACTTAGTGTTTTAAACTTCCACTCTGAAGCTATCAAAATCTTATTTAATACACAAAATGCACCCCTATATCCGATCTTTAAAAGCAGCGATATTCTGCCTCTTGAAAAATACAAAAATGAATTCAGTTCAGTTTACACAATTAGAGGCGTTTACACAAGAAAAAAAAGCCTAATTCAACTGTAAAAAAGTGACTGCAACTAATATTCCTTTACAAAATAGTATAACAAATTAGTGCAATTGAAGGAAACAGACTCAAAAGTTGCTTTATTTCCAATTTTAATAGGCCTGCTCTTTGTAGTCACAAAAGCATTCCCGAATCCTTTCCTCCCTTTGTGTCTGGAGCGCAGTCTTCAAGGCTAATCGCAACTATCATAAACAACCACAAATCCAAAAGGATTTAGGAATTTACCATAAAAGAACATGTTACAGCAATGCAACTAACGATGTTGTTAGCAACGAAAGGGAGCAACAAGGATTTCACAGACACCGCCTGGAACCTGAGCACCCATTTTATCCGTGGACGACGCGAGGCCCCCCCCCCCATATAAACCATTCTCCCAGGTGCAATTTTACTTTTTTTTATGTTACAACAGAAAGGATCTAATCCCTCCCTCGTCGCAGTTCGGCTATACTGTAGGTCAATTTATGCAAACTCAGTTGCCAATTTCAAGGGTTCTGGCGGGCTCGATGTAATAGGAAGAGTTCGTTCTCTCAAAAGGAAGAAGGGCAAGGCGACACGCAAAATGAGAAAATGAGAACCCGTTGCATAATCTTACGCTGATTTAGGAGGAAAGCAACGGGACCTAAAAATGGCGGCCGTAACAGCATATTCGGCTGTAATGGCGATCACGAGCTGCTAGGAGGAGCCGGGAGCGGAAGAAGTACCGCCACGCGGCGGCTCTCTTAAGAGACAGTTCGCCTCCGCTCCGAGAGACACAAAGGAGATCTGGCGTGTCTCCGTCTCTCTCCTCCTAGGAAAGGAAAATAGGACCATCCATAGTGGAGTCGCCGGGGCAGGATCAGTGTCCGCAGGCCCGAGAAGGGAAGGAAACGCCTCTCGCCCCCCCCCAACCAGCCGCCATGATTTCTGCCACAAAACTAGCAGATATCCTTACTCGTGCCGCTCTCTTCCGCAGCCAATGCGGAAACCGTGGCCGAGGAAAAGGGCTCCCGGCAGGGAAAAGGACCGGGGGGGGGGGGGAAGGGGAAAGAAAATGCAACGGCAGTCATGAGAAACGGCCCGACGGGCTCCCTTTTTGCCACAATACTAGCCCCCTCCCCGCTACGTTATTCGCCCCTCATACAATTATGTAGTACGCACACGTTGTTTGCTAAAACACACGCGCCAACAACAAAGCCCCACAGAACATAAAAATGTATCTCCTAAAGGCACGGGACGGAAGTCAGCTGCCTGGGGAAATCTATACACGAAGGCCCTCCTGGTTCCTTACCGCGCTAACTCCACTACCGAAGCCGCCTCCGGGAGTGAGAAAAGAGGATCAGAAAACGGCAGCGAGCGCGCGCTCTCACATACTACGGACCCTCGCTTATTGGCTCCCCGGCCTCGCCACTGCACCTCTATTGGTTCCCCGAGCTATCCTTCTCCGCTTCCTGAGGCTGCTATGTCCTCGAGTCCCGCCCTCCGTGGGAAACCGTCTGCGCGCCAACACCACAAACTCGGCCTGAGGGATTGGGCAGTGTTCCGGTCCCTGTCCTTTGACGGAATCCCCTTTTTTCCCATGCTTTTTCCCCCCGTTTTCCTTCCAACCCTATTCAGGTGTCGCGTGATATTTACATATAATAATAGTACGAATCAAACATTTTTTAAAAACCAAATTCAAATCGCTGGGCTTCTAAGACAAGAGTAAAACCTTTCAAGGAGAACCAAACTGACCTGAGCCTGCGTGCGTGAGGCTGCGGGAATCGCAGAAAATGGCGGCGGCCAAAACTCCGCCTTTTCCTCCCGATCTGTAGGGCAGGCGATAGGGCTGACTTCTCGCGAGCGCGGGGAAGTTCGAGGTGATACTTCGCTTTGGCGCTGAAAACAAAGCGGAGAGTCGAGAGGGCGGGCGACTTCGGTAGCCGTGTGTGGTGGTGGTGGTGGTGAAACGAGAACCGAAAGCTTCTCACTTGTGTGTGAGGTAGGAGCTAGGAAGGGCGTGTTCTTTTCTCTACGAGATAGCAGGTAGGTAGGAAGGAAGGAAGGATGGATGTAGTCAGTGTGTCCCACGGAAATAGAAACATGGGAAGGGAAAAGATCCTGTGGTGTATGGTGGTCTGTTTTTTTTAAAAGCCCTCTTTCCAAATTTATTTAAATTTTGTCGAAATCAACGTTTCCCCCCTTTAGGGAATAACTTCAAGTGGAATCCTGTATAAGCCTTATGAGCCACTAGTATTAGCTACAGCTAGAATCGACCTGTTGTTTTAGTAGGATTTACATAAGCTTGGACTTAAAGATTCAGTAGTTGCTTCAGTGGATCTCTTTTAAGTTGAGCCTAGAAACAGGACACTGGCCATTGAGTTCAATAAGTGTGCTCTGGCCCGCAGCGCAATTCTGGGGTGTGTGTGTTTGTGAGAATTGTAGCCTTAGTCCTTTTATGAAGTTGTCTTGAACCTAGTGTCACCTCAAATGAAGTGGGGATACGGAAATTTTTCTTTAGAGAGCCAGAGACTGACTGTGGGGAGGGACTGGTGCGCTCTTAAAGATGGCAGTTCTGTCCACACTGGCCTATAGTTATGGTACAGGATTCTCTGATACTACAGTTTGCAACTACAAAAATATCTTGTCTGATTGTGTTTCGAGAATACAGTAATCCATCCTTCCCTTTGAACAGCTGTCCCTTATGTTTCTGGCACAGGGCTAGCACATGCAGTCTTTTTGACATAATTCACTGGGATGCAAAATACCCTGTTTCCTGGAAAATAAGACAGGGTGTTATATTAATGTTTGCTCCAAAAATGCATTAGGGCTTATTTTCAGGGGATGTTTTATTTTTTCATGTACAACAATCTAATTTATTTAATTTATTCAAATACAGTCCTGTCATCTTTTGGTTGCTGCACAATGGTGGAGGGTGGGATTTCACAACTAGGGCTTATTTTGGGGATAGGGTTTATATTATGAGTATCATGAAAAATCATACTAGGCCTTATTTTCAGGTTAGGTCTTATTTTCGGGGAAACAGGGTAATTGTTGCTTAGCTTTCATGGATGGGTACTTTCACCAAACTGACATGGAGGATGGTGATAACTGAGTAGACAACCCTGTGGTGTATTAAATGGGTTGTTGAATTAAATAGGAGAGTGAAGAAACCTCTATTTTCATCTTTTCGTTTTAATAATTCTCTAAATGAGGCAGTCAAATTCTTTTTTTATTTTTTTCCCTAATTTTTATCAATATAAAATAAACCTACTACTACACAAAAAAAAACTATATGAAATACAAACAATACAATAAAGTACAATAACCCTTGTGCACCCATCACTTTCAGGACTACCGTGTTTCTCCGATAATAAGACCTATCCCGAAAGTAAGCCCTCCCCTTAATTTGTAGGATTCCTCTAAAGTAAGCCCTCCCCCGAAAATAAGCCCTGTTGCCCTACTTGCGCCCTGGGTAAGCTTACCGAGGGCGCGAAAAAACATCCCTTCAGCAGAGCGGAATGCAGTAGGGAGAAAGCAGAGCTTCGCCCTTCATGGCAGTGTTTTCGTCTCAGGGCGCGCCGAATGGGATCCCGGGAGCCAACAGCCGCGCAAGCTCCTCCTCCGCCTGGAACTCCCCTGCCCGGCGCGCGAGGGAGAGAGAGGCACGAGCCCTGCGGGCGCTGCACGGGCGCTCCTGCCCCCGGACCAGAGAGGAGGAGAACAAAAGCTTCAAGGCGGAGGGGAGGAGGCGACCAAGGCAGCATAGCGAGGAGCATCGCCTGCAAGCCGAGCAGGCACGCTCGCTCGCTGTGTTTTCCCCCTTCCCGGCAAAGCCTGCCTTTTTGGCTCCCCTTCCTCCTCGTTTCGCTTCCACAGTGGTGAGGGCTTCGCAGAGAGCCAGAAAGCGAGAGGAGCCAAGCAGGAAAGCAGGAAGGAGAAGCCCAGTTCTTCTCAGCCGCTGCCTTTCCCCAGCCTCCGTCTCCTCCCTGGCCAAGCCCAAGTAGTCGCCGCCGCCGCCGCCGCTGGTGCGGCTGTCGCCAGCTTTCGGGGGGGGGGAAATGCTCTGGTTTCTCTTCAGATCGCATTTTTGGGGGAGGGCTTATTTTAATGACGGGTCATTAAAATAAGCCCTCCCCCGAAAATAAGCCCTCTGCCCTTTTCTTTCCCCCAAAAGATAATAAGACAGTGTCTTATTATCGGAGAAACACGGTAGCATTACACTTCGTTCCATCCATTTTTACTCCAAAATTTCATTGTTTCTTCCCTCGGTGTAAACCCCCTCCCTCTCTGAAATACATGTTCCAAAAATACATTCCATATTTTCTTAAAATCATTATTTTTCATTTGGCCTCTACTTATTTTCATATCACATGTCAGTTTATTATTAATTGCCATGTCCCATAATTCTCTATACCATTCCTCCAAGTTAAATTGATTATCATTTCTCCAGTTCCTTGCAAAAATTATCCTTGCTGCCGTAATCATTATTAATATTAAATCCTTATTTTCTTTCACCAATTGATCTTCCTTAATCAGATTCATTAAGGCTGTTAACAGAGACATTTGAATATTCAATCCAATTACAGTATTTCAGATATTTATTTAAATATTAAATTCCATTCTTTTTTCACATAACCACCATATATGTAAATACGACCCCTTCTCTTTTTTACAACTCCAGGCAGTCAAAACCTAAAACCGTGACATATTGATTCATTCATTCATTTTTACCCTGCCTTTCTCCTTAAAAAGGACCCAAGATGGCTTATATCCAATGTTCCCACTAAGCTGGGTGTGTGTACGCATGCGCACAACTCCGCTTCCCTCCATGCAGCTGTCCTCCACCACCCAGCAATCATGTTAGGTTCTGGTTGTAATGGAACCTAGATCCTTGACGATCTTTTCCTTTTATTTTGTTCTCTATCTTCATTTACGTTTTAGCTGTAATGTCTTAAAATTACATTGTTGTTTTATTGTAAGCCGCCTAGAGTGGTCTAATACGATCAGATAGGCGGGATAGAAATAAAATAAATAAATAAAATAAATAAATAAAATATGTGGGGGTGGAGTAATGTGAGAGAGGCGGAGCCCTGCCCAGTGGGGAGGAAAATTAGAGGGTACGTTGCTTGCATCATTAAAATAAAATATTAAAGATAACAACAGTGAGTATACAAATATTTAAAAAAATCAAACAAATTTACTAAAAAAAAACCTTAGCAACACCAAAACACATTCAGAACATTAAGGTACAACCATCCATTTGAAAGCTCCACTCAGGCAGCTAGTTACTCTGGGAAAGCTTACCTAAAACATGCCTACTTGTGGAAGGATGGTAAAGATGGGGCCAGCCTAACCTGTGGGAGGGAGTTCCAAACTCTAGGAACAGCAGCTGGGAAGGCTGTCTCCTATGTTCCCACCAAACACCCCTGGGAAGGTGGCAGGACCAAGATAAAGGCTTCTGATGATGGTCTTTTAACACCTAGGCAGGATCATAATGAGAGACATGGTCCTTGAGATAGTGTAGATGCAAGCCGTTTCGGGCTTTATAGATTAGAACCATCAGTTTGAAGTGTGTCTGGAAATGGATCGACAGTCAGTAGAGCTGATTTTACAGGGGGAGTTATGTGATTACCATAACTAGCCCCAGTTAGCAATATCGCTGCCCATTTTGGACCCGCTGAAGTTTCCATAGACAGCCCAGGTATAATGTGTTATAGTAATCTCGCTGGGATGTAACTAAAGCATGTGTCACCATGGGAAGATCAGTCATTTCCAGGAAAAGATGCAGCTGGTGCGCTAGTTTTAATTGTACAAATGCAGTCCTGGCTACTACTGAAACCTGGGCATCCAGGTCAGGGATGAATCCAGGAGCATCCCCAAGCTGCACACCTGTGTTTTCAGAGGGACTGTAACCCCATCCAGCACAGGCTGCATCTCTGTTCCTTGCCTTTCAACTGATGAAGAGCACTTATATCTTGTCTGGATTAAGTTTCAGTTTATTAACCCTCATCCAGTCTATTACTGACACTAGACACTGGACTAGAGCTGAAGCAGCTTCCTCAGATTTAGATGGAAGAAGCGACAGAGCTGGGTGTCATCTACATACCGGTGACACCGAATCCCAGATTCCTGACAGTCCCTTCCAGTGGTTTCATGTAGACGTTAAATAGCATAGGAGACAAAACAGAACCCGGAGGGACCCCTCAAGCCGGCAACCAGGATATCAAGCAGGAATCACCCAGCACTGCCACTGTAAAACAGTGCAAGTCCCATCCCAGAGAGGGGGCCAGGAGGATACCATGGTTGATGGTATCAAAAGCTGCTGAGAAGTCTAACAGAACTAACAAGGACACACTCCACCTGTCTAGTTCCTGGTGTAGGTGATTCACCAAAGCAACCAGAGCAGTTTTGTCCTATAACCAGGCCTGAAGTCCAACTGAAATGAATCTAGGTAAAGTGTCTCATCCAGGAACTACTGGAGCTGAACAAGGCGGAGGTTGAGTAAAAGGTTTTCACACACAGGAATTGGGTAGATGGGCTATTTGAGGTGTATATCTCTATGACTCATCACCACCCCCGGGTGGAGGTGGCTAGGAGGGTCTCCTCAACCATAGGCTCCATGAACTCCAGAGATGGGGGTATTTGTATAAGAATGCCCCCACGCAGGTGGACATAACCGTCCACTCACCTTCTGCTGTTGTTGCAAGCTCCGTGATCCTTTCTTTTTGCTCCAAAGCTCGCAGTCTGCAAGCCACTCCTGGCAGGAGGTGAGAGGACGAGCTGTGCTGCAAGGTTGAAGAGTGGCTCACAGACTGCAAGCTCTGGAGCTATAGGAAAGGATCACGGTGCTCACGGCAACAGCGGAAGATGAGTGGACGGTCTGGCCCCAGTGTGCTGGACTCTCATAATGTCCACCTGTGCAGGGGTATTTGTATTCAAATACAAATGCCCCCATCTCTACTCCAGACTGTCATTGGTGCTAGAACTGGTCTTAGAGATGGCGAATGGTACAGGGATTGGTGAGGTGTCTGGCTCTTCCCATTCTGACTGTCAATGGGGAACTTAGGCACCTGCCGCTGATCTCAATCTTCAGCCAGTTCTATTCACTGGGCCTCTGAAATTTCCAATCTGGGGCTGGTATCTAGTTCACAACATTGACCCCAGCCAGCTAATGCCCTTTAAGGAAAGCCAGTAGCACTGAGATGCTGCAGGTTCTTGTTGTGATTTTTCCTCCACTTCTGGGGTGGGGCCAGGCCAGGCCAGTGGACAGGTGCTAGACTAGGTATCTCTGTTAATGTGATGGAGGCCCAGGTTGGATGACCTCTGGCACTCTTCTCCTGGGTCCTTTCCCTCAGAGAAGTGGACCCACTTAACTGTCCACCAATAGCTGGTTCTCACCAAGGGGACACAATGGGCTACGTCTCCTCTGAGGCTTCCATCCCATTCTCCCCTTCAGAGGCTGTTGAAAGTGACAAGTCTTCACTCTCTTGCGCCTCCTCCTGTTTTAAGCCCAGGTCCATCAACCAACCCTGCCTCTGCTCCAGTTTCCCGGAATGGCTCATCAGCCTTCTCAGTCCTGCTTTGTGCTCTGCTCTCACCTTCTGGACCCTCAGGCTGCCCTGCCTCCAGATTCTTTGAGATTATTTGGGGGGCACTGAACCAAGGCACATGTCCTGCTGGGGACAGCTGAAGCCTCCTCACAACTCACTGAAAGAACAGTTGGCGTAGTCCTTGATCCAGATTTGTCACTGGAGGCACAAGAGGCTTTGGTGTCATGAAGTTCTTTGCCCACTAACTTTGGCCAATATATCTACTAAAGCAGCGGGCCCCAACCATTTTTGGGGCCGCGGACCGGCTAAGGGGAGTGAGCTTTATGCAAGGTGGAAGCTCCATGTGAGTGTGGGGGTGTTGTGCTCGTGCGTGTGTACAACACCCCCCTTGCATGCGACACACCCACCGCACGTGGGGGCCCAGGAGATTCGTATCCGCAGCCCAGTTCCAGCAAGCCCATGGACTGGCACTGGGCCGCGGACTGAGGGTTGACGACCACTGTGCTAAAACCATTACCAGAAAAAGAGCTTAACCATGGTGACTAATGCTCCAGTAACCTGTTTTGGGGTTATTTCATATTGTTGTTGTTGTTGTTGTTGTTGTTGTTGTTGTTATTTTTTATTTTTATTTTTATTTATTTATTTATTTAATTTGTATCCCGCCTATCTGGTCAATCGAGGACCACTCTAGGCAGCTAACAATCTTAAAAAATAGTACAGTAAACATGTAAATAACAATTCTAAACCATAAAACACTGCATTATGATGGGAAAACACAAAACATAGCACAGTAAGGGAGAAAGAAAGAGGTCATGAGTTATGTGATGGGAAGGCCTGCCGAAACATCCAAGTTTTTAATTGCTTCTTGAAGGTAGTCAGCGAGGGAGCCCTGCGAGTCTCAGGAGGTAAGTTGTTCCAGAGGCAGGGAGCCACCGCCGAGAAGGCCCGATTTCTTGTCTTTTCCTTCCGGGTCTCCCTCGGCGTTAAGCTCCTCAGCCTCACCTCCTGGCTCGCACGAGTGACACGGGTAGATCTTGGTGGGAGTAGGCGTTGGGAATGCCCTTTAATATACAGTAATCTGGAAATCTTAGTTGGTCCAAAATGCAGATATTAGGGACAATACAGCACTGATCTTGAAATATTTGCATCGGCAATTGTTTCTGGACTGACTATAAAGTGCTGTTATTGACAATGTCTGCAAGGAACTGGGAAGACGCATGCCTGAGGGAGTACCTCTTGTTGCCTGTGCTTCTGGATCTAGGAGCAAAGCGGTCAGTACATCCAGTAGTGATTTGCAATGAGGCCTTCTCTAATCTTGGAATGTTAAACTGTCCAGAGTGGTGTTCTGTTTCTAAATGATCAGGATAAACATATAGTGTATATCTGAGCTAAGGTGTACAAAAGCATAAATTCTAAGTAAATGCATGTAGGCTTGAACCAAGACAGGTGCCATATCCTGTACTCATTTAGGAAAGAGCGCCTTCTCCCACCCAGTTCTGCCAGAGACACTCGTTCTAGCAAGGCTGGGTGACTGAGGGGCCTAACGCCGAGGGAGGCCCGGAGGAAAGAACAAGGAACCGGGCCTTCTCGGCAGTGGCCCCTTGCCTCTGGAACAACTGGCCCGTAGAGATCCGTCTGGATCCTTCTCTGGGTGTCCTAACTACTGTAAAGACATGGCTATTTAGGCAGGCTTTCCCTCCTGCTGTATTTTAATATCTACATTTTTGCATCTTGGATTTTTGCATGTTATTGGTTTTATTGTTTTTAAATTTTGTTATGCCGCACAGAGTAGACTAGATGGGTGGGGTATAAATCTAATAAAATAAAACAAATAATAAAAATAAAATAAATTAATGTAATAATGTAACTAGTTGGAGTTGTCACACATACAGTTTTAATCTCAGTTGCAGAGCTACAGGACACTACTTAGATGGGCTGTGATCCAGCAGATTCCTCAGCAATTCAGTATTTGGATTATAGCTAGTTTAACTGTGACATACACAACAGTCTAGAGACAAATTTGTTTTTGTATACACTTTCAGATAGTAGCTTGTTTAAGATGTCTCAAAAAAGTTTGTTTTGTTTAATTTCAGGGCTTTCAAGTTTTGCACTCCTGCTTAAAAGAAGATGACTCCATCAGTTCTTGCAGCAAGGGTAGAAACTTGGCTTTCATCTACATGGCATGTGAAGGTTTCAGCACAGTGGCTAGAAGCTTGTATTGATTGGATTCAAAAAGAAAATGGTGGGAGCACTTTGGCTCAGGCTTCAATTAATAAACAAGTATTTGAGCAATGGCTTCTTACTGATCTCAGAGATCTTGAATACCCTGTTCTGCCTGACTGTATTTTAAATGATCCAAAAGGAGAATTGAATGGCTTTTATTCCATACAAATAGATTCACTTGTTGATGTGAGTCAACCTGCCTATTCCCAGCTGCAGAGGATAAGAGGGAAAAATAGTGTCAATGAGGAAATCACTGCCAGTACTCAGGGAACCTTGAGGTCTTGGGAGACAAAACCTACTCGAATGTTAATGCTACAACTAACTGACGGCATACATCACATTCAAGGTATGGAATACCATCCTATTCCTGCCCTCTACAGCACTCTTCCTCCAGGTACAAAAGTTATGATACAAGGGAAAGTTGGATATCGCTTAGGTGTTCTTTTGCTTAAACCAGAAAATGTGAGATTGTTGGGAGGTGAAGTAGAGAGCCTTGTAGAAGAATTTGCTGCAGAAAGAGTTCTTGCTAGACTAATTGGAGATGAAGAAAATGGTCCTAACACTATCAGGACAAATATTGGAGAATCTGCAGTTTCACAACCGCTTGATGAACTTGGTCAAGTTCTGGGCCCCTCTGATGAAGAGCTTCTGGCAGGTCTTGAGGAAAATGATGAATTTTCAATCAATGAAGTCCCTCTTGAAAGTGGCTATTATAGCAGAAGTACCAGTTCAAATTCTGCCAGGCATTCTTCTCTCAGCAATGGAAGCAGCTTGCAACAAGGTCCTGCAGTATTCATTTCAGGAAATGAAGAACAAAATGTTCCCATTTTGGAAAATACGGAAGGGCATTTTGATGAATTTCCATTAGATGATGATTTATTTTTAGAAGAGGAGGTGCAGGAAGAACAGATACAGGTTCTGAACAGAAGTCCTATCATAAACTGTCAGCCTACCAGAGAAAAGAAATTTGAGGAAAGAAAATTATACAGTGACACTAAAGAAAACACAGGAGATTTTTCTACAAATCATGAAGTGGTGCACATCCAGAACTTGGATGGCTGTTTAAGCTATAAGCTTGTACAAAAGAATGATAGTAAAAGCAATGAAATGTTTTCCTGTATCTCTAGCAATAGATTAGCAGACTTTCATACAAAAATTGAACAATATTCTAACCATGTACAAAGTTGCAGAATAAAGAATAAATTCCATGAAGTCTGTTTAGATACTCCTCCTTTCACATATTTATCAGTCTTATTAAGCAGCAAGCCCAAATGTATTACAACCGTGAAAATTAAAGCATTTATAGTAACTCTTACAGGAAATTTAACAAGCAGTGGTGGCGTCTGGAGTATAGCAGCAAAAGTATCTGATGGCACAGGTTATCTGGAAGTTAATTTTGCTGATGAAATTCTAACAAGCTTGATTGGGTTTTCAGTACCTGAAATGAAACAGCTAAAGAAAGTTCCTGTCTTGTTCCCAAAGCTTAATGAGGGTTTACAGAACTGTCAAAGAGAGCTAATAGACCTCTGTTGTTTGATGACCATTGAATTTAATCCATCCCAGACAAAAGCAACAGTAGTAATTTTGCAAGATGTTAATACGCATGATTTGGATAATTTAAAAAGACGGTTACACATGTGACATTTAAGTGACAGTTTTGATTTTAATCCCAGAAAAGTGTCGTTTTGATGCTGTTTTGATAATGTTTGGATTAAGAAAGGTCACGATGTGAGAAATATTTTGATACTTGAACATATTTTCTTTACGTTTTCCTAGTTCAAGATACATGTATATCTTAACAAAGGTTTGCGTTATGCATTTTTAATACTTAAATATCAGGAAAGCAAGGTTTTGAAAAAAGGCAGACATTAAATAGTAAGGATCTGATTCCTGAGACATTTTATATTTAGAGAGTAGTGAAAATAAGGTGGTGCAAAAAAGCTGGCGTGAATTCTATTTGTGTTGTTTTCACTTGTAGCATTCAAAACTTGTGCCTTTAGAAAATCTTAAAGTAAATTTAACTGTTTATAAGACTTTTTTTTTGCTCAGAAATTTAAAAGTTAAATAGATTTACTTGTTCATGTATGTATTATTGTTTATGTATTTGCAAACTGTTTTTATAAATAAAAATCTTCCAAGCTGGCTTACAAGTAAAATAAAGCAAGTTTTTTGCAGAGGAGTTGGAAGTTCTTCATTGGGTTTCAATATTACAGTATTTGGTGATGCCTGTGCTATACCTTCGCTAAGAAAATGTTCAATTATGTTGTAAAAAATATTGATGATTTAAATTATGAAGCTCAGCAGTTATCTTGTCATATGTTACTGCTCTAATGTGTATTTTAATAGATATCAAATTTTTAGGAAGAAGTTGAGTTATATCAAATCATTAATGCATATTTAAATGAAAGTGATTTTTGTTGCATTCTTATGCATACTTATTTAAAAGTCAGTTCATGTGGCTTACTTCCAGGAAAACAGATGCAAGACTGCAGTCTTGGAGTACAATTCTGTATGACTCGTCTTGTAATAATAGAAATGGAAATTAAGGAAACTTGTGAGTAGATAGGTACAGGATCACACTGTCATATAAAATGAAAGACATTAAGTGTAGATGCAGTATTTCTATCTAAAGCTGGCAAAGGCAGTTGATGTTGCACAGCAGTTGCAAGACTTGATGTGCAACAGCAAATGCCTATGACTTTAAATTTGCATTAGTTTGCAGCTCAAATTTATGACAACCGAGTTGAGTTGCCATAATTTTTTAGTTAGATTCTAGTGGCCAATATTGAATATTGTGACATGATTACAAGAATTTTAGAGCATTTGTTACACTGATTGTTAACATTGATCCTACAAATACAATGATGTTAGTATACCATCCGATGGGTAATCTTAAAGTGATTGAGTTGTAACACATAATATTAGATTACATTTCCTCCTGAAGGGGAGAGATGGGGCAGCTGTGTCTTCTGTTTGGTTCTCTAAGAAATGTCTGTCTTCAATCTTGCAATGTAATAGTAGCTTTTGCTTTTTGTACTGTTGCATGGCCTCCAAAGCAAATAATTTGTATAAGTATGTAAAACTCATAAATGGAAACATAAGAAGAAATTGAAGTAAATTTAATCAGTGTTCAAAATCCTGTTGCTTAATGTAGTAAATTCCTCTAGAGTAGACCCATGGAATCAATGAGAATTTGATGAGTAAACTCAAAAAAAAAATATTGATTCAAATCGGCCTACTGTACCTTAATATAGTAAGTTCTGCTTGGAGTATAGTCATTTGATTCAGTGGGACTTATGCAGTAGCATGGTACCCCCACGCATGGATGCCCCCCCCATTCACCGATGCCAGTCCTTGGAAGAATGGTCTTCAACAAAACCGGTCCCTGGCATTAAAAAGGTTGGGGACCATTGCAGTAGCTGACTCATCAAATCCCTGTTGATTCAATGGGGCTCCTCTAGTGTGATGCAGTATATTAAGCAAGCAGGCTTGGCCACCATCTCACAACCAACTTGGCCACCATCTCACAACCTACAAAACCACATACTATTAGCACAGGAGAGCACAAGATTTTAAAAAGCCTAAAAACTATGTGGAAAAGTGATTACTACAAAAAGTTCTAAAACATTAAAACAAATAAACAAAAAACCCTAAGTCCTGGGAAAATGAAAAGGTCTTCATAGTCGTATGTCACTGTTGAACTGACAAGAGAGCCTTTCTGACTGTGACATTCCTAATCAGTGAGTAGACAAAAAGAAGTGATGGTAGAAGGATCCACTGCCTCATCCTCTGTCTTTAATGTGGGATGTGAATGTACTTACGCACAGGTCACTACGGATCACATTTTTCAAAATTTGCAGTCTGTCTTCTGTTCTGACAAACTATGATCTTGTGATTACACTGGTGATCAACAGCAACTTCAGGGCACCCACAGCTTTTTGTATGGCAAATATAAATGTGTAAAAAAAGACATTGTCAGGCCAATATAACTGCTGTTTGATAAATGAAATCTAATAGCCAGGGAAAACCCTGTCTAGGAAGTAATAGTATCAGGGCTTCTATACTTTGTGTAGGTCCTATTTGCAACAGTTATGCAGTGATTTGGAAAACTATACACTAAATTATCATGTCTATACAGTAGTTTTTTTAAAAAAAAGAACATTGGTTTCTAATCAAAGTACACAGATGCAGTTGTCTCTAAGATGAAGTGAAAATAGTGCATTGTTTAGATTAATGTCTTGTTGCCATCTGTCGCAAATCTTGAGTCAGCTCCAAAGGCTTGCCATTACAGTAGCTACTCACATAAGGTGCTTTGATGCCGAGAAATGCTGCTCTTTTCCTTCATCTGACTAAACTCTGTAAAGAAGCTTAGTTTTTTTCCCCTTAAATTGAGATAACTATTCTGAAGCATTCAACTTTGTTGCTGTTATTTTATAAAGTACCTGTGTCCTTAGAAGTATCTTATATTGACTGATTTTTTTATGGTTTTTCTAGAATAAATCATCAAAGGGCAGGCAGGGAGAGATGTATAGATAGATTCCGTGTTCTATTTTATTGTTATTAATGACCAAAATCCTTCTGGATCCCTATGCCAACATAGTGCAATTTGTGTAAATCTCATTGTTGAATTGTAGCAGATTTAAAAGGTAGTATAGGTATTTTCTGTTATGTAATGTGTCATGATACTTGGCAAGCAACAACAAATATCTGAGCTAATTTAGCAATTTGCAGATGAGATTTATGTCAGTTGCATAGACTGGACCATTGTCTATACAATTTCTTCTGATTTTGTTGTAAAGGACATTGAATCTTTTTTTAATCTGTGAGAAACAAATTCTGCTGAGGATCCCTGGCAAAGTAATGGCACAGGTGAATTCCAGCCTGTAAATTTCTGAAGTATAGCTACATGTTAATGCAATCTTAGACTGCAGTAACAAAAGCATGGTGACCAGATCATAAATAATGAGCATACTTCAGGCTATCTAGTTCAATGTGCACTAAACTTGTTCTATATCATAATTTCTATATCATAATTTACTGGAAGAGGTCAGGGTAAGTTAAGTTAGTTAAGTTTTATTATACGGACATAGAGACAAAAATTCAAAGATAAAAACATAATGCAAGATATACAAAATAAGTTGTTAGAACATATCAACAGTATAAAACTTGAGTCAGGTGGTTGTCTTAATATAACATTTTACAAATTCTTAAAACTGAGAATAAAAACTTAGCCACCGACTGTGATCAGGGTTAGAGTCAAAGGAAAATTGTAACAAGTTTCATTGAAAAACCAGGAGGAACTTTTTTGTATACTCTGCTGGTACAAATGTTCAACATTCGAAAAGCGTGCCTCCAGCAGTTCACCTATGAGGATTGCTGTAGCTACATCTTGAATTGGAAATTAAGCAGAAAAAAGGTTTGTGCTCTTCTGTCTTCCAGTATTTTGGAAATCAGCTTCCAGAAGTCCCAGCCACTATAACCCATGATGAAAAATTTGGGAGCTGATGTCACAAACAATAGGAAACCAAAGGTTGAGAACCACTGGAGCAGATGATCTCCAAGGCTTCTTCCAACTCTATGATTCTATAATTTATGCTTTCCATAATTATTGTTGTTGTTTAGTCATTAAGTCGTGTCCGACTCTTCGTGACCCCATGGACCAGAGCACGCCAGGCTCTCCTGTCTTCCACTGCCTCCCGGAGTTGGGTCAAATTCATGTTGGTTGCTTCAATGACACCGTCCTCTGTCATCCCCTTCTCCTCTTGCCTTCACACTTTCCCAACATCAGGGTCTTTTCCAGGGAGTCTTCTCTTCTCATGAGATATCCAAAGTATTGGAGCCTCAGCTTCAGGATCTGTCCTTCCAGTGAGCCCTCAGAGTTGATTTCCTGCAAAAATGGATAGGTTTGTTCTCCTTGCAGTCCAGGGGACTCTCAAGAGTCTCCTCCAGCACCACAATTCAAAAGCATCAATTATTTGGCGGTCAGCCTTCTTTATGGTCCAGCTCTCACTTCCATTCATTGCTACCGGAAAAACCATAGATTTAACTTATACGGACCTTTGTCAGCAAGGTGATGTCTCTGCTTTTTAAGATGCTGTCGAGGTTTGTCATCGCTTTCCTCCCAAGAAGCACAATTTTGTCACCATCCGCAGTGATCATGGAGGCCAAGAAAATAAAATCTGTCCTTGTCTCCATATCTTCCCTTTCTATTTGCCAGGAGGTGATGAGACCAGTGGCCATGATCTTAGTGTTGTTTTTTTTTTTGATGTTGAGTTTCAGACCATTTTTGGCGCTCTCCTCTTTCACCCTCATTAAGAGATTCTTTAATTCCTCCTCACTTTCTCCCATCAGAGTGGTATTATCTGCATATCTGAGGTTGTTGATAGTTCTTCTGGCAATCTTAATTCCAGTTTGGGATTCATCCAGTCCTGCCTTTCGCATGATGTATTCTGCATATAAGTTATATAAGCAGGGAGACAATATACAGCCTTGTTGTACTCCTTTCCCAATTTTGAACCAATCATTTGTTCCATAGCCAGTTCTAACTGTTGCTTCCTGTCCCACATAGAGATTTCTCAGGAGATAGATAAGGTGGTCAGGCACTCCCATTTCTTTAAAGACTTGCCATAGTTTGTTGTGGTCCATACAGTGAAAGGCTTTTGCATAGTCAATGAGGCAGAAGCAGATGTTTTTCTGGAACTCTCTGGCTTTCTCCATAATCCAGTGCATATTAGCAATTTGGTCTCAAGTTCCTCTGCCCCTTCAAAATCCAGCTTGTACTTCTGGGAGTTCTTGGTCCACATATGGCTGAAGCCTACCTTGTAGGATTTTGAGCATACCTTGCTAGCGTGTGAAATGAGTGCAATTGTCCAGTAGTTGGAGCATTCTTTGGCACTGCCCTTCTTTGGGATAGGGACGTAGACTGATCTTTTCTAATCCTCCGGCCACTGCTGAGTTTTCCAAACTTGCTGGCATATTGAGTATAGCACCTTAACAGTTTCATCTTTTAAGATTTTAAATAGTTCAACTGGAATGCCATCACCTCCACTGGCCTTGTTGTTAGCCATGCTTTCCAAGGCCCACTTGACTTCACTCTCCAGGATGTCTGGCTCAAGGTCAGCAACCACACTATCTGGGTTGTCTGGGACATCCAGATCTTTCTGGTATAATTCCTGTGTGTATTCTTGTTTCATAATCATACTATGCTATTATATATTTACACAGTCTATTTAGCTCTTGATTCTTCAGATGCTGTGAGGCAGAACTCAGAGTGAGCCTCACTTTTCTATGAAGGCCACTGAATCACAGGAAAGTGAATTGGTCCTTGCAGCTAATGATAAGCACAGCCACATCTGGCAATGGCCGAAACTCTCTTTTCTCCCACTCTTTAGAATTTTTTTCTACGTTTTTATGTTTTGATTTACTTTTACTGCTCTTGCAGTGTAGCCCTAATCATGTCTACTGCAAAGTTAACAGGAAACAAATGTATTGAGCTCAATGTGGCTTAGTCCAGAATAAACATTTATAATGTTTGGAATCTTAATAGATTCTTCTACTAATCATGTTATTTCCATTGCATTTTTTACTCATTTTATTTATCAATACAACACCTCAGGATAGATTTAGTTTTATCACAGTACTACAATCCAATTGTTATTTCTTCCATCACCATAACTAGCAACAATAGAATTCATTATGGAGTTTGGGGGTTAGTGAGGAAGTAACCTCATCATCTGCGCCACCCATACAGATACTAGTAAAGTGGCATAGCTTTATATATGTTAGTGATGTATTCTGAGAACACATTACAGATCCATACATGGCAAAAATCTCATTTTAAGTGGTACATTTGTTAAGAAACTTTAGAATTTAATTAGAATTATCTGCATTTCAGAAGGTCCTAGATACTAGCAATGTAGTTTAAAAGCCTAATAATAATAATCTTAGAACTGCAGACCTGGAAGGGACCCTAGGGATTATTGCACCCAGCCCATGTCAAGAAGGCACAGTAGGAAACCGAACCCCCGGATCTAAAACACTGAACTATCTGCTCATCATGTTGCAGAGATACATTTGAAGCATACCTAGACAAATAATGCATAAACCTCATTGGCTACATAAAGCAAAGGAAATATGGGCAAGAGAAAGGCTTGTATGTATTCAATGCTGAATTTTCCCATTCTGTTTTTGAAACAATTCATTTATCTATGCCTGATTTTTAAATATGTTCTCCTGCTGTGCAGTTATAATTTAGGAGTATTATGTACTGTCACTTCTCCATTTGTAAACACCCAAGACCTGCTGAGCAATTACTGAATAACCTTCTAATGAAATGCAGTAGAGGATTCTAATTAAATTGTAAAGTTGCTTAACAACTGTACCACTTAAAATGAGATTTCGCCAACTATGGATCTGTAATGAGTTCTCAGAATACATTACTAACATGTATAAATGCCAAGGTCAACATAGAATATTGCCTCCTGGGTATGTGAGAAGAGGTTTAGTAAACAAAATAAATACACAAAATTAAAATGATATTATAGTACCGAGAAGAGAAATCATTTGAATTTCTGTAATACATGTCCGGAAAATGTGTTTATGGCTTATCTACAGTGTCTGGTTACTATTGGAGCTCTAGAAATCATTAATAACAACAATATTGATATGTATAGTTCAAAATAGCCTTTAAAAATAAGAAATGCATAGAAAATTGTATATTCCTAATTAGCAATCCAAACAAGATTAGCAATATGCAAATTCCTGTTCATCTGATTGTTTCCACCAGTCTCAAGAGCCTTTTGCACACATTACATTGACCACTGATTCATTTGTAGTACTAATAGTCATAATCCAGGGAACAGTTCTAGGCTTGTGGTTTTTTAAATAATTATTTTTATAGCTATAGCATAAATATAAACATAAAATACACAAGCCAAAATGCAATTTAACTGTGTTCCCCACCACCATAGACAGGACCTCTTGCTGTAATCTTCTTCCTCCATCTATATTCTTCTTCTATTGTCCTCTTCTCCAGAACTGCATTGATTCTTGATTTGGAGCTTTCCCTTTTCCTCTTGTTAACACATATTCCAAAAATCTGCCCCATACTTCATAAAAATTATTCTTTTTCAACTCTCCTTTCTTAATTTTTAAATTACAAGCTAGTTTATCATTTATGGCTATATTCCATATTTCTTTATACCACCCATCGATTTGAAATTCAGATTTTGATTTCTGTTGCCTGGCTATTATCAGTCTAGCTGCTGTTAATAAATTGGTTATCAGTTCTTTAGTCATCTTATCATATTCCACATTCTCAAATATTGATAACAAAGCAATCTCGGAATTAAATTCTATATCTTTTTTACATATGTCATTTAATTCTTTAAAAATTTGTTTCCAAAATCTTTGTACTTTGTCGTATTCCCACCACATATGAAAGTATGTACCAATTTCTTTCTCACATTTCCAACAGACATTCGGATAACTAGCATTAATTTTATTAGACCCAGTTTAAAAAGGTTTTCCCTTATACTCACTGACATAAATCTTAAAACTCTCATTTTCCATATCTTCCTCCATTCTTCCTCATTTATTCTTGTTTTAATGTTCCCACACTGTCTTCAATCCTTCTTTCTCACTTTTTTCTTCCTCTAAATCAAGAAGTCCATAAATTTTACTCCCTGTACCCTTTACTGAATCAGTCATCTGAATGTCTTCATATGATAATAAAAATTGTTCATACTTTGTGCATTCTCTACCTTTATTATATTTCTTTACCCATTCATTAGTCCATCTTTCTAATTATATATAATTCAAACATGAAATATTCTTATTCTGAAGGATTTGTTTCATTTGATCTATCAATCTCATTTTATACAACCAATCTTTCAATCTAATCTCTTTTTTTCCTTTAAATAATTCCACATACACTTTCACATTAACAGGAAAATTCTTTATTTGTGTCACTGACCCAAGTGGAGAGTTAAATGGACATAAATTCTTTCTATATTTATACCATATGTTTAACACTGTCTTTAAAAATGGATTATTAATTTCACTTATTTTATATTTCTTAACCATACCAAAGAAATATTTTTCAGTATCTACCTATAATTCTGATGATTCCATTTTCCACCAAATTAACCTTTCTGGTTTGTATATAATTTCTCAAAAAACCCTCAACTGATTAGCCAAATAATAATTTTTTATATTTGGTAAACCTATACCACCTTTTTTGCTGTTTTATACCAATGCTTTTTATTTATTCTAGGTCTCTTCCCTTCATTACAATACTTAATCATTCCTTGCCAAAATTTTCAAATCCTCCTCTGTTAACTGTATTGGTAACATTCTAAATAAAAAAATAAATTTTGATAAAATTTTCATTTTTATCAATGCAGTCCTTCCAAACCAAGAAAGTTTAAAATTACCATATTGCTGTAATTTCTTTTTAATTACTTCCTTTAATTTATTATAATTATATTCCTTCATTTTTTGAATATTTTTACTAAATCTATACCTAAGTATTTAACTGATTTACACATCTTAAAACCATGTTTCTCAACGAACCTTTCTTGTTCTGATTTATTGTGATTAAACACCATTATTTCAGATTTTTGCAAATTTACATGTAATCCAGTTATTTTTCCAAATTTTTCCAAATGAATTTTAATTCTATCTATACTTTCTATCAGATTTTTCACTGTCAATAAGGAATCATCAGCAAATAAATTAATCTTTATTATTTCCCCCATACCTTCAATTAAATCGTCATTCCTTATTACATTTGCTAACATTTCAATAATCAAATCATTAACTATTAATACAGAGGAATTTTCCACATATAATTGGTCTATTATCCCCTAAATGTCTTTCCAAAACTCCAGCCCTTTAACAAAATCTTTAATGTTGGCCATTCTACACAATCAAATGCCTTGAATATGTCTAGCGATAAAATACCTGCCTTTGATTTATCTTTTTCTATATTATATATAATAATCAAGACCCTCCTAGTTAAATTCTCCATTTTGTCTGCCCTTTAAAAACCCATTCTGATCCTCTTTAATATATTTTGTAATAAACTTATTCATTCTATTTGCAAGTATTGCAGTGAATATCTTTGCTTCTTGATTTAATAATGAAATAGGTCTATACGGACTTTGGTCTGTTAAATTTTTATTCGGTTTTGGAATAAGAGTTATTAATGAATGCTTCCAGGAATCTGATATTTTCTCTCCTTCCAATATCTCATTATAGAGTATTTTTAACTTAGGGATCAATATTGATTAAAAAGTTTTATAGTATTCTGATCCCATTCCGTCAAAACCTGGAGTTTATTTTTTAGTTTATTAATAATCTCTATAATCTCTTCATCTTTTATCTCTTTTTCTAAATCTCTTTTATCATTCTCTAATAGTTTACTTTTAACATTTTCTTTAATATAATTTTCTATATCTTCTTTCGAAGCACTGTTCCCTTTATATAAATTTTGATAAAATTCCTGTAGTATCTTCAATTTTTAATTAGGTTACAGTTCTTTCCTGTTTTATCTTTAATCACTCCAATTATGTTTTTGGATCTTTTAATCTGAACTATTCTAGCTAGAAGTTTTGAATTTTTATTACTATATTCAAAAAAAATTCTCTTAGCATATATCAAGTCCTTCTGAACCTTTTCTAACTCTACACCATCTAATTCCTTTCTTTTAGCTTTAATCTCTAGTAATTTTTCTTATCTCTATTTATAAAATATTTACTTTCTAGATCTTTTAATGATTCTTCTTTTATATTTTCTTCTCAATTTTTTTAATCTACAGAATTCACTTATTGCAATTCCTCTCATAACTGATTTCATAGTGTCCCACAACACTCCTATTTTATTCCCATTCTTTCTTAACTCTAACCACAATCTCTGTATGCTGAAAAATATTGGAGTCTTTTCTCCATCTCCTAGCTTCTCTATAGTGCTTCTTTACTTTCATCTCCATCGTCATCAACGCATGATCTGTTATTTTTATCACATTAATATTTGTATCTACTACTTTTGAAAATAAATTTTGTGATATGAACATAAAATTTATTTTAGAATAACTATTACGTCCAGAAGAATTATATGTAAACCTTCTTTCATCTGTGAGACCTGAGGCGAGGCTATAGAAGTGCTCGCCGGAGTGTCGTCCTCCTTTAAGAGAGAGAAGGAGACTCAAACAGAATCTACAGCTACTCGCATCATGGTCAGACATCAGGGTATAGACATCTGTGATCTGGAACCGGGTGTGAGGAGACTGTCAGTGGCTACCCAGACAGGAATAGAAAAAGCGGGAACATGGATGGGAGAGCGACTGTTGGTAGAGGTGGGACATGGAGATATAAAAGTGGAACGAGACAACATACCAGGAGGTTGGGAATTGATATGGGTGGAGGATCCCTGGACAGGGAGATGTGAGAAAGTGAGGGTGCCTTGAGAGGAGGCAGATTACAGACGACGAAGAGGTTTACCCCCCAAACCGTCCTATTGGGGAGAATCAGAAACTAGAGAGTGGCAGAGAAGGTTGAGAGAGGAAAAGGAGGCGGTAGAAAAGGAAGAGAGGGAAAGGAAAGCATGGCGTCTGAAGGAGGCTCGCCGGAGGAGGTATTTACCGGACCCTGGGACCCCTATGCAGAGGGAGCCGACCCCTATGACCTGGAGAGGGGAGATGAGGAGACCTTACCCCTGATAGATGTGGACAGTGAAGCTAAGGAACCGGGTGAGATTAACCCGTTTTCCAAAGGACCCTGGTATGATCCAAGTTACAATCCCTTTTTACAAGATGTATGGACACCTTTGTTTGACCCGTTGGCGACGAGAGAAAAGAACAATGACAAGTTTAATGTTGACACTTCTTTATTTGATGTTCCAATAAATCCTAGTTCTGTTTTTCAAAAACCCGAGCATCCAGTGTTTGTGTTCGATAAGCCTGAGGTAACTATTGAACCCTCACATCATCCCCCTTCAGTTCTCTCCATTTGTTTGTTTGTTTGTTTGTTTGTTTGTTTGTTTGTTTATTTATTTATTTATTTATTTATTTATTTATTTATTTATTTATTTATTTATTTATTTATTTAACTTAGATGCCGCCCACTCTACCCAAAGGTCTCTGGGTGGCTTACAACAATTAAAATGCAATTAAAATACAATAAAAGATAAAATGATTAAAATACAATTAAAATTGCCATCAGGACCCACAGCTGATATCTTTTAAATCCATCATTTTTAACATCTTACTCAAGAGGGTACTTCTTTTATTCAACTCATCTTTGTTGCATACAGATTTGTCCTTCACCTTATCCAGAACCATGTTGAAATCCCCTGCCAAAATCACATATTCTTTCCTAACTTTCTCCATTTCTTTAATCACAGTTTTATAAAATTCTCCTTGATTCACATTCGGTGCATAGACATTTATTAATGTATAATCTTCTTCCGCCATTTGACCCTGAATTATCAAATATCTACCATTACTATCTTTTATTACTTCTTTTACCACAAATTCACAATGTTTGGATATTAATATAGTGGTGCCTTGCATAGCTATCGCTCCATTTAGTGACGAAATCGCTTTGCGACAATGTTTTTGCGATCGTAAAAGCAATCGCTTTGCGATGGTCCCTATGGGCTATTTTCGCTTTGCGATGATCGCAGGGAAGCAATCATCGCAAAGCCTCCATTTTCGGCCAGCTGACTGGCGGTTTCAAAAAGGCTGCCGGTTAAACAAAATGGCCACCTGCTGTTTTCAGGCACGGATTCCTCACTTTAGAGGCACCGAAAATGGTGGTGCTATAGAGGATTTTCGCTCAAAGGTGAGTTTTAAGCCCATAGGGACGAATTTTAATGCGTTTCTATGGGCTTTTTATTTCGCTTAGCGATGTTATCGCTTAGTAGTGATTTTTTCAGAACAAATTAACATCGCTAAGCGAGGCACCACTGTATTGCTACACCTTTAGATTTAGAAGTCCCAAATGCTTTTTCATAAATGTGTATATTTTGTAAATTCAGTTCATTAACTCCATCCTTTGATTGATGCGTCTCTTGTAAATAAATCTGTCCGTCCGTCCGTCCATCCATCCATCTTAATGGATCTATCTTAATGCCTTATATCCTTAACTATTAACTTCTATTCTCCTTTCTATAACCCCAACCCGAACAAACAATCCAAAACAATAACACAAAAAACTCAAGCAAAGTAACAAACAAAGACACACATATACACACACAAAAAACAATTTAAAAAAGATTTTAAAACCCTCATGTTGAAAAAGGGGGGGAGAAAAAAAAAACCCTAGAGGGAGGAAAAAAGAAAAAAATATTAAAAAGCAAAGGGAAAAGCCCATGTTGAAAAAAGGGGGAAAACAAAACAAAACAAACAGAATAAAAAACCACGGGGGAAACTGTTTTTTAAAATAGGCCCCACCAAAGGGAAAAAAACAGAAACCAAAAAAGGGGTAGGGGGAGGAGGGAGTTTTCAAACATCCGATAATGCCCAATGGTCTCTTCCAGTCAAGATATCTTCTCTTTCAAACTACCAGTCTTTGCAGGTCTACTTGCTTGTCCCTTGGTCACTTTCGTCTTCTTGCCAGAGCCCCCACACAATCAG
This sequence comes from Pogona vitticeps, assembly GCF_051106095.1. Lineage (NCBI taxonomy): Eukaryota > Metazoa > Chordata > Lepidosauria > Squamata > Agamidae > Pogona > Pogona vitticeps. Next base: position 240,328,744 of record NC_135784.1, read on the forward strand.
CAGATCTTTGCCTTGTTCAAAAGAGTTGATTTTATGAAGGATTCCATCCTTCCATATTGAAAGCAAGGACAAGCAGATTCAAGAACAGTTTTTACCCAAGTGCAGTATTGAGTTTAAATGTGGGGCCATAGGTTTTTGGTGGATTTTAATTGCTGAGAGAAAACGGGGTATCTATATTTGGATGGTGAAAGTTGTGTATATTTTAACTTTTTTTTGTAGTGTTGTCCAGTTTTACCTTGGGGAAGAGCACCTCATTTCGTTGCACCCACTTGTGAGCGCAATGACAAATAAATTTCTTATGTCTTATGTCTTATGTCTTAAAAAAGACAGGATGACCCCAGTTGTATCTCCTGCCATTCTTAGTTAAGATTGAAGTGATGGGTTTCGTTGGTTAAATCCTGGTAGATCTGTACTGGATTCAGTCTATAGACTAGCAGTTCTGGCTTTTCTTTAATGTCCTTAAGAAACTGTTCTTTCTTGACATAGTTGAAAAATTTCAATATTGTGGGTCTTGATCTCTTGCTTCTGGGATTCCCATCAAAATGTACTCTCTCAACATCTTCCTCAGCCAAATGTTGGGAATTCATAATACTGTAGATTTAATCCAGTCCACCATTTCCCATTTCAAATCCCTTTCTTTCTTGTGTTCAAAATTCATTATTTTGATATTATTGTGTCTCGAATTATCTTCCAGATGAATAATTTTTTTCCACAACTCATCTACCTTCCGATGTTGCTCTTTTGCTTCACCTTGGAAGTCTTCCATTTGTTGTATCCTGTCCTCTGTTTTCCCTAGGCTTGTCTTAATATCTACCATTTCTCCCTGGAGTTTTTGTATGTCCTTTCCCATCTGTTGATTCCCTTTTATTAAAATGTCCATCTCAGAGAGAAAATGTTGCAGTTTTTTTTGTCCATCTGAACCTAAAGCCCTTTTACAGAAGCAGCTAATTCAGAGAAATTTTTTTCCATACTAACTTTGATAGGGCTGCTCAGTGAGGTAGATCTTCCCTCTTCTATTCCAGCAGCTTCCTGAGTCCTTTCTCTAGAGTCTAGGAGCTTCTTTAAGGAAGGGCTGTGCCTCCTCCACTCTTTTTCCACTCTATTTAATTGGACAATACGATCGAGACTACAATCTGATGGTTTGTGTCGTGCTTCACATGCCCAGCTCTTAACTGTCTTATCTGTATGTGTGTGTGTTTAGTCATTTAGTCGTGTCCGACTCTTCGTGACCCCTTGGACCAGAGCGCGCCAGGCCCTCCTATTTTCCACTGCCTCCCAGAGTTGTGTCAAATTCATGTTGGTTGCTTCGCAGACACTGTCCAGCCATCTCACCCTCAGTTGTCCCCTTCTCCTCTTGCCGTCACACCTTCCTAACATCAAGGTTTTTTCCAAGGACTCTTTTCTTCTCATTAGATGGCCAAAGTACTGGAGCCTCAGCTTCAGGATCTGTCCTTCCAGTGAGCACTCAGGGTTGATTTCCTTTAGAACTGATAGGTTTGTTCTCCTTGCAGTCCAGGGGATTCTCAAGAGCCTCCTCCAGCACCACAATTCAAAGGCATCAATTCTTCGGCGGTCAGCTTTCTTTATGGTCCAGCTCTCACTTCCATACATCACAACAGGAAAAACCATAGCTTTGACTATTCGGACTTTCGTTGGCAAGGTGATGTCTCTGCTTTTTAAGATGCTGTCAAGATTTGTCATCGCTTTCCTCCCAAGAAGCAGGCGTCTTTTAATTTCGTGGCTGCTGTCTCCATCTGCAGTGATCATGGAGCCCAGGAAAATAAAATCCGTCACTGCCTCCATGTCTTCCCCTTCTATTTCCCAGGAGGTGATGGGACCAGTGGCCATGATCTTATTTTTTTTGATGTTGAGTTTCAGACCGTTTTTTGCACTCTCCTCTTTCACTCTCATTACAAGGTTCTTTAATTCCTCCTCACTTTCTGCCATCAGAGTGGTATCATCTGCATATCTGAGGTTGTTGATATTTCTTCCGGCAATTTTAATTCCGGCTTGGGTTTCATCCAGTCCAGCCTTCCGCATGATGTATTCTGCATATAAGTTAAATAAGCAGGGGGACAATATACAGCCTTGTCGTGCTCCTTTCCCAATTTTGAACCAATCAGTTGTTCCATGACCAGTTCTAACTGTTGCTTCCTGTCCCACATATAGGTTTCTCAGGAGACAGATAAGGTGGTCAGGCACTCCCATTTCTTCAAGAACTTGCCACAGTTTGCTGTGGTCCACACAGTCAAAGGCTTTTGCATAGTCAATGGCAAAAGCCACAGTCAAAGGCTTTTGCATAGTCTTACCTCTACTTTTCCTCATATGCAAAGCAAAGATTTATAGCACAAGAAGCCAAGCCGTTTTTAACAGTTCATTAGTTGCCAGCTTCTCTGGCTGTCTCTCCAGCTGAAAGCGAACACATATTCCACAGATAAGCAACGAAACATTTACAGTTTAAAAACACTTCTATCTCTCTATGCTTGAAGTTTTCATAAAAAGTTTAGGCCAGTTTTACTCACATTTCAGATAGAGAAAAGGGCATTTATCACACTATTTACATTCCAGGATGAAGAGAAGAAAATTTCGCTGTGTATCCCATCCTGATGGAAGTGGCGTCTCCTAGGCTTGTGTTTTCCCATTTCAAGTTCTCACTTTTTCTGGGTAGCACATAGGACCAGTCTAAGCATAAACTGAAGAACTAGAAGGCACCAGAGCATTCCACCTACAGATGACCAGACTGGAGCCTCCTTGGAGGTGACACAGCACTGCCCTCCATCAGAGCTGAGAAAAAGAGGCTGCCTAGGGTATGCTGAGCAGAACACAATGCCCCACACCTGCCCACTGTTTTACATCCCTTAGCATCTACTGTCTGAATGGACAACCTCACCCAGAGTTTCTAAAAGTTACTTTTTTTGAATTGCAACTACTAGAATGCTCCAGACAACATGAATGCTGACTGAGGACAGACCATCTTGTATCACAAAGCTGCCTTTTAGACTGGCAGGTCTTAAAGTTGCTATTAAAAATCTGTTGCTACTAGAGATGGGTGTATTCGTATATGAATATTCCCCCCACAGGTGCAGATAACGAGGGTCCGGCCCCCTGGGGCCAGACTGACCACTCACGATTCTGCCGCTGCCGCGAGCTCCGCAGTCCATTCCTATTGCTCTGTTGCTTGCGATGGATTAGCCACTCTGCGACCTGGCAGAGAGGTTCGTCATCCGACCTTCTGCCAGGAATGGCTAATTTATCCCGAGCAACGGAGAGAGAGGAAGGCATACCGGAGCCTAACAGATACATGTTTTAACCAAAAGTGACAGAGGTGCTGCGTTACCAGACTACGCCAGGGGCGTAATGGTGAAGTGAACTGCCCAGAGATTAAACCAAACAGACACTGTTGTGGTGTTGAAAATATTATTTACATTAAAGTCCATATATACAGGGGTAAATACAGCTTCTCTTGGTCTTTATACAGTCCTGGTCATTCACAGTAGTTCTTCAGTTAGCAATGGTAAATTACAGTTTTCAGTAACCAAAGATTGTTACCAATGTAAATAGTCCAGCATCCACGAAGTCTTCTCCTCTCACCACGGAGATAGTCTTCTCCCAGGATCTTCTCCTTGCAATGCAGCAAGTCTTCATCCAGCGATGCAGTAAATACAGTTCTCAGCAACACAATCACCAGCAACACAACAGTACAACCACCCAAACTATCCAACAGCCCAACTACCCAAACTACCCAAACTACCCAACAGTTTGTCTCTGTAAGCTTGGCTAGCTTTATTCTTGGTTTCTCCAATCAAATTGGTTGTCCCACAGCTGCCTCAATTAACTCAGCTGTGCTCCTTTGTTACATGTTGCTTACTAAATCTGATCCTGTAACAACTTATCCACGGAATTGCAATGAACAATTCCCTAGGTTGACTTTGAGACCTGTCAAATATCGGCGCAGTATGTATGCTGTTCCTAATATTGCCATTTTTTGTAGCTTTTATGGTGTAATTTCTGAGATCTGCTACTACTTGTAGTACTGTGTGAAGTTGCTTGATATTGTTCCCAAAGCCCCAGTGGACCATGGGGACCACTGAAGTGTGTTTCTTCCAGATGCAAGATGTTTCGATTGCTAGGTCTTTGCACTGTGTTAGTTTTTCCAATTCTTTATTTTTAGCTCTGTCATCCATGGGAATTGCAATGTCAATGATCCAGACATTTCTTCATTCTATTACTATTATGCCTGGTGTGTTATGTTCAAGGTGTCTATCCATTTGGATCCGAAAATCCCACAAAATCTTGACATCCTCATTTTCTGACACCTTCTCTACCTGATGTTTCCACAGGTTTTTGGAGGCTGGGAAGTTATTTTTTTGCATAATGGCCAGTGCACTTTTTTTGCTATTATTATTATTATTATTATTATTATTATTATTATTATTATTATTATTATTATTATTATTATTATTATTATTATTATTATTTAGAGATAGGTGTAATTATGAATTAGATATAATTCAATTAATTAATACCAAACATTTCATGGAACTTTTTATTTGTCTTGTAAATAAGTTTTTATATAGTATCTTTCAACAATCATATCTAAAGAATCTAAACCTAATTTTTAGTTTTTTTTTCATGTTTGCCTTTTTAAGGCATGTAAAATGGCATGGAAAGTACATAATTCTTTAATAACTGAAGTGGCACAGCCAGTGTGAGCTTCCCCTTGCATCTTTTCTGCATATGCCTCTCTTCACACATAGTCAGTTCTTTGTCATGCAGTAGTTTTGGAGATCTCCATTTTAATTTTCAGACTACGGTCACATACTACTCAGTGAGTGTCTCCTTTATTTTACGTAACGTATACATGTCACCAAGTCTCTCAATGAAACACTTTTGTTCAGAAATCCACATTTGCCTGGCTTCTATTCTTCCAAAGGAAAAAATCCATTTCTGGTTTAACATTTCATCTGTGGAACATTTGATACTTGTACACATTTCTCTCTTGTATTGCCACCAGCCAGAGTAGCAATGCAGCTGGAGGAACACTGAGAGGGCCACAGGTTCTCCATGCCATGTTAGAGATTCATTTTGACATAAAAATTTTGTGACCATGTTGTAAACCAAATCCTCAACCATATTTTGCTGCCAAAGAGGCAATTCCACTCGCTGTTCTTTATCTTCCTTTAGACTTTGACTGTAAACTGCGTGGCATTGTGTGTGGGAGGCAAGTTTGGTTCACAGGCCTCTTAAGTGTTCACTACAGATTGTCACATTTTAGTTCCTTGTTCTTCAAACTAGGTGTTGATCTTCTGTTTTGTTTTGAAGTGGAAGTGATATTGAGAAACTCTTGCCTATATTGCTGAATATTAACTATCTTGCAGCTTGATCCTAAATATGTTTTTTGTAAGCATCTACCCATGAGCAGAACTGAGCTTCCTCTCTCATTGAGATCCTTAGGATTGCAGCTGCCTCTAATTATGAAGCCTTTCCTCTTGGCCACTTTCATGTAGTAAAAGCCACTCTATAGGTAAATGGTCAAGGGGAGATAGAACGGAAATGTCAAACTGTAGTCAGATGTGGGTTGCCACTGCACTTCTCTTGTAATAGAGGAAATGCTATTTTCTGCTCCTGAAGATGTGGATTTATTAGACCTTTTATCAAACAATTTGGTTTGACAATGCATTACCAGGAATTAGTGAGATTGGCTAGGACCCTAATTATGTTTTTTTTCCCCTTAAAAAATGTTCTTGGTCTGCTCTGAAAAATTTTAAAGTGGGCCTTTATTGTAGTTACAAAATTGTATAAAAGAGCACTGCCCTCATAAAATGAGGGTCACAGATGGAGTGTAGCAGGGCTAATAGGAAGGGTAAATAGAAAAATCCACTATTTGTGCGCCCTGCTTAAATGACATGGTTGGGTAAATGGATTTCTCTACTTCCTAGGAGTGTGCTTCTACATTAGTCTAGTAGCAATTAGAGAAAAGAGGTTGCTCTGCAAATTGGCTCCACAAACCCTGGAAGCTCATCTTTTTATTGTGTAAAACATAAAAATTGCTCCTAATCAATCCACTTCAGTGTTGAGTCTAAAAATTATTTATCATCCTTTCATCCTAGGGTACTTTGACAATGTTTTCCTTAAATTAACTAAAGGGGAGGAGGTATTTGTATAAATAAGTAGATTATGGTCCTGCAGCTTAAATCTTACTATGGCCAGGAGTAAATAGATCTGCATTACTGCTCAAGTGTTCTTAACAAATTGATTAATGCTTTTTGGGTAATTAGTCCACATTTCAAGTGTAATATTAATTAATTAAGGCAGGGGTGTAGTACGTGATGCATATGATGCTAAAATAGTTAATCTTATTTTGAAAATAGGGTGTGAGATGTGTCAAACTTCCTTTTGCTAGCAAACAGTTAATATAGAATTTGTTAACATTTCCCTTGGTTAAAGGACTTCTTCAGACAATATTTATTTCGGATGTGCACAAACAAATTCTTTCCACATAATAATGTGGAAAGAAAAACTATCCACCTCTTAAATGGATGGAACTCCAGGAAAGTCTGGTCTCTGGTTACATGGAGAACTGGGTTACTTGGAAGTCACCTAATAGGCTACAGACTGGAGTTGGCAGAACCAAGGTGGATATAAGAAAATAGGGCTTTTTCATGACATTGGTTTTTTGCCAGTACAGAGAAGAACCGGCCACTTCACACCTATATCATTGTACTCTATGCCCCTCAACATGTGCTGTGGAATATTTGATGCTAGCTGTCCAAAGGCTGTTGGTATTACTGTACCTGTTTTGGGCAAAAATGATCTTATGTACTTATCTAAGCTTTACTATTCTATTTTTGTAAATGACTTGTACAGTTGTGCCTTGCAAGACGAGCGCTGTGTTTTATGACGAAATCACATAACGACAAAGTTTTTGTGGTCGCAAAAGCGATCGCAAAACGATGTTTCCTATGGGGGAATTTCACTTTGCGATTATCAGTTCCCTGTTTCGGGAACAGATTCTCGCAAAACGACGATTTTCCTACAGCGGTTTCAAAATGGCCGCTGGGTAAAAAAAATAGCCACCCGCTGTTTTCTGGGATGGATTCCTCGCTGCACGGGCAGCGAAAATGGCCACGCTATGGAGGATCTTCACTGGACGGTGAGTTTGAAGCCCCTAGGAACGCATTAATCGGGTTTTAATGCGTTTCTATGGGCTTTTTTATTTTGCTTTACGATGTTTTTGTTCTACAGCGATTTCACTGGAACGAATTAACATCGTAATGCGAGGCACCACTGTATATTCATTTGTATACAGGCTGTTGCCTAATTTGGTATTGCATTCTGCCAACTGTACTATGATGCTTCTGACATGAATTAAGAAACAGAGACCAGATTCTGTAGCTGTTGTCCAGAGGTTTGTTGAGGTTTCTGTATAATGACACTAAATACTGTAGGAGAGACTATGGCTATAATCCTATGTGCAATTAATTAATATTTTAAATAAAATGCAATTAATTCTTTTTAAAATATTTTGAGTTTCTGTTTTTAGCTTTTAATATTGTATTTTTAATTATGTAAGCTGTCTTGGATCCTTTTTTAGGAGAAAGGTGGGAAACAAACAAACAAATAAATGAGGAGCTTTATCGATATAAACCTGTGTACACTGCTCTGTGGGAATGCACTGCTGTACACGATTTTGACACCATTTGCAATATTTACACAGTTCAGAAAGATAACTTTCTGGACCACAGTTGCTGAATCAGTCATCCAAACAAGATACCGTTTCCCCCAAAATAAGTCCTAACCTGAAAATAAGCCCTAGTATGATTTTTCAGGATGCTCATAATATAAGCCCAACCCCAAAAATAAGCCCTAGTTAAGTGAAACCCCCGCCCTTCACCATTGTGCAGCAAACAGGAGATGACATGACTATAAAATAAAACATCCCCTGAAAATAAGTCCTAATCTGTTTTTTGAAGCAAAAATTAATATAAGACCCTGTCTTATTTTTTGGGAAACACGGTATGTTAAGCTGAAGTCATTCGCACAATGTATGATACATAGTTCTATAGAGAGTACACACAAAATTTCTACATCGGGGGAAAACCACAAGATCTCAGTGAAAACAACTTTAAAAAGAAAGAAAAGAAAAAAGATCACAAAAACAACGTGAAGAAACCTGGGGTATAAAGGGCAGAAACAATGTGAACACAAACATTTGGAGAGTCCATTGTGTGTCATGCAAGGGAACAAGTATTAGCTATGTAAATTGGACTGGTGGCCACATTTCTAATTTTATTCCTGGATGTTTTCAACAGCTTCCTGGGCATTTTTCCGTACCAGCTATCAACCTGTGTAGCTTATTCATGTTTATTTTTCAAGCAGATGATTGAAAGATGGCAAATATGTGGAAGTCAAAGGAAGGCCATGTGTTTCTGGGAACAACTATCCTGTATAGCAACAACAAAACAAGACTAAAAAGAAAGATATTTATTGTGACACTTTAAAAGATTAACATATTTATTTCAGTGAGCTCTTTTTGAATGACAATCCACTTCCTCAGTCCACTCCTAATGTCTGGGGGACTGGATTGTTCTCCACAAAAGTTCATACTGAAACAAATCAGTTTCTTCCTTGCTCCACTTCTGTGTTTCAGTTCTTTTGTAATATCTTGGCTACAGTTTCCATTTCAATTGATGATTAGACCAGATTATAGGAAATCTTTAATGATTTCACTTTCTTGATTATCAACATTAAAGTTCTGTTATTCTTTTGTAGTCATGGCTTTTGTCTTCCTATCATTCAGCTTGACTCTTGGATGCAAACTTTAACGGGGCTAGGGAGTCTGAGTGTATCATGGAAGCTGAGAGCAGTGCCTTCAGGAAGCTAGATGGGGTAACACGTTTGGACTCCTAGCAAGGTCACCCCAGGTGAATGGTCAAAACCTGAGACGTGACACTGAAATGCACCCAGCTTCTTTAGGATTAATGGACACATCAGCAGTAGAGAGGTTATAGTTCCAAGGCTAATAGGGGCATAGAAACTCCTGAAGGGCTGCTACTGGGGGCTGCAGCAGTAGTGGCATTAGAGAGGATTTTTCTCAGACAACGGCAGTGAAACTCAAACTAACTCTTGTTAGTAATGTGCAGAAAAAAGCAATACTAAAATGCTTGTGATTACTTCTTAATTTCAAAAACCTATCATGAGACAACACAAAATGAAGCAAGAGAAAATGTCAGAAGATGAGATTTCTAGATTGGAAGGAATTTGTCAGCTTCCAGGGAAGAGCACAGGGCAAGTACATATAACACTGTTGCTAATGAAGGAATTAGATTAAAGCCAAAAGGATGTCTAGTGGCTGGTGTGCTGAGGTCATGGGAAAGCCCCATGGCACACAACACACATAATTAGAACATGGAAAATGAGAAGTCTAAATCAAGTTAAACTTAAAACTATAAATCAAGAAATGAAGCATTTAAACTTTTCTGTATTTGTTTATTTCTATCCTTATTTATTTATTTATTTATTTATTTTATTTTATTTTATTTTATTTATTTAACTTATATTCCGCCCAATCTACCCAAAGGTCTCTGGGCGGCTTACAATAATTAAAATACAATAAAAATACAATAAAAAGATAATACAATTAAAATAGATACTCTAAAAATTGCCATCAGGACCCACAGTTGATATTATCTCAATTAAAAGGCTTCTGGAACAGGAAGGTTTTGACCTGGCGCCGAAATGTCATCAGCGTCGGCGCCAGATGAATCTCAGTCGGGAGGGCATTCCATAGTCTGGAATGTTCCCTTTTCCTAACCTCCACAAGGTCATTCTATCTGAACCATTAAGTTCCTTCCTTCTTACTACCTAGGCCTACTCGCTCAATCTTGTCAGTACAATAGGGTACCTCCATTATTTGTACTTCTTATAATTTTTCATGACTTCTCTAAATTCCTTGTATTGGCTAAATAATTAAAAAAGAGTATGTACTGATTATTTTACCATGATTCAATCATCCTGTCCTTACAAGAACTTGCAAAAGCAGCACTGATTCCTCTGTTTCTCTCAGATTGGAATAGAATGCTTCCAACTAGATAATCAAGTGATTATCTCTGGCATTATTCTTTTTATTTAACTTTATTTTAATTTTTGATGTTAATAATTCCCAGTGTGTGCAACAATCCATTCCTGATCTTCTTCTGGCAGATGGAATAAAGTGTCTGCTTCCAGTAACATACTGTAGTCTATTTGACTTCTTTATTGGCCAACTGGTAACATCCACATCTATATTTGTCTGTTAGGCCAGTGGTCTCCAACCTTTTCCCAACCGTGGACAGGTTGGGTGTGTGTGGCACACTTGCATAGGGGGCATGGCATGCTCATGGGGGTGTGGTGCCCACAGGGGGTGAAGCGTGCATACACGCATGCATGTGGCGGTGTTTGCGGGGGCGCTGAAGTGTATGCACACATCATGCTCACAGGGGCAGAGCACACATGTGCATGCTTGTGATGACACAGGGCGCACACATGCGTGCAGTGCGCTGGCAGGGGCAGAGCACACTCACATGCATTCGCACAGTGCTCACTCGCAGGGGCGCTGCAGGGGGGGCAGGAGATCTATGTCCATGGCCTGGTCCTGCCTAGGCTGCAGACCCCTGCCAGGTCGCAGACTCGGGGTTGGGAACCCCTGTGTTAGGCTGTATGAAGCATGTATTTGCAACAAACAGATTGTTGGCTGCACAAAATTCAATGCCTGAAATCCTGTTTCTTAGTGTAAGAACATTTAAGTGACAAATAAAAAGTCCCTGCTGGGATACACAGGGGTATGCACAGATGCACCAAACCATCGTGCATGTGTGAACCCAAGAATTGTGTCCAGGACTCTTCATTTGCTGAGCAGGAGCAGATTGAAAGTTACTGATTTTATTATGCTGAGCAACTGGATTTCAACTAACAAGTCAGTTCTCTGCTTCATTTATGATTACTAGATCAAATTCTCTATCAATGTTTGATTCTACTTTGTTTCCTACTTTTGCATTCCAGTCACCTATAATTAACAGCACATTCTGTTTTGATGTGTGATGAACTTCCTCCTAGACACCTGCATAAAAACTTTCAGCTAAATTTTCTGCATTGTGGGTGATCACGGAACAAAGGAAGGCTAATTGCCTTAGAGAAGGAACAAAAGAGTCAGCAAGCAGATGTCCCAGCCAGTGGAGCCTCAAGGCAATGTCCTGAGAACTCTTTTTATTAACTTAGCATGTGTTACATAGTATATTGTTAGAATTCAGATAGGATAAAATGGTAAAGGTTCCCCTTGACATTTTCAGTCCAGTCGTGTCCGACTCTAGGGGGTGGCGCTCATCCCGTTTTTCAAGCCGTAGAGCCAGCGCTTGTCTGAAGACAGTTTCCGTTGCCACGTGGCCAGCGTGACTAGGGAACGCCGTTTTACTTTCCCACCAAGATGGTACCTATTTATCTACTCGCATTTACATGCTTTCGAACTGCTAGGTTGGCGAGGAGCTGGGACAAAGCGACGGGAGCTCACTCCGTCACGTGGATTCGATCTTACGACTGCTGGTCTTCTGACCCCGCAGCACAGGCTTCTGCGGTTTAGCCCGCAGGATACTAGTTACCTAATCGCCACTGGGATTGGTTCAAATAACTCTTTGATCTTATGCTCTACCTCTAAGGGAAAGAGTAAAATGAGGGGTTACCCCGCCCACTGGCAGCTGCCAATAGGCTCTGGACCTATTGGTTCAGCAACCAGCACAAACAGAGACAAAGTCTACGAGGACATTTACAAGGAGCTTACTCCTCCACTACGCTTGCCTTTCATCCCGTCCCTGCTTCGCATACTCAAGCAGACTTGGAACAAACCTTTCTCGGTCCCTCAGATGTCTTGTTGAGTAGAAAGCCTATACAAAATGCACAGTACCAAGTCAGATTTCCTTGCCAAGCAGCCCACTCCTAATTCAGTGATTGTCGATGCTACTCAAGCCCGGTTTCGTTCTAGATCTAACTCCATGCCTAACAACAAGGAGGGCAGGAAACTCGATATCCTAGGTTGACGGGTTTATTCTCTAGCATCCTTGCTAAGCAGGGCCGCTAACTATAAGGCGGCAATGGGGGCTTATCACAAACATTTATGGAGTCGTGCCTTGCCTTCATTACAAGCCACCCCAGCAGAGCTTAAACCTAAGGGGCTTTCCGTCCATCAAGAGGCCACTGCACTTACTAGACAGGAAAGGAGTTACTGCCTGGCATATCATCGAAGCAGCGTCAAAACAACTAATGACAGGTGTCGCGTTCAGGTGACATGCATGGCTGAGATCAGCCAACATTAGTGAAGACTCCAAAATGTGCATAGAAGATTTACTTTTTGACGGTGTGGGTCTTTTTGACTCCAAAACTGATGACATCCTGGAGACCCTATAGAAGATGAAAAAGACAGCCCGTTCATATAATGTACAACCCTATTACAGACCACAATAGTATCAATGGAAACATCAATACCCATACCAGTCCTCAAATCGTACTCAGGAAAGGAGAGGTATTTCCCACAACAACCTACCTCATATCAGCCTTGTCACCAGGACCAATGCCATCGTCCTCGCCAATCCTTCAGGAAATCTGAAAGGAAACCCAAGCAGAGCCTTTGACTCTCTCATTCCTGCAGTCCCTCATTCATACATTTCTCCCACCCTTCATACATTTGTCCTACAGAGCAGAATTAGCTTCAAGTTCCCCAGTTTAGTCTACCCCTTTTAGCACTGAACTTAGTGGAATCTAGTTGATTAGCTGACTGTTGATTAGCTGACTGTGCCATCAAACCAATTCCAACCTTCCCACCCTTCATACATTTTACGCAACTGGACTCTCATTACCACAGACGCATGGGTGCTTGCCATTATTGCACACGGCTATGCCATAGACTTCATGGATACTCCTCCACCTCGTGTCATTTCCACCCCTCCTTCTGCCGTCCTCAAGAAAGAAATAAGACTCTTGTTAAAAAAAAACAGCCATCTTGCCTATCACTCCAGATCCACTCAACCCAGGTTTCTTCTCCATCCCATTCTAGACCAAAGGGACTTAAATTCCTTCATCGCGTACCACCGCTTTCGTATGGTGACTTTGGAGCATATCCTCCCAGTGATCCAACGCAGAGACTGGTTTCCAGTAATAGATTTAAGTGACGCTTATTTCCATAGTTTTATCAGGCGCGATCATCACAAGTACCTTCATTTCACTCTTGGAGGCGCTTCTTTTGCGTTTACCGCCTTGCTATTCGGACTCTCCACAGCCCCTCAGGTATTCACAAAATGTATGCCACCCGTGGCAGCTTTCCTTAGCACACAAGGGATAGCGGTGTACCCATACATCAACGACTGGCTCCTCATGGTACACTCAGAAGAACAAGTCATCTGCCATACCTTGGTCACGTTGACCCTTCTAGCAGACCTGGGGCTCCAGGTCAATCACAAGAAGTCCATAGTCATTCCATCAAAAACTGTAAGCTACATAGGTGCAGTACTAGACTCCCAGCAGACCAGAGCATTCCTCCCTCAAGACTGTGCAGTCAAAATACACTCTTTAATCCAACAATTCCAGCCTCTGAGGTATGCAATGATTCATCACACACAGAAAATGTTGGGGCTCATGGCCTCAACAACGTCTGTAATCCCACATGCCAGGCTGAAAATGAGATTGTTACAGGCCTGGTACCTGTCACTGTCCGATTCTCTAGTGGACTCACCCAACAAACGTCTTCGAATCACTTGTGAGTGGGTGAAACAATTTCTCTGGTGGACCGATCTGACCAACCTCTTCCTGGGTCACCCATTTGCACCACTCTTACTCACCTCATGAATAACCACCGATGCCAGCCCTGTGGGATGGGGAGCCCACTGCGAACACCTTCAAGTGCATGCAACCTGGTCACCGAGGGAGAGGCGTCTCCACATCAACAGCCTGGAACTCCTTGCCATCTTCAAAGACTATTGAATATTCCTCCCGATCATAACTGGCACGGCGGTTCAAATAACAACAGACAATACAACAGCCATGTTTTACATAAACAAAACATCATGGTTTTGAGCTTGCCTTGATCCATACATCTCACATTCCATGTTCTAATCGTATGTATCATGCAGCATCAGACCTTCTCTTACTTCAGTGCACATTAACCACTAGACATCTGTGCACTTTCCAAGGCTCTCCACGGACAGGAGGCTATAGAAAGGCTAAGTGGGATGGAGACCAGCAAGAAATAGTGGTTTGATCCACCTGTTTGGTCTCCCACAACCTTATTCCACCTGTGGCTCTCATGAGTATGGCAGGCCTACCTCAGATGTGCCCTGGAGTGGTTCCATTTCCCTCCAGGCAAGAGACACTCTTCCCAGAGCTCTCCGGTCCACAGTCCAGTCCTTAGATATCCGAGTGGTTTCTGTCACCCCCAGGGGCGCCAAATAGAACCTTTGGTCCACACTCCTTACACATGTCAAGGAGAGGGGGAAGTCTCCTCAGTGTTTTACAAAACCTATCTCTGCACCTTTCCTGCCAGCTCCAGCTGTCACAATTTTCCAAGCATGCTAGCAATTATTTGCCAGAGGACACGATGGTGCCTTTCCACAGGTGTCCCTCAAGACCACCACTCAGCCAGTGGGCCTCTTCCTTCTGTGCAAGCAGAGTAACACCTCTCTGCATCACAGGGCCTTTCAGATTAATCAGTGACAGGATTGCAACTTTAATCTCTTTGCTCAACTTTTTAAAGTTGTTGGATAAAATGGACACCCAAAAATTTTCAATGTTTTTTTTTACAAAACATGTTTTTATTTTCTTTTATGTCTTCCTCACCCTTGCCCCTATAGAGGAACTTGAGGCAGCTGATGAATGGTTTAAGAAGCAAAAACCTAACACCCTTTTTCCTTTCACTTTGGCTTTGAAATGTGAGAAGATTTGTTCTATGTAAAAGCCACTGCTTTAGATAGTCCCACATGTATGAGATCAGCTTTGGACTAAGTGATGAATTTATGAAGAAATACTTTTTAAAAATAAGAATAAAATAAAAACCTGAAAAACACAAGCAGATTGCAAATTCTAGGCATTTATTGAATAACTAATTTTGAAGATAACGTAGGATAAATGAAATGTTTCTGCCTGTGAAAACAGGGTATTTACTTGTGTGCTGTTTGTATAATCAAAATGAGATGTACTTCTCAGCAATTTACTTGCTACTTGAAAGAAAACTGTTCCCATAGCAACTGTGTAACAACAAGAATGAATTGCGTATAGATGAATCATGACATTACCTGCAAGACAAAGAATCAAATCCCTCTCCCTCCCTCCCCCCCTCTCTCTGTGTTTCCCTCATGCACTCACAGGACTGACTTTAGCATTAAAAGAAATATTTTAATTCAGTTTGCTCAGTTTTTTTTTTTAACTTTATGATACTAACGGGAGTCAAGAACTAGCCGGGTATGCAACAGAGAGTATATTTAGCATTATAAATAGAGAACTTGTCCATGCAAAAATCTTCTATTCATATTATTAATTCAAGCTGAGGACATGGAACCTAGTTTTGCAGAATTAGACCTCCTGATTTCATCTCCACTTCACAAAGGTATTTCTATGGATAGATTTGGAGACTCAGTTTCCCTGTTATTTATTGCTTCATAAATGTATAAAGTGAAACCCTTAGCTTGAAAATGTGTTCTGTTCTGTTTTTGCTTTTGCTTGAAGAAGGGAATGGTAAACCACTTCTGAGTATTTTCTGCCTGGAAAACCTTGAAAAGGGTCGTCTTAAGTCAGAATTGACTTGGTGACACGTGATCATTATCACATTGTTGTTACATAGGAGACCAAGAAGTTTACCATGGAAAATATAGAACACGTCAATTAGGAAGTTAGACAAGAATTGTTTTGCCTCTTTCCAACAAGAGCTATGCAAGACACAGGGCTAAATACAATATCAGCCTTGACTCTCTATTAAAGTAGTATGTTGGAATGAAAAATATTTGTAAATTACAAGTAAGGAAAGTTCAATTTATTTTAAAGGGCCAGCTCTAGTCTTTGGAAACCTTTGAACTCCTCTTAGATTCAGCTACCTGGCTGCATAAGTTTACTAAGGCGTAATACTGTAGTTTCTATGGACAGAAAAGAGCAGATACGGATTAAATGGTTTTCAATGCATTCCTATGGGAAATGCAGATTCAACATAAGAACTTTTCAACTTGAGAACCACCTTCCAATACGGATTAAGATCCCACTGTACCTGGTCAGGGGATTGATTCCTCAAGACGCTTCCTGAGAGAAGAGCCAGCCAGTGTAGACTTGAGCAAGCTGCTGAGTCCCAGAGCACCACCAGCAGAAGAGACTAATAAACCATTTCTGAGAACTTTATACTTAGGAAGCCCTGGTAACAATCACCACAGGTTGGAATTGATTTGATGGCACACAGTCAGCTAATCAACTAGATTCCACTAAGTTCAGTGCTAAAAGGGGTAGACTAAACTGGGGAACTTGAAGCTAATTCTGCTCTGTGAATCCCTGCACTTCTGATGCACAGCTAGAGGGTTTAACTAAAATTCAAAACTCTGCAATAGAAATAATGTTTCTGTAAGTTATGCCATGTATGACTGATGTTATCAGCTGGGACATTTTTTCAGAAATAAAACATATCCTGTTGTTATGTGCCACCAGGTTGCCTCAGGCAACCCTTTGAATGAGAGATTTTCAGAAAGTCCTGTCCTCAGCAGCCCCACTCAGCATCTGCACATCCATGGCCGTTGTTTCCCTGATTAATCCATCTCATATTTGGTTTTCCTCTTTTCCTTCTGGCTTTGACTTCGCCCAGCATTATAGAATCTTGCCTTCTCATGATGTGCTCGAAGTAGAACATCCTCAGTTTCATCATTTTTGCCTCCAGAAATACTTCAAGCTTCATCCTAGGACGCTGCTCTGTTCCAGCACCATATTTCAAACAAATCTCTTTTTTTCCCTGTCAGCTTTCTTCACTGTCCAGCTTTCACACTGATGCATAGTAATCAGGAATACAAGAATATGGATGATACAGTATTACTCTTGATCTCATGTGAAACAACCTTACATTTGATTATCTCTTCTAATTCCCTCACTACTGCCCCTCCAAATCTCAGTCTTCTGATTTCTTGGCTGCAGTCTCTATTTGGATTGAAGATTGAACAAAATCTCTTACAATTTAAATGTCTTTATTGTCAGCGTTAAAGTTGTATAATTCTTCTATGGTCTTGATTTTTGCCTTCCATGTTCAACTGCAGTTCTGCAGTCCTTTCTTGCACTTTCTCCATAAGTTGTTTCAAGTCATTGTTACTTTCTGCCAGTAAGATCTGCATAAATTATTGATGTTTCTTCCACCAATTTTCACTCCTCCTTCATATGAATCTAATCCATCCTTTCTGTATGATATGTTCTGCATACGGATTGAACAGGTAAGTGGATAAAATGTTCCCTTGTCTGACACCTTTGCCTATAGGAAACCATTCTGTCTCTCCATATTCTGTCCTAGCAGTAGCTTCTTGTCCCAAATACAGGTTATATATCAGGACAATGAAGTCCTGAAATATACTCATTTCTTTCAGAACAGTCCATAGGCTTCTCATGACCCACACACTTTGCTATGATCTATAAAGCACAGATATTCTTTGATGAGCTCCAGTAGCCAGAGGATATTTGCAATATGATCTTAAGCACCTCTTCCTTTTTGAAATCCAGCTTGAACATCATGCATTTCTTGCTCCACATAAGGAAAAAATATTTGTTGCAATGCCTTGAGCATCTCTTTGCTTGCATAGGAAGTTAGAGCAATGGTCCTATAGTGGCTGTACTCCTTGGCATCTCCTTTCTGCTGATGTGGCCATTACTCCTTAAAAGGGTGGACAAATTTGTGTCTGGTGCCTCATCTGTGACTACTCCACCTTGGGTGACCCTGGGTGACCTTGCTGGGAGTCCAGGCTCATAATGGAATCTAGCCTCCTGTCGGCACTGCTCTTTGCTTCTCTGACACAGTCAAACCGCTTCATCATGCTAAGATGTGCATCCAAGAAGGAGAAAACATTTCCTACTTCAGATTAAAGAACTGGGAGAAACATTAACAGAAACATTAACATTTTGCCTCGGAGATTAGGTACAATCTTCACAGCAGCTGGAGAGAAAAGAGATTATAAATTGTGTCTGTGTGCATGTGTGTACTCACACACATGTATACATAGAAAAATGTGTATACAGTATATGAGGGGAGAGAGAGAGAGAGATGGATAAACATAACTGCCTGGATGTTTGGCTTCTATTTAAAGGCACAATTTTTGTACTGTCATTCTAAATGCTGAACTTTAGAACTGATTGCAGTTCTAGTTTAGGTCTTAACTTCTAGAATTGGTACATCATACAAACTGTAGGTAATTTTCTGTGTACTGCATTTTCCACAAGACATTGTATGCAGAGCAATTTAAGAAAACAAATACATTATCAGTTACTATAATTAAAGAGTACAACATGAACATATCATAACACATAGAGTACAGCATAACATTGCAATATATGTAAAATATCCCCCACTCCAAAAAGAACCACATATACCAATAAGTCAATATAAATATAGCCAAATATATACTGCCATTACAGAATTCATTACATACTTCATATTAAGAAACTTAACAACAACAAAAATATAAGTTGCTCATATAAAGCGCACAGGAGGAAAATGGGAAAGATAAATCATTTGCTGGAGGGCACTGAGCCTATCTTCAAGCAATAGAAAGAAACCGGCTTTGCACTCAGATCCCATGTTTTGCTTTAAAAAAAGTGTGTGTGTGGGGGGGGAAATGGGGCACCTTTATCCCTATGGCAACTCTCTTCCTGGCAGCCTATGAAAGTCTGAGGCTGAAGCTCTGAAGAGCCTGTACCAATCACTGAAGGCTATATTGAATTTGACCTGTGGGCAGACTCCATTGTCAGGCAGTTTTTTCTATTCATATCTTCATATGTTTCTTTTGTTGTTGAGAATACCTAGGAATAATCTTCTCATTTAGATGTTTATATCTGAGTAATCTCTGCCCTCTTGAATCACAATGACATTCCATATCTAGTATTACTCTCTTTTTGTTTAATTCATGAATATATCCAAACCAGAATCTTTATAAAATCCAGTCTGTAAAATATTTGCATATTAAGTTGCCTGTTTTTGTTGTTGTTTGGTCGTGGGCCCTACTCCTCCTAGCCCACCCCCAACAAGGGGAAATTGAAATGCTCTGTGGGGTCTTTTGGGCAATCAACATTAATTCAGAAGGGAAACAAATAGCTGTCTTCCTTTCCCAACGCCAGGTGTTCACTAATTGTACGACTGAATAATGGATAATAGCACATCCTAGTGTATTTATCACTCCCCATATCTTTTTACAATGCAAAAGAGGTCATTTGAGACTGTATCACTCCCTATCCCCTCCCCAAACTTTCTATTCATTAACAAGTATCTGTCTCTGTAAAGGCTGTTGCTTAAGAGAGAGAGAGAGAGAGAGAGAGAGAGAGGCCGCATTACCTGGAAACAATAATGGAGTGCAATACGGCATGAAATTGTAATTAGGTTTAACTAGAGCCAGGCTACAGTCACTGTAATCAGTATCACTCAAAATTCATTTCACACTTTTGAAAGGATGTGAGGTGAGATTGATTTAATGGTGACCAAAGCTGGCTCCCATAAATCTATAACCTTTTGTAAAGGGGAGATTTGTGGAAGGGGGAGGAAGACACACAGAGAGAAAGTGTATGTGTGAGAGGGAGAGGGAGAGGGAAGAGTGTTGTATTATTAGCTCCATAACAATGCACTGCCATTTTAATGAGCTCTATGGAAATATTAATGGGCTGATTATCATCTGAACTTTCAGACTTTTGTATTATCCTTTAGGTTTCGAAAAATCTGACATGTAAACCAGAATGTTAGAAACATGTTTTTAACCTTTTGAGCACACTTTAGACTGAATAAACAGTGGAATGCTCTCTGAGATCAGGACTAAAAATGTGGGGTGAGATCATTCTAGGTATGTGTTGCCTGAAGCCAACTTGATAGATGGGAAGTGTAACAATATGTGTTGTTTGTTCATTTTCTTGTGGGTAGCATATTTTCCATAGAGAGTGAAGTGAAACTTGAAGGAAGGAGGGCATGTCTGAGGAAGCAGATAGTAATCCATGAAAGCTCCCACTGATTTAATAGTCTTTATGGTGCCGCAATAATTTTGTTTTTATTTTTGCTTTTGTTTTTTTAATATGTAGAGGAATAAGACAGCCATTTATTGACAGCTTGTAAGGCACTGAGTTTTAGAGCATGACCTGCAAGCTGCCTCATTCACAGCATAAACCCAGCATGGATGAGTTGGGTGGTTTGGGGCAATGGGCCATAGTCTCTTAGCCACAATCTCTCTGCAGGTGCAATAAGGGGGTGTCGTGATAACAGGTTCATCTGTGTCATTATGCAGCAGCCTATATACCAGGAAAGACTGGATATCAGTCAATCAGGTTTCTTGAGGTGCTGATTATACAACATGTCTGTATTGTGTTTTCTTCTTCTTGTACCGTTTTAAAAAATGTTGTGCCTAGAGAGCTGTTTCTATGATTTTTCTAACTTCCATTAATTTTTTGCTTTTAATGTGTACTGTAACTCTTTTCCTTGAGATTTATTAAAGATTAGGTCCCCCTTAGATATAACACAGCCTGTTCACTGCCCATCTGCTTGGTTCACTTGCCAGAAGGTCCCCCTGTTTAGGAAGGGGAAAGGCAATCCTATGGCTTGGAGTTGTTTTTGGTTTTCCTTTTATTTACTGCCTTTTCTGAACATGTGGAAAGGGACAGGTCCCACAACAGAAATCTTCCCATCTGTTAGGTGAACAGGGCTTCCCTTCATCTTGGAAATGTGAAGGATGGGAAATGGCAGGAGATAATTATTCAAGGTGATATCAAAGTAAGCTCCCTGTTTGCTTTTTATAAAAGTTGACCAGGAATAAGCTTCACAAAGGAGATCATAATTATAACAGCCTATGTATGTAAACATTGCTGACATCGGTAGACAGTCAAGCACAAAGAGAAGAGGGCTCTTCTTAACAAATAGCACTTGGTGCAGAAGGAGCATGGAAGTTATGGTATTTGTATTTCAAACACCTCTTCCTTCTTTTCATAGGAACCCTCTTTTCTTAAACAAATTCCTAAGAAGTATGTAAATAAAAATCCTCTGTGGACCTTTTTGTTTATTTTGAGGATTAACTGACAGGTTTCAATGAGGAGGCTAATATCATGCACTTAAAACTCTGCTGCTGGAATAAAGCAAAAAATAAACAATGTTTTTAGGAGGGATGAAAAGGAGTGGGAAGTCATGGGGAAAGAAAACACTGTACCAAGAGAAAAATGGTGGATGGATGGTGGGAATAGATAACTAGAGCCCTGTAGAAAGAACAAAGAAGAGAATACAAATAGCTACCTGAGGTTTTTTTTTAATTCACCTCTATAGAACCAGAGCTCAAAAGGTCAAAATGTCAGGACTTTTTGATATTCATGGACCATTCTAGACCTTGAATAATTACTTTTGAAATGTAATCATTTACCATTATAGTTCTAAGAAGTTACTGTTACACTTTTTTAAAAAAATTAAATGTCTTGAAGCAATCAAAAGAGTTACTTCTACTTCAAAAAACTGCAACATGCTTGTGATATAAAAACACCCTCTTGCTGCCAACCTGATAGTTCCTTCAGCACTGGCACCAGGTAGCAGCACAAGGCGACACCTGAACCATGTGATATTCCTCTTCCACTCAGGAATCAGTTTGGTGCAGTCATGGGTCTGGATCCAAAACCCTAGTAATAGGCACACCACACACCATTGGTACAAGGCATGTTGCTGAGAAGGCTTTGGTATCTCAAATATTTTCCTTGCCCCATTTAAGAGTGATATGAAAATTAGTAGTGACTATCAAGAAAGGAGGGATTTGAAATTACTGTCATTACCTCCTGATGGCCAAGTACTCACATGGGTAAAAAAAAAAAATCTTGTCTTCTATACTCAGGCACAATTCAACTGGAAGCCTTTTAAGACACAGGAGCACTCTAAAGTTACATTTAAAGGGGGAAGTGTGATCTGTTACTTTTGTTCAACACTTTGAGAAGTTGAAGCTGATAGATGGCCTTCTCAACGTTGAAGACAAATACAAACCTTACCTACTATCAGCTATAAATAGAGTGTCTCCACCTAATTCGTTTCTAATTATGGCTTGTCCCAGAAGAATTGCATTCTGCTACATTTTACCTTTCTGCTTCTCCTAGTGATAACGCAGATTTTGGTAATCTAAGAGAGACCGACTTCGATTGCTTTAGCCTCCTAGGAAAGTGAAATACTTATTATGTTGCAAATTATGCTGTAGGTATGGTAAAAAGGACAAAATATGTTTGAATTGTAGAAGATGAGGAGATCACAACACAGAGCGTTCATGCTAATTGCTTTAAACCCCCCTTCAAACTATGTATGATTGCTTTTATAGGGTATAATGTGGTTCATTTCAGGCACTTTCAGTATATGCCATAATTGTACAGTTGTGGCTTTGATCAAGACAGTGTTTACACTCCAGGGAATCTACATTTGTTCCAATATTCAAAGTACCATGTCTTGTTTCAGAGAAATTGCTGCTATTTGAATGTCCATTGCTGCTGTTGAGTGCTGAGTGGCATGTGGTTGCAAGACAGAAGTGCCTAATGGATAGCACCTATGTCCCTGTGGGTGAAGAAAAACACAACTCTCCCTCCATTGCTGATGCCACATTTGAAGGCTGTTTGAATTTTAAAAAATAGTCTACAGGAACTTAGTGGGTCCCACTGTGCTAAACATATGGGAAGTATCCCATAAAGAGGTCCATTCTTTCTGTCGGGCATCCTACAGACAGACAAAACACGTCACTTTAATGCTGCAGTGGTCAATGCAAGCAAATTTCCCACACCCAGTGCACTTTCTGTCGGTTTTCTCATCTATTTCTCTGGTGCAGAGATAACAGTTGGAGATGTGTGGCTTTTTCTGTTGAATGATATCAGCATATGATAGGTTTTTGGTTTGCAAATCTTTGGAGAAAAGGATCTTCCACCACAGTTCATTCAGTGTGGAAATATGTTTCAGTCAGTTTTGTCACCACACTGTGAAAATAAGCCAGGCTTCCTGTGATAGCCAGATTTCTCCTGAGAAAGTGTTTTCCTTCAGATAATATGGTGTGTTAGCATCACAAAAACACCACTTTGCCTAATTTACTTGGCATATACTGGCATATTTGCCTAATTTACTTGGCATATACTGGCAGCCATTGACAGCTTTTGGGTGCACCACTTTCAAAGCAAACAGCTAGTTTACCAGTGGTTCTCTGTTACTCATGTTTCCTTGTTGAACACCAAGTACCTTACAAGTGCAAAAATCCTCTCCAAGTTCATCACTGCTCTGAAATAGCAGCACCCTAACACACTGAGACACATTTGATGTAAGAGTTCTTCCAAGTTATCATATTGTCAATGATACATTCCCACCAGGAGTAGGTCCATGTATGTCTTCAACTCAGTAATGTCAAGAGGTTTCCATGCTTTCATGTTAGTGGGTTGCTTCTTGTTCCATTACCTGAATGCACACTGTGACTTTATAAGTACAGTGGTGCTTTGACTTATGGACTCCCCTACCTACAAACATTTCGATTTACAAACAGCTCTGGATGCAAAATTTTGCTTTGACTTGTGACCGGAGCTTCGACTTACGAATGGGAAAAAATGCGGGGACGGTGGGGAAAGCAGGAAATTTGAACCTTCAGTTAACCATCAGCCAGCAAAGAGGCTGCTTGTGTGCTACCTCACTTGCCCCAGCGATTAGAAAGTGTGGATAGGGAGAGAGACTTCAGACTGCCTGGTACTGTACTGTACTGTACGCACTGGTATTTTTTTTATTTTTTTATTTTTTGCTTTTTTTTAAAAAAAATAATTTTTGGATTTGGGCTAGGTGGAGGGGTTATCTTTTTGTGCTCTGATGGGTCTTGCAGACCCTTTCTGCAAGGGTCTGTGCTGGCTGGTGGGCTCTAAAATGGATTTTAGTCTTTTGGTTTTAAAATCAGAAATTTTTTTGCAAGGGTCTGTGCTGGCTGGTGTGCTCTAAAATGGAGTTTGGTTGCTTGGTTTGGTTTAAAATGTCTTGGTGTAAAATGTGTGGGTTTAGCATGTGTTTTAAACTCCAAACTCTCTTCCCCCCCCATTGTCTTCTCTCCCCCCCCTTCTCTTTTTGTGCTTAAAAGCACAAACCTTTGTCTGAGGGGGTCTGTGTGCCTTCTTTCTTTCCTCTTTTCCCCATTGTTCCCTCCCTCCCTCCTTTCCTGCCCTTTTTTTAACCGAAATCATATTGCTGAAAAATTGATTTGGTTGATAATGTCTTCAGCCTTTTAGGGCATATGGAACAAGATTTCAGTCATTTTTTTCTTTCACAGATTTTAAAGGGAAAAAATGGTAGACTGATATGGAAAGGGGACAAAAGAGATTCATGAGTGAACATCTATGAAACTGGTATGGATGACAAGTAGACTAATCCCAGCCCTCCATATCTAGAAAAAAGAAGTATGATTCCCAGCAAAGAGATAAAATAGTCTGTTTATCTTGCTTTTTTGCCAGTGTTAATCAATATGAGGTTTTAGTCTAAGTTCAGCACTAATCCTACCTAGAGTATATGCATTGAAAGAAATAATATGTGTTAATCAGAACGGTTTTAAATATCATTTATTTCAAATGACCTACTCTAAGTAGGACTAATGATAGATTTAACACTTTGACAACAACAGAGAAAAATCCGACTGCACTTTTTAAAAAAAAATATATCACTGATTTGCTGGATCAAATGTTTGTGTACATGTGTCTGAAGTTCTTAAGAGACTTAGATATTTGGGGACACATCCTGCTGCATACTCAAGACTTTCTCAAGCATGAGCATCTTCAACTGGAATCCTGTGTTTAGAATAGAACAGGGTGCACAGCATAAAAGTATGACTGCCGAAAGTGTATGAGAGAGAGAGAGAGAGAGAGAGAGAGAGAGAGAAGTTCAGCTTGATAAGTTGATTATGAAGCAGACATCATAAACATAAAAACGCGCTGTATTCCAAGATTTGTTGTTGCCTGAATATCCATTGTCTGTGTTTTGCTCCCGAAAGATTTGCAATGTTTTGTTCATGCTCTATTAAAAATCCCTTTTAAATGTAGTTGAACTTATTTCCCTAATACATTTCCAGGATGCACGCTTGTGATGTGCAGCCATCAATATCTGCCACCTGTATAGTCTGCACAATGAGGATTTTAAAAGCTACATTTACTTAGGAGTTAAGATCCCAAGGTAGTAAATATTCATTAGACACTTAAATGATTGTTTTAAAGCAGCTTTTGTGATGTGGAGAGCATGCTTCCCCCCCTTCCTTGTCAGCTGCTCAGTGTTTATTTTAAATGTATTAAACTGCCTTGGAAATATTCATTGCACGAAAACCCTTTTTATGTCTGAGTGGATTAAATTTACAAGTCCATATTAATGCTATAAATTGAATTTACATAATTCATTTGCCACAAAGCAGCATTTGTTTTCCATGTATAGTTGTTAATATATGCATTGGAGAAGAAAACACAGAGATGAAATGTTGTCCACATTGATAATTTGCCCTAACCAGAAAATATAAGCCATTTCTGTGTTTGTCAGTTGTTTAGCTGTGGTGTCTCCCAACCATCTCTTCCCTATCACCAGGCCCTTATTTCACAATTAAGTAGAGTGTCTCTGTGTGTGGCCTCTTAAGCAGTGAGGATCTTGTTCAGAAGGCCATGGTCTCTGTTCTGACCCTTAGGAACATGAAACATATATTTAAAATCCATTATTCGTGTTTTGCTTATTAGCGCAAACAAGAAATGGCAGCTGGCAAGATGCATGACAGTTGAGTGCAAGGTCAAGCTCTTTCCTGGATGATATTAAGCATCTTAATGAGAGAGGGAGAGCAAGAGCAAGGAGTTGAGATGGTGCATGCAAAACACTGAAAGGGAAACAAACAAAAGCAGCTAGAAAGTTTTCTCATTTTTGCATTAAGAAGGTAGCAAGTATTAGTCTAAATGATAAAAATTTTGCTGCCCTGTTTTCTCACAGGCTGACCTGTGAGAAAACACCAGGAGAGGACAAACAAGGATACCTTACATGTCTATTGGAAAATAAAGGCTGTAATTTTATTGATCACAGCTGAAGAAACGTGGGGCAGCACAGGCGATGGACCAGGAAATGGCTGGCATGCTTACTAATTGAGGAACCACTGCCCCAACCTGCATGCTGGGAGAGACCTAGGATGATGTTGGATCCCACATGGGTGCCAGCCACTGCGTGGTTCCCCACCACCTGTGGATGAAGTAGATCCAACAAATCCAGAGTTGAGCCTTCATTTTGAAGATCTTTAAGGGACCCCCTTAAGAGGAGTAATTGGGAGTGCAAACTCACTTCCCCTAGACTGGATCTGGCTGAGGTGCAGAGGAACCCTTGCCTGTTGACTGCCAAAGCAGTCCCTGTGAGAGGTTGACACTAGCTCCACAGTCCTCAGCGACCCCAAAAAGCTAGCATCAATGAGGTCTTGAGCAATTTCGTCTCAGACACTGATCAACAGCTCCTGGGTAGAAGCTGGATGAGCCTAGGAAGGATTGTAATTGTAAAGGATCTCTAGGTGTCTAGATAAAGTAGGGAAAATCCGTTCAATCCCACCAAGGTCCTACGTGCTGCAAATGAGTTATATGGGTGTGGGAACATATATGGGTCAGCCGAAAGCAAGGAGGCTAGGCAGCAAACCCAACACTAAACAGAAGATCCCAAAGGGATTCTGCCCAAGAGTGATTTCACTTTGGGGAGATGTCCTCCCAGAAATCTCAGCTCTTACAAGAGGCAGCCCAACAGCCTTGCTCAGGTGACTCCACTCCTGCACCATGTGAATGCTCTGGTCCAAGATGCATATGCTGCCTGTTATTGCTACCAATGGCAGTTCCTTTAGCTACATTGGGGAGGGGAGTGTCATGTACCTGCTCTTGTCATTACTTCCTTGCTACCATTCCTGGTGCCTCTGTATCCTCCTATTGCTTCCTGCTGCTGCTGCTGCTTCTGATCTCCTTTGCTTCTGTTCTTCAGGTTTGGGCGCATTTTTGAAACTCTCAGATCCACTGTATTAGCTTTCCTCACCCAAACACACAGCCAGTCATTTTATTTAGGGCCCATGTTTCTCCCAATAAAGGGACTGAAGGCAGCTCACAATTTTTTTTAAAGCAAATGTAGTGAAAAAATAAATTATGATATATCAGAAAATGTTTAAATATATTATCATCAAGGCAACCTGTGAACAGAAACGCAATGCCCCTGCCCCTGTGGGCATCGTAGCTTCCAGTTAGCTAGCCAGGGAAGGAGATTTTCATGGTTCTCTGTGTGCTAGGGAAGGCCTTCAAGGCCAGTGAGGGGAAGTATATGGCAGCTCCTTACATCTGACCGCATATGCTGGCTGCAAAAGGATGCTCTGGTTAAGCTGGAAAATTTCAGCCAGCACTGAAGATTGGAAAATAAAGTTGTTATTGTTGTTTTTTAGTGTGGTGGTGAGAAAGATCACGCTTCTCTCCTTCAGCTACCTAGTCTGTCCTGTCAGGTCCATTGTCAGGTGTTTTTCTCAGCCCAGAGCTGTTAATTATAAAGCTTGAGCCTGAGACACCTTGGAGAGGCACCCCCAGTCGATAGATACTGATAGCTCTTAGCACTGCCAATCAAAAGGGATTGTGCACCTATTCTGTAGATTCCTTCTTCTTTTTTTTTCTCCTGATAAAAAACAGAGGGAAGAAGCATGAGAAAACATGACAAGGTTACAAATGGTAGAAGCACTAGCACATCTCCTACTACTACCAAAGGCAAGAAGAGAAAGTACCATTCCTCACTACTCACTACCATGATGCCAATGACGACAATAGTGATAGCTGCTGTGGAAAGGGTGATGGCGGTAGCAGTGATTTCTTCTTGCCTCCCAGCTCTGTAGCTGTACTGTGAAGGTGAGGAGGTGGAGGCAATGGCAGCTAGAGCAGTGGTTCCCCCCCCTTGGGTTCCGAGATGTTCTTGGACTACAACTCCCAGATATCCTGACTAGTACAGCTAGTGGTGAAGGCATCTGGAAGTTTTAGTCCAAGAACATCTGGGGACCCAGGGTTGAGAACCACTAAGTTAGAGAATGAGGCATTGTGGTTGTGGAGAGTGGGGGGGGCAGTAGTGGTTCTACCACTGCGGCCAGTATTCTAGGATCTGAGGCTGTTCATTCTGTTCGGTGGCTGGTGCAAACCTGCTAAAATTCTGTGTTTGCAGGATAAAACATTTTTCCAGAGGCTTTCAGAGTTAATGGGGTAAAGACCAATCTCTTTTCTCCTACTCACAACTTCTTCACAGCCTGTGTCCAGGATTAAATATTCTTCTCTCTACCATAGGGAATGGGGCCTTCTTGTTGCATGGCCAAAGCCTAGAGAGCCTTCTGTATAAGAATTTTATTGTGCTTCATCCCTGTCTCATTCACAAAATGTTATGGGGGGTGGCATGGGAGTTGAGGCGATCAAATTTTCATCAATAGCTGTTTCTTATTTTCCCTCTACTGCTTTTACCTGTTCCCTTATCATGGGGGGGGGGGGGAGAGAAAAACATTATCCACACAATGTTTTTGACAGTTGTGTAATGAGATATCCATCTGAAAACAATCAAAGTGGTCTAGCAACTCATGCCAGGAGTAATGTAAGGGAAGAACAAAGGGCTAAATTCATTTGTTAGCCTCATCTATAGTAGACCCATTGGATCAGTGGAATGTACATGTGTTGACTTAACAAAGTTTTATTGATTTAATAACCACTTCCTGTACCTGGTCTCATCTAATATACAACCATGTATACTAGTACCTCGGTTTACGAACACCTCAGTTAACGTAATTTTCGGTTTACAAACGGAAATCTGTTGAAAATAATGCCTCGGTTTATCCCCCCCCCCGTTTTTTTCCCACTTTGTGAAGAAAGTTTCCCCAGGATGCATTGTGCCTGGAGGTTTGTAGCACCCCCCCCATTCCTATGGCAATCCATGCTTCGGTTTACGGATATTTCGCTTTACGTAATGTCCCGTAGAAGGCATTAATTTTGTAAACCAAGGTATGCCTGTATAGTCCCATCAGTAGACTTTATGGGATTTGGGTATTAATTCAGTTGGTCTGCTCTTTAGCTGAGGGTAGCAATAGGACACTAGCCAGCAGGTTTACTCTAGCTGGTACAGTTCTGTGTCAGGTGTCAGCCACTGGGGCTGCACCATCTCAAGCCAGTCCTTATCCACCAGACAGGTTGTCAGTATTGTCTGTGGGTCAAACCATTTGTTCAGTCCAGATAGAACAGTCAATTCCACAACAGAGAGTAGACAGATGTAATCTTGTTGGTAGTTCATTTGTGAAAGGTTCCAGGAATCTGGACTAACAGCATGGAATAGAGAGAAGAGGCAAACTTTCACATTGTCTACCACAAAGGCTCTGCTGGTAGCAAACACACAGACTTTACTACTCCCAGCCAGCCTCTCCCTGCTTGCAGTTAGCACTGAAATGCTGGCTGTGGTTTTCTTGTGATATTTTCATCTTGTGTCTCTCCCTTAGACAAATGGGCCTCACATCTACTGCACTCTCTTCATCTTCAGGCACTTCTCTGTCTGGGCTGCTTCTGGAAACCTTTGGATCAAAACTGACTGTTGGCACACTGCATTCACCTTCTACACAGGTCTTTCCCATCCTTTCTTCTGAAACTGACTCAGCAAGGTGAGGTTTGATAGAGACTAGCAAGTGAATTTACATTAAATGTGTTATTGCTTTATTAATTTATTTGCAACCATACAATCAGGTTTCATATCATAAGACTGTTAATCTCTGTATTCTCTCTGAATTCTTAGCCTCAGATAAGAATCATTGTGCACAAAGATAGAATGTCAATCATAATTACACATTAAATTTAACAATGCTTACCCATTGAGGGGGACCATCTTGGGTCAGTCATAGGGCATTGTGTTTCTCGATGGAATTGCAAACTCAAACAATTAGAGACATTGAATCTGACATTACTGATGTGGTCCCTCTGTAGTGAAAGGAAGTTGTACCAGGAACCCTTGAGTTTGGCAATGGCCATTAAATGTTCTTTGTTAATTTGTTTGCCTCAGCCTCTGACTTACTTGTTTGATGTTTAAATAAACCAGCTGAAGCAAATTCTGAAATTGTGATGTACTGGTCTGTACTGTTAGGTCCCTTCAATTTTTCCAACCAGGTAGCCTCATTGACCTTCTCCACACAATTCTGAAGAACACAAAGGAATGAACTCCTTTAAGCATGAAAGGAATGAATACATGGGAATGAAATTCTTTAAGCATGCTGGTACTTATCTCGGATCAAATGTACATGGTGTGGGCTTGCTCTATAAGCATCAATGTCCATTTCAAGACATGTATGTCTATCTTGTGATGTAGAATTAAAATGACTTGCAGAAAGCAGTTGGGTTTAAAAATACTCCCACGGTGGCTGTATCTCTACTACTCATCTGAGGAAATTGTAGGAAAAGCTCTACTTATGCAGCACTTGGGAAGATTGCTTGAGTAAGAAATAAAAATACCAAACAAAATCAGCCCCGATTGGCCATTAGAAGCATCTCTAACATTTACTTGTTTTGTGCTGATGTAGGTATTGGTTTGGGGATTTGAGGGTTGCATCTCTGCAGACTGTTCCTGTACCCTTTTCCTTTCAAATAGCCACCTCTCAGCATGTAGGGATGGGGATCCTAGCAGTGGCAGCAGCTGCCAAGTCCTTGCTGGTGGGTAGGGCAATCTACACACCTCCAGAAATCCAATTTAAGTGGTAGGAAAGGGAGGTTTAAACTAGACATTATCAACTTTTTTTTTTTTTTTTTTTTGGCCATGGCTATAAACACAGTATGAAAGAATATAGGCCGAATCAGGATTGTATAAGTCACATAACAAACCTTATAAGGTGGTGTGAAGAATTGCTTCCAGGCTATGGCCCCCTCCAGATATGCCAGGGCATCCCAGGGACCATATGGCCCCCATTGAGAATGGCTGCTTTAAACCATTCTGCCTGTGCGGGCCAACATCTGGTTGTTGGGGGAAAGGAAAAACAAAACTTGGAAATTGTAGGTGATCGCAGAACAAAAGAAGGCTAATTTAGAAAAAGAACAAAGGAGTCGACAACAGATGTCTGAGCCAGCAGAGCCTACTGGCAACGCCCTGAGAGCTCTTTTATTTACTTAGCATGATTTACATAGTATGTTGTGAGAGAGACAGATAGGATACTAATTACCTAATCACAACTAGGATTGGCTGAAATAACCCTTTGACCTTATACTCTACCTCTAAGCGAAAGGGCAGAATAAGGGGTTACCCCACCTGCTGGCAGTTGCCGCTTCCTGCCAGGAGTGTATGCACTTCACTGGAACAGAATGCAGCTACAACCTTTAAGCAGAAGTTTCCCACAGGAAATGCAACTTTTTGCATGACATTTCCCATAATCTCTATCCAACATGGGGTCCTGAGAATTGTAGTCCAAAAATCAAACACTTCCACATTCTGGGGAAGAGTTAGTGAGTATTTGTCTATGTGTGTTGCCCACATGTTATCTAGTGTCTCTTTGCCTGCTCATGTTCCCCTTCTCTTGTCTGGACCTTTCAGCTGCACCCAACTATGGCCTTTTTACCCAACAGGTACTCCTTTTTTAGATGTTCCAAAGGCAACCTTGTTTCTGGCTTTGGAAGACATCATGATAGGCACAAAACGGAATAGTGAGGAATGGGATTTTACCTAAGTTGAACCTCATGCATCTCAGCTTTACTAGTGTTTGGTCATGTTACCACTTGCACAGCAATTGCAGGGGAAATCTTCAGGGATCTTGCTGACTTGTGGTGCACATTGTAATTAATAAGCCATAAGCCCTGTATTTTTCATTTTGCAGAATATGCAATGTTTTATTATCTCTGTCATTGTTGATGCCTGTTCCTGTTGGATATCTTAGCACACAAAAGAGCCTTGAGATGCTTGTTGATATCAGGATAGGTGGGAGGGGACTGGATTTTTGTTTTGTTGGAAAGTAACTTGCAAACATAGTGAGCTGCTTTCAGTTCTGCTGGACCAAAACAATAGCAACCATAATCCGGAAATCACAAAGTCAGAAATCTAGTTTATTATGATCCTTTTGTAACAAAATATATTTAAAAAAGAAACTTGGCCAATGCAATAGCAAGGTGAGTAAAAACAAAACTTTCAATGGTTAGTAAGAAAGCACCAGTTTGCTTATAATGTTCCCCTAATTTTTCACTTGGCTCCCTCTTTCTTTGGGACTAAATGCTTTTGTAGCAATTTGACACCTTCCCAAATGCTGTTTTCATAGTAGATATAGGGCTGTACTATGTGTGTCTGGGTATGTCTGTCAAGGAAAGGGTGATTCTCCAGTACCCCAAATGTATTATTTTAATGTACAGAGACCCAAATGCTGTCTTGTAGCAAAGTATATGATGTGTATGAATTATGTTTAAAATGCCACTGTGCAGCTATAGGCCTCCCCCCAAAATTTCCTCCTCCATATAAATAGTAATTCAGCAGCTATATAGTCCCTTAATAGTCCCCCCCCCCCCGTAAGTAGCAGGTTTAACTCTACTACCCAGAGTGATTTTACTGTTAGACATGACTGGATACAACTCAGCTTACACTCAAAAAGATACATATCTTTGCATGGGGCAAAGTAGAGAGGACTTTGTCAGGTTTGTTAGAATGTTCTTTCCCTGCTCTGACCTTTTCCTTGCCCTCCCAAGGAGGAAATATCATTCTTTTACTCTCTAGAAAGGAACAGCCATGGCTTTGACATCTCCAATGTAGGGTTCAACTAAATTGCAATTTACCCTGCAGTTTGTGTCAGAGTCAGCATGGTTAAATTTGATGCATTTTTCTTCAGCAGGGCAAAGAATGTCATTACAATGGCAAGATATTCTTTAAGGGGGTGTCTCTTGTCTTTCCTCTGAACCATTATTGAAATCATGCCTTTCTATTGTAATGCTAAAATAAGCACTGCAATATCACAAGTTATATTAATTCAGTGCTATGTCACTTGCCCATTTTTTTAAAAAACAGAGGCAGAGAAGAGGACAGTATTAATGACAGAGGAGGGTAAGTGACTTGTGATCCTGATGAGAATCGTAGTAATCTGATGCATGGTGTAGACGTTTGCCCCTAAAATTACCTGGAATAATGAAACATTCTGTGTGAATGACAACAGCAGTTTAACTGCTCCACGAAATTTCAAATTGACCTGAATCAACCCAGGACAACATTCTTGTCTAGTTGTACCCTCAGTTAGCTAGCACTAGGACTTCTATCATCTTTACATTTTTAGAAAGAAATGTGGAT
The DNA here is from genome assembly GCF_051106095.1 of Pogona vitticeps. Lineage (NCBI taxonomy): Eukaryota > Metazoa > Chordata > Lepidosauria > Squamata > Agamidae > Pogona > Pogona vitticeps. The sequence continues at coordinate 240,362,273 of NC_135784.1, forward strand.
GTGATTCCCTAGTAATGGGAGAAGAGCTCACCTTATAATTCTGCATTTCAAAGCACTGAATCTACAAGTTTATATTGCTCGTGTACCACTGTATGCTTGTTCTCCAACGGCTTATCAGTACAATGATGGGAAGGTTTGAATGTCCAAGAGGATTGATATAATATTTTGGGGATGGTTTTGTTCACCATGTGCAATTCAACCGTCATCATCTACGTACTTCAGGTTTTGATATCCCAAGGATTTCTAATATTAGAGGTGTGCAACATTTTTTTTAAAAAAATGCAACTCTCAGAATTCTGCAGTAATTCCACAGCCAAAATATTGGGAGTTCCTGTTCATAGATGGATGCCTACATTTCACTTACCTGGAACAGGTCTCTCTTTCAGGGTGTCTCAGCCTGTCCAGTGCTTCTTGGAAGGTCCAGTTATTCATGGGTGTTGCAGGCTCACTGCCCATTAGGCTCTGTTATACAGCTCCTTCATATAACTACATCTGGAGTCCTTACCACATGTTCCTCCAGTGGTACTGGGACTGAGAGAAATTCCCCTCCCAAGCTTTTAACATCTAGGTGGACTCATATGGCAGAATGTGATCCTTCAAATAGCCTAGGTTCAACTTTAAGTGTTGAAACCAGCTACATTTTGCATTGGGCCTGGAAACAGAATGACAGCCATGGAAGCTGTTGAAAAACATGTGGTTGCTAAATCAGCAGTATCACATTTCCTAGGATTTCACGGGATAGACATTTACAGTCTCTTGGGATGTAAGAAAAGCAGTGCAGGCAAGGATGGGGAGAAAGGCGGGTTTCTCCTTCCCAGGCTTTGTGCCACTGCAGCCAGTTTGTCTCCAAGTACAGTGGTGCCTCGACTTACAAACAAGCTGACATACGCCAGTTTCAAGTTACGACCAGCTCCAGCCACAAAATTTTGCTTTGACTTGTGGCCAGAACTTCAAGCTATAACCAGAAAAAGCCAGAGAAAAAAGGCAGGGAATTAAAATTGCTAACCGTTCGTGGTGAAGAGGCTGCTTCTTTGTAGCTTTCGTCCCAGCGGTTAGATATGTGAAATAGGAGGAGGTTTCAGACTGCCTGGTAAGGTAAGGTGCTGCTTTCTCCTTTAAAAAAAAATGTTCTGGGTGGGGTTTGCAGTGTGGTTTTGGGCTGGGTGGTGAGATTATGTTTCTATGCTGTGGTGAGTCCTGCAGGGTTTGTTTGTTTTTTGCTGTTTTTTCCCCATTTCTGATGGGTCTCGCGCGGTTTGTTTGCTTTTTGCTTTCCTCTTTTTTTGCATTTCTGAAGGGTCTTGCATGGTTTGTTTGCTTTCTGCTTTGCTTTTTTGTGTTTCTGAAGGGTCTTGCACAGTTTGTTTTCTTTTCTTTGTTTTTTCCCTTGAGCCGGAACAGATTAAGTGCATTTCCGATGGGGCTTGCAGTGTTTTGGTTTTTTTGGGTTTTTTTGGTGATTGTTTTCTTCAGCCGGAACGGATTAATTGCATTTCAATGCATTCGTATGGGAAATGGTGCTTTGACTTACGACCATTTCGAGTTATGACCACAGTGCCGGAACCAATTACGTTCGTAAGTCGAGGCACCACTGTAGTTTTCATAGGCTGCAGAGTTCATTTTCACCTTGCTCCTTGTGGTAGAAGGGGCCTAATTTTAGCCTGCCAAAATACCAATAGTGAGGGGAGGGGAGGGGAGAGTGCCAGTGGGTGCATGAACTTGTGCCTTTTGGAGCAACACACATACAAAACTCTTTGTGCTGAGCAGGTCAGCCCTGGCATCACCTGGGAATGTGCATCCAAGTTTTAAAGCCATCTCACACATTTTTAAAAAACCAAATGTTCTCCTCTTCCAGAACTGCTTGCCCTGATACTTGTCTACCTATATAGACACCAGAACCAGTATAAAAATTCTCCATGACTTCAACCAAGGCCCTGAAACCTGGAAACCCAATTCACATCTTGAGTGTAGCTTATCCAGTGAGCATTCTGGCCACACAATTTGGGAGCAGCTAACATTTCTGAACACTTCTGAAGACTTTGGACTAGAAGATAATCTGAAGGATCCATGTCTGATGAACTGGAATGTCCCAGAATTATTTGGGCAGATGGCCACTGTGAGACTGCTCTGAATTACAAGAGATAAAATAAGGTAT